>NC_081436.1:62943826-63250492 GCF_949786415.1 Peromyscus eremicus
GAGGCAATGTGGAGCCACTGAGGGTTCTTAAGTAGGTCAGATCTGCACGCAGATAGCTGGGTTTGTTTCAGCATGGATAATGGATTTAAGGAGAACTCCTAGCTGGAAGCAAAGACTGGAAGACAGACAAGTCAGGATGCTTTTACAACAGACCAGATGGGAGCCAGGACTAACTAAGGCTGTGTGTGACTGCTAGTGGGAATGGAGAGAAGGTTCCAAACACAGACATACTTTAAGGTAGAATTGGCTGAATCCAATGCATGCTGAATATGGGGTTTGGAGGGAGATTCCCAGGTTTCTGGCTTAAGAGATGTATTATCTGATGTGTTTTAGTTGAGACAGGTTCTCATGTAGCCCAGGCTGGCCTTAAACTCCTGATCATTTTGCCTCCACCTTCCTAGTGAGGGCTTTGGGGGTCTTTGCCACAACCCTGGCCAGAAGATGGAAGCTCGGAGATCCGCTTTGGGGATGGGGTGTGGGGTGATAGGGTGCGGTGGAGCGGTTCATTTTCGGCGTTGGTCTTGGAAGCATTGCCCGGTAAGCTCAAGCAGTGAGCTTACCACACTGTCAAGCCTACAGATACAGACATATGTTTTAAAAAATGTTTTTTAATATTTAGAATAATTATTAGTTTAAATTCTCTTCTCTCTCCTCTCTCCTCTCTCTCTCTCTCTCTCTCTCTCTCTCTCTCTCTCTCTCTCTCTCTCTCTCTCTCTGTCTCTCTCTCTCTCTCTGTCTGTCTCTTTCTCCTCTCTCTCCTCTCTCTCTCTCTCTCTCTCTCTCTGTCTCTCTGTCTCTGTCTCTCTCTGTCTCTCTCTCTCCCCCCTCTCCCTCCCCCTTCCCCTTTCCCCCTCTCTCCTTCTCCTCCTCTCCCCCCTCCCCCCCTCTCCCCCCCCTCATTCTTTCTTGTGGTTTTGCTTCACAGTAGCCCAGGCTGACCTTAAACTCTATGTAGCTGAGGACAGCCCGTAACCCTTGATTTCTCCTACCACCACCTCTCAACTGCTGGGATTACAGGTGTATGCCACCACGCCCAGCTCTCTTACCCTAACTGTTTTCCAGAACACACATTACAGGATAATCTTAATTTGTGTTCGCCTGTTCGGGTAATTTTTAATGGTCTGAGTTCATGAAAGCGCATCGGTCCTAACACGGAGTCAGGGGGATTACCTTTTGCCACAGGCGTCTGACCAACCTGTGTGGCTCTACCAAGAAAACTGGGGCCTGGCTCTCAGGTCCTTTCTCGTGGGTGAGTCCCCTTCGCCCTGGCGGCCTTTCCTCCTGGGAGCGCAGCGGTCTCCACAGTAACGGCCATTCCCCGGCCGCCACCCCCAGCCCAGCCTCTCATTGTCCGGCTCCATGGCAACCCTGGACGCGCGGCAGCGGGCAGCTCCAGGCCGCGGCGCGAGGCGCCGGTCGCTCCCCGACAGCGGGGTCGGGCAGCGGGTGCCCCGAGGACATGCCGGAGAAGCGGCTCTCGGCCGGTAGGTGGGACCCGCAGCCCCGCGCCCGCCCGTGCCCGCGCCCGCGCCCGCGCCGCTCAGCCTCGCTATTGTCTCCTTTTGCAGCGGGGGCCTTAGGCTAGCTCCGGGGTCACCGTGCGTTCCAAGCCAGAGTCCAGAGCTCTTTCCTCCCCACCTCCACCTTGAATTCTAGTTTAAAATCTAACCCATGTGCGGGTAATGAACACTTTACTGAGCTCACCCGGAGGATACAGCAGGGCGAGGCGCTGCCCTACTTCATCCGAGTACTTAACTTAATCTAAAAGTCAGATGGATCTGAGTGCTCAAATGTAACGTTTTGTCTCGTTTCAGACCCGCCAGATATTACAGAAGAAGATTTCGTAAGTATAATTTAGAGGGTTTCCCCTCGGCTTCTGTTTAATAGAAAAGATTAGATGGTGGATGAGGTGTGTGCTTTTCCTTTTTGCCACTTCAGTTAGCACATCGGTGAGAACAACGCACAGGCCTGATTTGTATAAGGATGTTAACCATTGTCAAAGCTGTTCCCGGCCGGGCGGTGGTGGCGCACGCCTTTAATCCCAGCACTCGGGAGGCAGAGCCAGGCGGATCTCTGTGAGTTCGAGGCCAGCCTGGGCTACCAAGTGAGTTCCAGGAAAGGCGCAAAGCTACACAGAGAAACCCTGTCTCGAAAAAACAAAAAAACAAACAAAAAAAAAACAAAACAAAAACAAAAACAAAAACAAAAAAAAAAAAACAAAGTTGTTCCCTGTAAAAGGGCGTGTCTCTGTACTCCCAGAGTCTCCACCAGGGCAGGCTTATCTCCATGGTTTTGTTGTGGTGTGCCGGGCAGTTCCTGGCTGCAGTAAACATTCGTATATACGGCATTGAAGAAAGGGGTCGATCACATTTATAATCCCAGCATCAGAGATGGGGGCAGGAGGATTGGGAGTTCATGGTCATTCTTTGTGACATTGCAAGTTCAAGGCTACACGAGACCCTGCTTAAAAAAACAAAAACAAAAAAACAAAACTCTGGGCATGGTAGTGTGCCTTTAATCCCAGTACTTGGGAGGCGGAGAGAGGTGGCAGATCTCTGTGAGTTCAAGGCCAGCCTGGTCTACAGAGAGAGTTCCAGGACAGACAGGACTACATAGGGAGACCCTCCCTGCCTCAAACACGCGAACAAACAAAAACCTCCAATAAATAAATAACAAAAAAACAAACAAAAAGCGAACAAACAAAAAGACTCCAATAAATAAATAACAAAAAAACAAACAAACAAAAAGCCCTGATAATAACCAACCAAACAACGAAAACAAAAACAGTGGTCCATTTATAGTTGTTTAAATTTTTTTCTATACATGGTTCTCAGGTCAGACTTTGGAGAAACCGAGCATCCTAAGTATCTGCAAATACACACGTCGTTTGGGAGAGTGCTGTCTTTGGAGTATATTCTGTAAAGCCTATTGCATATTTGAGGAACTTGCCCCAGGGTACAGATGGACAGTAGCAAAGCCCATTCCCACCAAGGTCCGGGCCAGACTCTAACCACTTCCATTATTACAATGTTCACCAACACTTATTTCTCTTGTTGGCTGATATCTTACTTAATTTTGGCTTTTTGTTCAACAAACATGAGTGATTGTATATTCAAAGTATTGTCCTAATGTTGGGGCTAAGTCTCAAGACATTTACAGTCTAGGGGGCTAATAGAGGAGAGAGGGATAAGTCAGCAGATCCTGGAAGAAGGATGGAGGGGGGTGGGGCTAGGAGGAAGAGGAGGAGGATGAAAGAGCAACTCCAAGTGTCTATCCACACCAACATACAGGTACACACAGCACGTCAGAAGTGCTCCAGCAGATTGGCAAGGCCCCATTTATGGGAAATTTAAGTTATTCCAGGCTCTAAGCCTGAAGTGCTCTTCAGTGAAGCAGGACTTCTGAGCCAGCTCCTCCTCTCCAGTACTATTCCTGCCTGGGCGTCTTGAGAGCACTTAACACACCACTTAACATTAGAGCATGTGCTGGAGGACACTCTTACCTGGTCCTGTTCCTCTTGGCTTCACTGGCACCCGCTGTCTCCAGTCCTCAGACCTGCCTTCTTCTCCCTTTCCAGCTTCTTTTCTCTCTCTCCTGTGAAATTGTTGACTTTGGGATCTGTTCTACAGAATTTTGTGGGTGAGCTCCTCTTTTGTCCATACACCCCTAGCCCATCTGCTCAGACTCTTTTTAAATCAGGGTCTCCCAAATAACCTGTGCTGGCCTGGAACTTGCTCTGTATGTAGCTCAGGATAACATCAGACTTTCCATCCAGCTGCTCCAGCTTCCCCAGAGCTGGGATGGATTACAGATGTGTGCCACCACACCTGTAGGTGTGAAGACACCACTTTTGATGCTCCTGCATATCCGGTGTCTTCACCTTCTAGATGTCCCCATGTCACCTCTCCAGAATGCTTCCTTCCACTCTCCAGCCCCCATTTCTGCGTTTCTGTCACTTTCTTGTGTTTTGGTAAATGGCACACTGGGTATGGAGTCATCCAAGTTTCTTTCTTCATCCCTTGACTGCAAGCATCTACCTCCACCTCCTTTCCTAGCTGTGTTCTTCTCTGCATCTGCACACCTGCTGTTTTATTTCAGGCTGCATCCCCAGGCACAGAGTTTGGCTGCAGTCCTAACTGGTATCACTGCTTCAGTATTCCTTTTCTCAGCTATAGCTTTTCTTTGTCTCAAGCATAAAGAGCAAGCTTCTGTGCATGGGCTGTACTGGATTATGTGTCTCATCGCTTCTTCCATGGCTATCATACTGCTGCTAACTCTTTCCAAAATTACCATGTTGCTCCACTGTAGGAAACTTGATTAATAGCTGGTATCCTTGAATGCTGACCACAGACTAATATTTAACCTCAACATAGCCCTATGAGGGGGCCGCTATTTCCCACATTTCACAGACGAGGGAGTCAAAGTTCACAGAAGTTAACTACCACGGAGGCCACTCATCTAGTAGCCTACAGAGCCATTCAAACATCGAGTCTGCCTCAATCTGGCCTCGCAACCCTGCTCTCTACGATGAATACCACAGCCACCCTGTTTTGAGTTTACAAAGCACTTCCACATGCCTCCGGCTCCAGCCAAGCTGTCCTGCTTGCCTCCTGCGCTTGCTGTCAGTTCTGACTGGGTTGCCCTCCCCATCCATTGCACAATCTGGCACATTCCTTCAGGCCCAGCTCATCTCCCTGAAGCCTTCCCAACCTAACATCATGCAGACAGCCTTGGCACTCTGGAGAGCTTCCTGTGGAAACCAGTTTGTGACCAGATTCTCAAATTCACATGCTCAACCAAGTGTTAGCTACTCATTAAATCATTAACCTGCCTTGGACAGATGCTTGGCCTTCTTCTCTAAAGTGTGATGGTGTTCTCATCAATAAACTACACATTCTTCGAGAAGAGTGACGGCGACCCCGAGCCTTGTTTTCCATCTCTCCTGCAGGGGTTAAACAGGGTCATGTAACTGAGTTCTGGTTGAGAGGCTGTAAGTAGGAGGGCTATGCCCTACCTCTGGAGAGCTGGTGTTTGCAGAGGGGTGACTGACCCCGTCATCACAGGCTTGTTATTGCGGTTCAGCCACATTCAGATACTGGGTTATTGAGCTTCTAAAATTCATATAAGTATAGAAAGCAAGAGTAAGCCAGTTTCCTACTCTCTGGAACAATGATGTGAGGCTGAACTGAAGCAATTACCTTGGATCATGAGATGGCATTCTGAGGAGAACAGAATCACGTGACCAAAGGGAACCTCAGTAACAGCCGGGAAACTGCTTTGATTTCACAAATAATTTCCTATGTCATTTAAGAAGTGTTTTGGTGTTCCAGTGTTTATAATAACTTTCTTCATATTTTCTCAACCAGTAATCGAAAACTACATTCTTATTATGGATGTCTACAAAAGATCTTAACCTTCACATGGGGTCTTCACTTTCAAAGCATAGAGTAATTCGTTTGGAATCAGCTGCTTGTCTGCCAGGGTCGTTGTGTATATTTAAATTTCTGTTTTTAGGTGGCAGGCTTGTTTTGGGGTAGAGTCTTGCTATGTGGCCCTGGCTAGCTTGGAACTCTGTGTAGACTATACTGTCTTTGGACTTGGTTTGTAGCTGGCTGACCCTTCTGTCTCTGCCTCCTACATGCTGGGTTGTAGGCATGAGTCATCATGCCCAGCTATTTAAACATTTTATCTATAAATTTTGAAATTTCTTAACCAAACTGTGGGCTGGAACTGTCTTGGCATACCTTTTTATTTCCCAAGCACATGGCAATACAGAGCATGCTACTTAGATGATTAATTTGGTTCAGTGGATTGGTTTTTCATTTATTTATTTTAATTTTTGAGATGGAGTGTCAGGTAATCTAGGCTGGCCTCTAACGCTGTAAATGAGGATGACCTTAAACTCTTGTCCACCAGCCTCTGCCTCCCATGTGCTGCGGTACCACGCCACCACACCCTACTTAGCATCTTCAGTGTGTTTGGTTGAACTTTGGTAATTTTCTTTGGAGAAACAAGTACAAAAACACTAATATATCTTTATGTCCTTTGCAGAGTGTATTTTTTATGTAAATGATGCATTAGTTCTTGCTGGGCAGTGGTGGCACACACCTTTAATCCCAGCACTCAGGAGGCAGAGGCAGGTGTGAGTTCGAGGCCAGCCTGGTCTACAGAGTGAGTTCCAGGAAAGTCGCAAAGCTACACAGAGAAACCTTGTCTCAGAAAAGAAAAGAGAAAGAGAGAGAGAAGTAATACAGATAAGTGAATGCTCCCTCACTGCTTGCAATCCTGACTCCTCCTCTGCATTCACAGTGCAGCAGACCCACACCACCAATCTCCATGGTAAAAGGCCTGGGTTCACATGGTCTCATGCTACATGCAGTGTGCACATTCAGGACAGGCACCAAAACTACACAGAGAAACCTTATCTCAAAAAACCAAAAAATAAGTAAATAAATTAAAAAAAAATTAAAAAGCAAATTAAAAGTTGCTTAAAAGAGAAAAAAAATTAAAAAGAGAAAGTATGTCTTTATCTTACCATCAAATTAAAAGGGACTTTAGCCAGATGGGGTGTCACACATCTGTAACCACAGCACTTGGGCGGTAGAGGCAGTGACTTCAAGGTCATATCCACTGCAGAGTTCGAGGTCAGCTGCAGCTACACCAGACCCTGTGTTAAAGAAGCAAAAGGCCTTGAGGACTGAAATGCCTGTTGTGATTGTTTGGATGAGAACAGCCCCCGAGGGTCATGGGCTTGAATACTTGGTCCTCAATTGGTGGGCTATTTGGGAAGGACAAGGAGGTGTGGCCTTGTTGGAGGAGGTGTGTCACTGGGGGTGGGCTTTGGGTTTCAAAAGCCCATGCCATTCCCATGTGGCTTTCCCTGTGCCACCTGCTTGTCACCAAGGCTGTAGCTCTCAGCCACTCCTCAGCACCATGCCTGCCGCTGCCATGGTCTCTGCCATGATGCTGGGGACTCACCCTCTGAAACTGTAAGCCCAATAAACCCTTTCTTCTATGAGTTGCCTTGGTCACGGTGTCTTATCACAGCATAGAAAAGTAACTAACACACCTGCTATGAGGTCATGTCTTCTAGACGTGACTGAGAATCTGAATCCAATCTCAACAATACAGTGGCCAAAACAGGACCTGCATAATGACAACACCAGTTGACATGCCAATGTGAATGGGGGGATATTTCACAAGACCCTGGCCCTGGATGAAGAGTTATAGGGACCAATGGCTGCTAAGGGGGGAGAATAGTTTTCTCCAGGGATAAGCCCCTGACAGATTACCCAGGCCCAAATGGCCAACCCTAAGCACACACATATGAGCAACATAAATGGATTCGGTAGGTTGTATATCTCTCTGTGTGTATGTTGTAATAATAATAATAATTGAAGAAGAGACCGTGGATCCGAGAGGGAGTCAGGAGAGCACAGAAGACAGTCACAGGGGAGAGGGAGATTAGAAATGATGTAAATAGAGGATTTGTGAAGGAAATTCTCAAAAAATTCATTTAAAAAGGGCCTTTAGCTTCTAACAGTATTTATAGCATTTAATTGTGAAAACTGGTGTTTGTTTTCAACTAAGGCTTAGCTTTCTCAGATTCACTCTGTTATCTTTATAGCTTGGATATTATTACAGTAAATGGAGAGATTTCCAAAACATGAAAATATCATCCTTATTTGTGGTGTTTTGAAAGAAAATGGCCCCCAAGGGAGTGGCACTATTAGTAGGTGTGGCTTTGTTGGAGTAGGTGTGGCCTTGTTGGAGGAAGTGTGTCACTGTGGAGGCGGGTTCTGAGATTGCATATGCTCAAGCCATGCCCAGTGTCTCAGACCACTTCCTGTTGCCTGCTGATCAAGATGTAAGAACTCTCAGCTTCAGCACCATGCCTGCCCACATGCCACCATGTCCCACCATGGATGATAATGGACTAAACCTCTGAACTGTAAGCCACCCAATTAAATGTTTTCCTTTATAAGAGTTGCTGTGGTCTTGGTGTCTCTTCACAGCAACAGAAACCCTAAAATATTTAAACACAATATATCAAAAGAGCCATAATCCCAGCCCCAAGGAAGAAGGCTGCATGGCTGTAATCACTTAGTGTTTGTTTTCCAAACGGAACATGGTGGGTTGAGTGACTGTGAGCATACTCAGTTGGTGGCTTCATGTGGAAACCATGGAGGGCAGAGCAGTTAAATGCAGGATTCATTGGTCCTAGCGCCCTTCATGCCTTCTTCCCTGAAGACATCTTCGAGCTAGGAGCCAGGGTACTTAGCAAAGGCTTCTGGAAACTGAGATGCATCCCAGTGGGCCTTTGGAGAGTGTTGCTATTGGAGATCACTCATCCCTATGGAGGTCTATACTCAGGACAGGGATCAATTCTCTAATGCTTTTTGGAACTGCTCCATAAATAAAGTAAATGGCTGTAGCTTGTTCTGGGGACACACATTACCAGTCAGGAATTCCAAAAACAGCATTCCCTCTGACGGGAGGGAGAACGGTGCTGGTCCGGCTTTCCTTTGTCAGTTTGATACAAGCTAGAGTCACCTGGGAAGAGTGACCCTCAGCTGAGAGAGTGCCCACATCAGATTAGCCTGTAGGTGCAGCTGTGGGCATTTCCTTGATGGATAACTGTTGCAGGAGAGCCTAGCCCAGTGTGTATAAGAAAGCAAATTGAGCAAGCCAGCAAGCAGTGTTCCTTCACGGCCTCTGCTTCAGTTCCTGCCTCCAGGTTCCTGGCTTGACTTCCTGCCCTGACTGCCCTTCTCGATGGATTGTTCGGTGGGATGGACCTGGGAGCTGCAAGCTGAAATGAACCCTCTCCTCCCTACGTTGTTTTATCACAACATGAAAAAGCAAATGAAGACACTAACCTTTCCTGTCGTCAGGATGATAAGCGTCACATTTATGTGTTAATTGTGAGGTTCAGACTTAGAGATATTATCACATCCACCTTTACCCTTTAAGATGGAGAAGGGGAGAAAGTGAGAACCACTGTCTCCTTTAAGTTAGACTATCAGGCTGGGGGCTGGAGAGATGGCTCAGTGCTTATCAGCACTGGCTGCTCTTCCAGAGGTCCTGAGTTCAATTCCCAGCACCCACATGGTGGCTCACAACCATCTGTAATGAGATCTGGCGCCCTCTTCTGGCGTGCAGGCATACATGTAGGCAGAACACTGTACACAATAAATTCTTCAAAAAAAAAATCAGGCTGGAAGGACTTTTATATAGGGAGGAAGCCTTGGATGTTTGAGATTAGAGTTAAGTAACGGGTGGGAAGGGAGGAACTGTAATGCGGACCAGTGAGATGGCGCAGCAGGTGCTTGCTGAGACTGACAATGTGAGTTTGGTCCCGAGAACCTGCATGGCAGGAGAACCAGCCCCGAAAGCTGTCCTCTGACCTACACACACTACACAAAAAGAGAGAATTGTGATGAAATGATGAGGATGCAGAGGAAGAACACGAAAGCTACCATCTGGCGAGTGTGCAGAGACGACCGGTCCACCCTCCCTCTGTAAGAAACTTGGCAAGTTTGGACTAAAATGGGACACGCTGATTTCACTTTCTCAGGGGGCACACCTGTAGTAAACGGCAGAATTAAAGGAGACCTCCTTCCCTCCCTCCCTCCCTCTGCCCTCCCTCCCTCTCTCCTCCCTCTCTCCCTCACTTCCTTCCACCTCACACTGAGTCACACCTGTGGGATGAGGTAATGGAGGAACTAAGTGTATCTCGATTTTCTTGTTATTCCTTTAACCATCAAGTTTACTAGGTATTTGGAAGATACCAACCTGACTTGGAAAACTTAGTTAATTTAAAAATGTCCAAGTAATGGACTGAGGAAACTTAATGAGAAAAGTAGAGCCACTAACCCAGATTAAAGACTTTCAGGCTTTTCTTTTATAATTCAAGGGCTTTGGGAGTAAAAAGCTTCTCAGATCTCCATAGGTTTAGGGCTAGAGATGCTACTTTGTGGTAGAATTCTTGCCTAGCATGCTCAAGATTCTGTGTTTAATCCCAGTACCACACACACACACGTGCATACACACACGTGCGCACACACACACACGCATGCACACGCACACACGCGTGCACATGTACACACACACGCACACGCACACACACATACACACACACATGCACGCACACGCACACACACATACACACACGCACGCAGAGCACTTGCCTAGCCTCTTTGATTTGCAGGATTGCCTGCTGATGTGACTAGATGTGTCAACACATTGAACTAGTAACTGTGGTGGGAAATACTCACTTATTTAGAGACGCAGCTTCCTGGTGAAATGCCATTAAGGCCAGAGCAGGTAGCACTTGCCATTTACACTTATTTCACATGTCATAGCTGCCCCAAATCGATATAATAATATTTAATAACCATAAAAGTTAAGACATAGCTAAACAAAAGAAATGCTGATTTTGATGTATTTGAACAATATTGTAAGTTTCTATGGTTGTCCCCACAAACTTGAGCATGCGACAGTACCACAGTGCCAACTCACCATGGAGGAAAGGCAGGGCCACTGTGACCCGAGGGCAGTCAGTCCCAAGCAGGAAGAGCTCAGCAACCAAGAAGAGATGCTGAGGAATGCTGTGTCCACTTGAAGTGTTTATCACTGTAGAGTCTACAGTGAGAACCGGACTGCAATATATGCCCTTCGGTTTCATTCCTAGAGATTCACTCTCGGTGTGTTTCAGGAAAGTTCATGTCTGAAATGGATGATGAGGTCAAAATAAAGCAGGTGCTTCATCAAGTGAGTTAGAGGCTCTCGGAACTGGAAGCGTCAGGAGCAGAGGTTCTCAACCTGTGGGTCACAACCCCATTGGGGTGAATGACCCTTTCACCGGGGTCACCTAAGACCATCAGAAAACACAGATAGTTATGATTTACAACAGTAGCAAATTTGCAGTTAGGAAGTATCAGTGAAAACAGTTTTATGGTTGTGGTGTCCCCAACATGAGGGGCTGTATTAAAGGGTCCCAGCATTAGGAAGGTTGAGAACTGCTGCTCTAGAGTGAGCTTGTGAATCTGAGCGTTATTGAGGTGTTGCTGGTCCACAAGGCTCATGAAATGCATAGAGCTAAGTTTAAATCAGCTAAAAATGAAATGCATATTTTAGAAAACATAACAAGAAATTTTATACCCACTGCTATTAATATGTTTATTGATATTGTATAGTTAATTTGTAAAATTAATATAAAATATACATTTTTCTATCCATGGATTCATAATTGGTGGCTTACAAAGTTTGGTTATTTTTTTAAATTACTTACAGAATTTAATAAAATGAATTTCACCTGAAAGACATAGTTATTGTTTTAAAGTATTATTTCATTTGGAATTTATCGCCACTACCCACATTTGGCTACTCTTATTGTAACACAAATGCCTTCTACTTGAGCGACACTAAAAATTATTGAGTTAGGATGTGTTTCTCAAGAGTTAACTTGGTGCTTCACTAAATAAAGTTCAGAAGCTTGAAAATACATGAAGCTATTGTTCTGGCCAGTGTTTTGTCAACTTGACACAAGCTGGAGTCATTTCAGAAGAGGGACCCTCAACTGAGAAAATACCAGCCTCAGACTGACCTGTAAGCAAGCCCCACCGCTGTCCCCATCCCAGCTGATGACTGACGAGGGAGGGCCTGGTCTGCAGCAGTAAAAACCAAACTCGGACAGTTACTAACTTACAGCTTCTCACAATGGTGTCTGCCTCGCTCCACCTCAACAGACCTCTGCTGACCAGCATTCGGAGCCACGCTGCCAAGGTGCTGCTCTGAAGGTTTTAATCACTTGGGTCTTAGCAAACTAAACCCTGTGTTCATTAGTTGAGATTTCTAATATGTTCCTTGCTATGAATCTTGAACTAGGACTATTTATAATTCTCTTCAGAAACTGCAGTTACTAAAAGTTACCGAAAACAAATCTATTTTCCAAAGCAGGTTTAAATATACCATGGTACTTCCTGTGTAGAGCTACCTCTTCATCTTCATCGTCTTCTCCTCCTCTGCCCCTCCCCCCCTCCTGGTGCACATGCACGTGTATGTGAGTGCAGACAGGGGTCAGTCACGGGTGCTGTTCCTCGGAAGTCTGCCCATTGGTTTTTGCTCTCTCCCTCTTTCCTCCTCTTCCCTTCTCCCCCACTTTCGCCTTCTCCCCCACTTTCACCTTCTCCCCAGCCTCCTCCCTTGACAGGGTCTCTCACTGAGATCTGGGCTGGCTAGCCAGAGAGCCCCAGGGATCCTCCTGTCTCTGCCTCCCCAGAGTTGGTATTGCAAGCACACGCTACCACACCCTGCTTCCTGTTTGAGCGCTGGGGATTGAAGTCAAGTCCGAATGCTTACACAGTGTCTTAGGGTTTCTATTGCTGTGATGAAACACCATGACCAAGAAGCAAACTGGGGCAGGGAGGGTTTATTTGGCTTACACGTCAGCGTTACTGTTCATCACTGGGGGAAGTCAGGACAGGAACTCAAACAGAGCAGGAACCTGGAGGCAGGAGCTGATGCAGAGGCCATGGAGGGTGCTGCTCACTGGCTTGCTTCCCCTGCTTTACTCAGCCCACCTTCTCATAGAACCCAGGACCAGCAGCCCAGGGATGGCACCACCCATCATGGGCTGGGTCCTCCCCATTGATCACTAAATGAGAAAATCCCTTAGAGCTGGATCTCAAGGAGGCATTTCCTCAGCTGAGGCTCCTTCCTCTGGTGACTCTAGCTGGTGTCAGATTGACACACAAAACCACCCAGTCCACACAACAAGCCCTTTACCAACTGAGCTACCTCTCCAGCCACTCCTTCATTAATTTTTAAAAATTAGCTAGTACTTCATAAAAAGAAAATTATCAGCCATATGGAAATAATAGCATTGTGTCATGTTTCAACTTTCGTGTTAGATTTGCAAAATTGAAATATAATTATGAATAACAAAATAACCACATGTACTGTTGGGCCGAGTGAGCCATGATGTGCTCTTGACACAATGGAAACAGTGACTATGAGAGAAGGTGTTTTAGGGTTGGCAGAGCAGTTTGTTCTTGGCAGTGGTTATGCAGATTTGCCAGTTTCAAAAGTGGCT
Organism: Peromyscus eremicus; assembly: GCF_949786415.1. Taxonomy (NCBI): domain Eukaryota; kingdom Metazoa; phylum Chordata; class Mammalia; order Rodentia; family Cricetidae; genus Peromyscus; species Peromyscus eremicus. The sequence goes on from NC_081436.1 coordinate 62,956,923, forward strand.
GTGTCGGTGGATGAGACAGTTATAGAAAACAATGTATGTGATCTGTGTGCAGAACACATGCCCTGCCAGCGTGTCTGTGTTCGGAATCAGGCAGGATCAGATCCTGCGGACTGCATCTCACGCTTACAGAGAAGAAGATGAGTATTGTGCGTAGCTTGTCACCTTAACTGAGCTTCACATCTTCAACCATGATGCTGCCTTCATTTTTATTTACTTTAAATTTGTATTATTATTATTATTATCATTATTATTATTATTGGGTGCGTGCCAAGGTGCACATGTGGGAGTCAGTGGACATCTCTACTGAGTCTGCTCTCTGTCTCCTTTTGTGAGGGTTATGGGGATTGAATTCAGGTTATCAGGTTTTCATGGCAAGAACGTTCACCTGTTGAGCTAGCTTGTAGACCTCCTGCCTCTATTTTTATGAAGTCATATTTTAAAAGTCTGAGAAGTTTATCATGTGGTGCGTCAGTTTGTATTTGCTGATACTTCGTTTACATGTTATGCTACATCCTTCATGTCCCATTCGCTAGATAGCTGCAGTAGCGAGGACTTTTGAGAGAAGATCCATTCTATTTGGTTCAAGCTGTCCAGTTTACTCTGAACTCACTGCTTCGCTGACAGCGGCTTTGAACTCTGAGTTCTGTGCCTGCTGAGTGCTCATGCATGTTCCTGGCCCTTCCAGAGAGGCGTTAGGTTTGTAGTGAGGGTTCAAGGTGTAACTGACTTAAAAACCCTCAGAGACCTAAGTCATCGTAATACAGGCATGCTTCAAAACATGGCCATAATATGTTTTTATGTTTTTGCAGGAAAATTGCTTGGCAACAGATGACTTCCTTGTGGATTACTTTAATGAGTTCTTAAGCCTTCCTGTGAGTACATTATGATGTTCTATTGGGTATATTTCAGCAAGGTGTGTGTGTGAGTGTATTGTGTGTGTGTGAGTGTGCATGTGCATGTGTGTGAGTTTATGTGTGAGTGTGTATGTGTGCGCATATGGGTGTGTGCATGTGTGTGTATGTGCGTGTACATGTGTATGTGAGTGTGTGTGTCCTGGAGAGTATATGTGAGAGAGTGTGTGTGCATGTGTGTATGAGTGTGTGTGTGCATGTGAGTGCATACATGCACATGTGAAGGTCAGAGGAATGACATGGAGTCAGTTTTCTCTTCCCACCTTCTATGGAACCTGGTGATGGAACTCAAGTTGTCAGACTTGGGCAGCAGGCACCTTTACCATGGAGCCACCTCACCAGCCCCAAAGCTGGACTATCTTATCAGACATATTTATCAAATATAGTTTTTCTTAGATAAACTAAAGGACTGGGTGAGATGACGGGCCTTTAATCCCAGCACTCAGGAGGCAAAGCCAGTTGGATTTCTGTAAGTTGGAGCCATCCTGGCCCACATTGAAAGTCTCCAGCCAGCCAGAGCTACATAGTGAATCCTGGTCTCAAAAGTAAAATAAAATAAAATATAAGAGATAAAGATCAATTAAGGTAAACTGTGGATGTGATTAATCACACCTTTAACACCCCTATGCCAGCACTTTGAAGCCTGAGGTAGGAGAATTGACATTAATATTAGAGGCCAGCCTGGGCTATAGAATGAGATCTGAACAATAAATAAATAAGTAAATAAATAAATAATGATCAATTAAGAAATTTTGCTCAGTTTGTATCTCTTTATAGTTAAATATTTGGGCTTGAATCCTATGTAGAAATATTCTTATTGAGGAAAGCTGGAGCTTCCCTGACCACCTAAGGCGTCTGTACAAAGTCCTGACCTGCTGTATTTGGCAGCATGCTAGATTTTGAGCAGGCTGATAAGGACAATATCAAAACCTCAAGAAACTACTTTTTTTTTTTTACTCTAGTTATTATTGTTATCCTCTTGGGAAGATATTAAAGTAGAATTTGTATTTACGGCAACTAGAGTTTGTATCAGTAGTAAATAAGACTCAGGACACATAGGTGGATGCAGTTAATAGAGTTTCAGCTCTATAGCAATGATTGACAGAGTAGGTATGAAGAGATTTGGGGAGCATAACACGACAGTTCCTGAAATGGTTTGCACTGTCCTATAGAAATGAAGTCAGTGAGGCGTGGCACTTCAAAGGAAATTAGTTAAAAATTTTAAAGCGTGAAAACTTTCTTCATTAGAATTTTTACAAGCCAAGGGCTGGGAATGTAGCTCAGTTGATAGAGTGCTTAGTCACCGTGTACAGAATCCTGTACCGATCCCCAGCATCACCCAAACCAGGCCCAGTGGTGGTGGTGCACGCCTGTAATGCCAGTGCCACTTTTATTTGCGTGCTGTCTACTGGGCGAGAGAGAACTCGAGGTACAACAGAACCCACTGTAAGAGTTTTGTTAGGGGGAAAAGGGGGAATGCGAATAGGCCTACCAGAAAGGAATCGTGCGGAGAGGGTCGGGGACCCTGCTTTTATGGGTCACCTCTCATATGGGTTTACGTAGCTATGCCATGGATGCACATAGATGACGTGATCACGCTGTGCACGGATTACATGACCACAAGGCACACACAGATTAAGTGGCAAGTAAGGCCCTGGAGTGACTAAGCATTTTGCCTGGCTGCTGGACAGCGCATGCGTGGTCCTGTAGCTGTAAAGTGGCTAGGAATGATAACCACCAAAACCAGGCACGGTGGTGGTGGTGCACGCCAGCATTTGGGAGGTGGGATCAGCAGGATCACACATTCAGAGTCATTCTTAGTTATGCAACACTGTCTCAGAAAAGACCAAACAAACAAAAAATTTTAACTGGGGGGAAAATGGAACATAGAGAAGTCACAAGTACTTTTGAAGAGTGGACCATAAACTGTGTTAAAGTCCTATCACTGACCGTGTCTTTTGAAGGGGGAAGGTCTGTACCAATGACCCACAGGTGTACGAGTGCTGGTTTGGTGAATGTTTTTTCTCTCAAAGTATTTGGTGCTCTTCTTGATTTGATACGACCAGAGACAGGGGAGCTGAGCTGCCAAGTCACCTTTGCCCTTGGGATTCCCATGGGGTCCTCAGGGCGTGGCTCTTTCCAGCTCTCACCGCCCACTCCTGTGTAATGCAGCCTCCAGTAGCATCAGGAAATTGCCAGAATTCTGCTTTTCCAGATTATATAATCTCTGTCCCTCTCCTCAAGGCTCTGCAATCTCCATTCTTTCCAAAGAAGCACATTTTGTAAAGTGTGAAAAAGAAAGGTTGGTATCATGCTTGGCTGTCATACATAGAGGTTCATAGTGAGTTCAGGGGCCACCTTAAAAAGAAAGCAGGGGGTGGGTGGGGTAAGGATATAGCTCAATGGTAGAGTGCTAGCCCAGCATGCTCATAGCCCTTGGGTCACCTCCCAGCACCTCACACACCTCACAACACCCTCTAACCCCAAACCAAACAAACAAGAAATAATTTAAATCTTAAATTTCAGTTTCTCAGCATTTATGTCTTGGTACCAAGATTGGAGACTATTTTGGTGCTTATTTGATGCAGGAAATAAATGAGTACCCTATTGCCTCCAGGAAGTAAATGGATTCCCTGATGATTCCAGGAAGTAGTGGAGTTGCCTCCTGCCTCCAGGAAGTAAATGAGTTCCCAGCCACGGTCAGGTCAGAAAATCTGTGTTAAGCTGTACAAATCAACATAACAGTAACAGAAAATCAAAGCCAAGCACGAAGGCTCATGTCTGTAATCCCAGCTTCTTGGAAGGGTGAGACAGAAGGGTTGCCCTAAGTTTGAGTCCAGCCTGGGACATAGTTTCAGACCCCGTCTTTAAAATAAAAAAAATAAATAAATAAATAGGAAAAATTCAGCCGTAGTCCTGCCATCCAGTCAAAATAGACACGACCAGTTTGTGTGTGTGTGTGTTTTTTTTTCAGGCCTTAGGTACTTGGCAGGTGTGGCATCCGTGAAGCTCCCTGGGGAGCCCCCTTTTCACCCCTCAGCACTCGCACAGGTCAGGGTCCAGTGCAGCAATCCCCCTGGCTCCGTTCCATCTTTCTCGTTCCTTCTGCCTTTCCACTCCCAGACCTCTTGTTTCTCCAGGTCTCTTTGCCTATTTTATACCACTTAGTCAACCTATCAATTGCCAATTCTTCACACTGCAAAAGAAGGAAGAAGCTGTCCCAGATTTCCAGAATGGATTTGTGGACAGGAAGGAGAGGAATGATGAATTCTCAAGGCAAGGGACTGGCAGAGTTCTAGATCAGATTAGTGATTAGTAATGTTTAGTTTATGAGCACTTAGATAAGAATTAGCAGCCAATATGGGTTCACTTAGAGAAAGTGTGCCAAACTAAGCTGTCTTTTTGGATCAGATATTGACATTTTAGGCACCTGTGAATATGGTGTGTTATGATTTCAGTATAGTATTATAAAAGTAATGAATTAAATCATGTTTCTTCCTACTCTGCTTTAAACCATGGCAAGGTTTGGCCTTTCCATTTCCTGATCTTTGTTTCCTCTCCTTTTGATGTCCTGATTCTTCTCCAGCCTTCTTTGTGTTTCTTAAAAACGAATATGCCAAGTGTGCTGGCTAGTTTCATGTTAACTTGACACAAGCTAAAGTCATCTGAGAGGAGGGAACCTATATTAAGAAAATGCCTCCATAAGATCCAGCAGTAGGCAAGCCTGGAGGGCACTTTCCTAGTGATTGATGCGGGAGGGTCCAACCCATTGTGGGTGGGGCCATCCCTGGGCTGGTGGTCCTGGGTGCTGTAGGAAAGCAGGCTAAGCAAGCCAAGGGGCACAGGTCAGTAAGCAACTCCCCTCCACAGCCTCCGCATCGATTCCTGCCCAGTTTGAGTTCCTGACTTGGCTTTCCTCAATGGACTGTGATTCAGGACATGTAAGCCAAACAAACCCTTTCCTCCCCAAGCTGCTTTGGTCATGGTGTTTCATCACAGCAATAGTGGCCCTAAGGAAGACACCGAGTGCTCCAGCCTGGAACTCTCTTCTCTGAGATACCACCGTCTCCTTGACTTTCATCACTTCCGTTAGCCTTCACACCAACTCCATCTGAAGTAATATCCCCAGTACACACTCCTGATAGTGCTTTCTTTACATCCAAACCCTCATTATTACCTGTGAAATTAATTTTCAAATGTTTGAACTGATTCACTAACTATAACCTGTAGGGTTGATTCTTATTAGCCAATAGGCTGAACAGAACATTACTTTAGTGTGGAATTCAAGACTTTTGCCGTGTGGCCTCAGATTAACCTTTCTACCCAGACTACCTTCACAGAATTGTGTCTTGCTGGTTTCTATGTCCTTTAACCCACCAAACCACATGAACCCCACATACAAACTCCACATACCCTGCTCAGTGCTCACTCTATAGTGATTAGGAAGGCATGTGAAGGAGCTGCAGTTGATTCTGGCCCTCCATTCATTACCCACCGTGCTTCTAGAAATGCCACTTAACCTTTTTCTTTCTTTCTCAACAACAAAACCAGTGCATCTTACAGGATTGTTATGGAGTGAGGTAATGTGTGTGACACATTAGAGTTCATTTTCTCTGTAACCTCAGGGACTCACCTTTCACTCCTGAAATACAGGAGGCAATGCAATTCCTGCAGCTGACGTGGTGGGTCAGTGTCAATCCAGACGACTCTCCCATGCCACACAAATCTGGCATTAGGTTTGCCTTTTAAAAATTTAGAGACTTGGATAAAAAATTATAAGAGAACCAATATTTTTCCAGTTTAAGATCACTCAGCTAGTAAATGACAGGGTCCACCCAAGGCTACATGCCCGGAAAGTTTTGAGTGTCCTACTGTAGAACTGGGGACAAAATATAAACAAGTCATTCGGATAATGGGCTGTGGCCTCATGCTTATCCCGATACATAAATGAAGTAAAGCAAACAAAGCTAATGTGTTCTTAGGGTACATTAACTGAAGTGTAGTTCAGATCAAGAAAAATATTAGTCTGGAGCATAGAAGGCACTTGGTGTTTTTTTGGAAAGGGCTGAATTGTTAGACCACATTTGGAATATTGTGTTGCGATCTTGGTCCCATATGTTAAGAGTTGCTTTGCCAAGTCGGTCTCAGGGAGACTCAGCCTGTAAACACTCAGGAAGCCATGTCAGATGAGAAAGGGTTGAAAGAAATGTGAGTGTTTAACCTGGCTAGGTGGCAGGGGTGGAATGGGGTAACTCTTTCAAACATGTAAAGATCTAATCAAGGGAAATGGATTCGTAGAACGGGAATCCAGAGGCAGGCCAGAGCCCCGTTTATGAGAGTCTAGTTTTCAAACAGTAAGATGGCTGACTTGGGAAGTGGTAAACCTTCATGTATGTGGAGGTATTCAGGTGGAGGCTGGGAAATGTATTATATTAGAAGAGAGGAAGGGGTGAAGTGGGGGGAGAGAGATTTTTCTCCATAAAATTTTCCCTTAAGACGATTTCTATGACAGATATTAGAAAATCACAATAATGATGAATGTGGATGAATCTTATCCCACATTCTTATTGTATAGAAAGAGTATTTGTCATATATCTATAGCTATTAATTTATCATCTGTCTGCCTACTATGGCGGAAGGCTGGAGTTACCCAAATGAAAAAAAATGTTAATTCCTCATTTCCTGCTTATTTCAGTTTAGAATCAACACTGTAAATGGGCAAACCAGGCCTCTCCTGCGTCTCCCCAAAGTCCTTAGAGATCCTTCCTTTTCTCATTTCCATGTCTTCCATGTAAAATCTTTGAAACCGAGAATCCTTATAATGTGTTCTCTTACTTCTCTCCCTCTCTTACCTCCTTCCCAAATCACACACACTCTGAGCCCGAGAATACAGCTATCATATTCTCATATGGGTCTTGGGTCAATCTAGATTTCCAGACCTTCTGAGACCCCACCCCACCTTTGTAGGGACAAGCCCAAGGCCAAAATGGGCCAGAGTCAGTCTTTGGCTCCTCTCACACTTCCTTCCATTACACCATCACACTCTTGGGACACGCTGTGAGACCCAGAACCCGATGGCTGGTAGCCTGCCTCATGTTGCTCTTGACGAGGGAAATCCAGGACAGTCGCCGCTGTTATAAATGATCATGGCACTTTCCAGATCTCAGCTTTCATAACTTCATTCTGTTTGTTCTCAAGCCAAGTTCACTTTCAGATATTGTTTTCATTTGGTGTCTGGGAGGGTTTGTTTCCTGTCAACTCTTTATGGACAAGTGTTTGCTCATTAGCTTGTCTTCTGTGCTATAGTGTGAAAACATTTTCCCTTTGGTTTTGTTTTGTGTGTTTTATGCTCAGTGACTGTTGTGGGATTGAGTAGATGAGCCCACATAGATTTAGGTTGGTCCCCTGTGGGTGGTTTCAAATGTTTGTGACATTTATGGTTTGCAGAAGCTGAAGGGGTGGCCTGTTCTATACCCTCCTTGAAAGGATAGGTATGTCATATGTTTGCCAGACCATGCTTAGCTATGCACTTTTGGAATTTTACCATAACTTTTTTTGGCCTGATTCTGCACACTTTTTTTTTAATCTGTAAACTATTATAATTTCTTGCAGCTTTATGAAAGAGTTATATGCTTGAAGAATTGCTGGGTGAGGGGGGATGGAGAAAGAATATAAATTTGAGAGATGAGTGGCCTGAGAAGAGATGGAGAGCTTGGGTCTTCCCTTGCCAAAAATTAAATACTCAGAGATTGATTTTCAAAGGCACGTTGATGGAACTCTAGGTGACTGTTTAGTTCAGGGTTTATACCTTGAGCATTTTGATAAACCCTTAGCTCTAACATAAAACACTCAGATTACCCACTGTAACTCATTTTGTTAACTAAGGATATTCTGTACATTTATTTCATGTGGCACACTATTCCTTCTATCTCATTGTTGAATGTCTAGTAAACAATTTATAGTTCAGCATCTAAAATAAAAGTTAAATTGAGAGAAGTTGTTAATGGTAACCAACTTGTTATACTCAAGTAGTTGGATGGTTTTTATCCACCATGAGGATTCATGTTTGAAATACAGCTTTGGAGCTCAATTAGTAGAGACAGAGTTGGAGCAGAGATGGACATGTCTTAAATTAACCTAGTCATTAGTTTTTAATTTAAATACTGTTCAGCTAAATAATTTGGCACCAGTAAGTTTCAGTGGTGCTGGTCTGGCAGTTTAAGCACATCACTAATTATTCACAGGTTTTTTTTCTCCCCCCTCTTCTTTCCAGAGAAATGTGGAACCAGCAATTTATTGTGGTAAAAATATTTTCATGCACTTACTTTTTCTGTGAAAATATTTTTCGCACATGGATGACTAGTACCACAAAGCTAGCTCTCACCACCTCCAGGTCAATCCATTTTAGAACATTTAGAAAATGATACTCCCAAAATGAGAAAATTAAGTCAGAAAAGGGGTAGTCTGCAGGAGCTTGTCTGGGTCTGAGGCGTAAGCTGCAGACTTTGCTGTTGCAGGATTGGAAGCTGTGTGTTGTCAAAATCAGTCCAGTCAGCTTTGGGCTCCGAACATGTTCCGTGTTATTCATTCCATGTCCCCCACTCGAGGTGCCTTTTACCGTTACTTCTGAATTCACTTTAGAAGATTTTTAGATAAGTTTAGAAATGGGGAAAAGAAAAAAGGACTTGTCAAATTTGGGTTGTACTGAAGGCTTGGCCTCTTTCTTTCATGGTGGGACATAGATGGCCAGCACCACCACATACATGATTGTGTAAGAGAGTCCGCGTAAGGGAGTGGGCACATGTGGACTTCAGAGTTGGTCGTAGCCCAGATCCTATCTCCCTTTCACTCTGTCCATCTAAAGCAAAGGTTCTTACACTTGAGGAGCATTGGAACTACTGAAGGGCTTCACAGGGTTTGGAGGTCTGGGCTCCATCCTGTTTCCGGCTCTAGGGAGGGACCCGAGACCTGGCATTTCCCAAAGGTTCTAACAACAGGTGCTGGTGCAGCTGGTCAAGGAACAGCCTGAACCACCATGAACTGTGGACCCTTCCACTGTGAAGAGCAGCGTGCAGTGGCCGGTCCTGGATGGACGGACTCCTGCCTCTCCTCCAGGTTTCCGTCCTCCAGGTTTATATCCTGTGTTCCTCACACAAGCTCCAACATCGCCTTGCTGTTTGCGGTTTGCCCAGACTGACCTGTTCTTTTGTGCTCCTGTGTACTGGTGCATTGGCTCTTCCTTCTGATGAATCTTTTTCTTTTTTGTCTGTCTGATGGCTGCCAGTTCATTCTTTCAGACCAACTTGAGCATTCCACTTTCTGCACCTCTTCCTTAGTTTTCTGAAGCCAGCCAGTTAAGTGATCCCTGTATGCAACACAACGCTTCTCTCGTGCTTCTTACGTGTTAATGTGGCCCTGAAACATACATGCTATTACACAGACTGAGATGCCCACACTAGCACACAGAACAAAGGTGATTTCAATAGGAGGTGATTCTGTGTGTTGAACCATCCCACGAACATGTCTCCTAGAAAGGTTTGAGGCCTACCATGAGAATCTGCCATTCCCTAATGGATCTCATCCTTCTTGCCTCCTAAAAATGTAGTTGTCTCACTATGTAAGAGCAACTCCATCATTAAACATGAATATTCTGTGCAACATGAACATTAAACATAGGCTTGCAACATCACCTGGTCAATAACTGAGTTGTTGACTCATTTCCATGTTGGAGGAAAACTGGCTGTGTTCAACTTAAACAATGATGAAGACAACATTACTCTGTATAGTGCTTTCAAGGACTCCGCAGGATTAATCTTAACTTGATTTGACTTCAGTCCTAGCTTTAGAGTTCATTCCTCTTGAAGACAGTCTTTCCTGTCTGTGTGTGTTTATGTATCTTTTCTATTAGATTATGCATACTCTGTGGCTCATTTCAGTTAGGGCTTTGTGATACATGCTCCCTCAGTATAGTAATAGATCATCTATCATACTCTGTCACTTACCAGAGACTCAGTACTGTATAAATGAATGACCCAATAGAGGAGCAGTGGACTTGGGCACTGTTATCTGAAAGGAGGGAACCTCAACTGAGAAAATGCCTCCATAAGACCCAGATGTAGGGCATTCTCTTAATTAGTGATTGATGAGGGAGGGTCCAAACTATTGTGGGTGGTGCCATCCCTTGGCTGATGGTCCTGGGTTTTATAAGAAAGCAGGCTGAGCAAGCCATGGGGAGCAAGTCAGTAAGCAGCACCCCTCCATGACCTCTGTATCAGCTTCTGCCTCCAGGTTCCTGTCTGAGTTCCTGTCCTGACTTTCTTAGATGATGAACAGTGATGTGGAAGTATAAGCAGATAAACCCTTTCCTCCCCAAGGTGCTTTGGTCAATGGTGTTTGATTAGACCAATGATAACCCCAACTAAGACAAATACAGACTGCTTACTCCTGGGAGACAATCGTGAGCAAATAGAATATTGCGCATGGAAGGCACCTTTAGGTTATCCAGTTAAAGTCTCTGCCCCCTTTTAGCTCAGAAAGGCAAAGTAGCTTCCCCAGTGTTTCTCGAGTTTAATCATTCTGCCTGCTCTTTCCTGTAGTGTTTCTGTTTAGCTGAATCTATTTTCAAGTATACTAAGCAGACCAGACTTAATTTCCTAGCATTGCACCCCCGTCTTTGTGGACATATTTCCCCACTGGCATTTGCATTTATGTGGATTTTAATGTAAGTGAATGTTTTGTTGACTTTATCATAGGAAAATAATGAATTTTTATATACTTGTTCCTTCAGAGAAAGAAGCAATTGAATTTGTTATTCGACATTTTATCATTTTGGAGCCATACTGCTATTAAGGACCTCTGAGATCAAATCTAGCACATAGTTTTTGAGCAGAAAAATGTTACCCTTGGCAGAGATGGTTAAGCCTTAAGTGATCTTGTTCTGTATTTTTTTAGACTGGCTCTCGTTGTATCCCAGGGTGGACTTGAACTCACTATGTAGCCTAAGATGACCTTGGACTCCTGCTCCTCCTGCCTCAGCTTCCCACATTCTAGGGCTAGAGGCACGTACTGTGCTTGCCTTTAAACATTCTTAAGCACAAACATTGAAAATGTTTTTGAGTGTTTGAAAAATATTCTCTGTGATCCAGGCTGGCTTGGGTGGTTTGTACAGACAGGGTCTCTATGCTGTCCAGGCTGGTATAGTTTTCTGTTGAACCTGGGCTCAAGCAATTCTGCCTCAGCCCTCTGGATGCCAGGAACTGCAGGCACATGATACCGTGCACAGTTTGTGGACAGTTTAAAATATCCTGTATTTATGCATCTGCTTGTTTGAAATGGGGTCTCATTTATGCAGCCCTGGCTAACTAGCCACTCATTATATAGACCGGCCTGGCCTTGAACTCTGGATCCTCCTGTCTCAGTCTCCCTTGTTCATTTTTTCAGCTGTTCCTGGCCCTGTACTACTTTTTGATCAGTTCCTCTCCTCATTTTATTTTATTATTATTTTTATTCATTCATTCATTCTTTTCTTTTTTTTTTTTTTTTTTGGACACAGGATTTCTCTGTATAGTCCTGGCTGTCCTGGAACTAGTTCTGTAGACCAGGCTGTCCTCGAACTGAGAGAATCCACCTGCCTCTGACTCCTGAGTGCTGGGATTCAAGGCACGTGCCAGCACTACTTCCCTCATTTTAACCTGCTTAGGAGCTTTTCCTCCTATAATGGATACACATCTTTTACCTTTTACTTTGGTTCAGAGTCCAACTGGCTTTGTAAGTACCTATAAGCAGCATGACCTAAGCCGTTCTTCAAACCGTACAATAGGTAGTCTGGAAAAAAAAATGTTTAGTTTTCTAGGTTGTGCACTTTGGGAAGTTAGGATGGCTTCTGGGTGGGTGATAGCACTCCCCATGAGCCTTGACTAAAATTCCCCGGTTTTAAAGGCATCTTAGTCATCACTCCTGAGTTCCGCAGCAAGCAAGTACATCGGGGCACTTGCTGTTATACCACAGAGACCATTTACCCTTCCTAAGCTTCTGGTTTGCTTCACACAGAGAGCCCATAGTTACCACACCAAACATGGCTTTGATGGCAGTTTCTATGTAGTGACACCTCCCCAGAGCATGGTGATGTCTCTTCTCAGCCTAGCCCCCAGCTCATGCACTGGCAAGGAGACACACCCCCTCCAGACTGCTACCAAGGAACTGAAGAGATCTACGCTGCTTCATAGTTACCATGTTGCCATGCTTCCTATTTCCCAGAATATTAACATAAAACCTTTGTTCTGAAAGTGAGATGCAAACCCCTCCATTATCTGGTCCTTCTGCCTTGTTTACTGGAAGCGTTCTCTTTTGTGCTTTACACTATTCTCTTCTCCCTGTAGTCATTCCATGGCAATTCTACCTCCATATATGGTGTTGCTTCATGCATCTGTGCCTTTACTAGTAAGACCAGAGAAAATAAGAAGCTAGGCGTTAAACATCAGCCTGGTGACCGTGGAGCTCTACTGACCCTCAGGGTTACTACTCAGCGCAGTACCTGGCGTAGGAAAGGGTCGCACACACTAGCTTTCTAATCTGAAGCACATAGTAAAGAAAGAACGTGTGCTGTCCTAGGAACCGGCCAGGCTTGTTCGTGTGGTTCGTGTCATTCCATAGCTCTGAATCTAGGCTGTCCCTTAACCACTGCAGCGTTAGTCTCCTAAACAGCTGTCTCAGGAGCTAGAAGTGCTGGTCATGGGGCACTAAGGTGATCATCACAGACATGGGAGACCCCAGCAAGCAGAACTTCTTCTTCTGCTATTTCTGTCAATTGTATCTTTCTAGTAGTACTAAGCATTGGCTACATGTGGGCTCAGAGCATCACCATTGTTTGAACATTTATTTGATTAGTAGGAAATTTTTCTTTCTTCACTGAGCTAACTACTTAGCATCCTTTACTTTGGATTTATCCTATCCTTGTGTTCATCTTGCTGCTGTATCTCATATGGGTGGAGGCAGGTGCAGGGCAGACCTGCAGGAGTAGAGGAGATTTTTTGCAGATGGCCCTTCCGGTTGTAGAGCTCCACTTCCCCGACCCTGTAAGTGTGATGACTCTCCGACACGTTTAGTCCATCTCCTCCCCTTAACCAGATAAATCTTGTCTCTGGTATTACAGACTTGTACATCTCTTTAGTCCAAGGAAACCATATCAAGAAGTGTATTTTTGACATTTAGGTTGTCTGTTTGAATCCTGTATTCAGAAGACAAATGTAATAGATCATGAATAAAATGTGGTTATTAAAGAAACATTCTAGGTAATTTCCTGATTGTTTATACTTACTGAGTTAAACTTGTCACGATGGAGTTGAACTCTAGGGTGATATACTGTAGACTGATGTGTGTCTTAAGTCTGTTGTCTATGCATTAAATACCTTAGACTCCTGAAGTGTGATACCATATGACATATATAATATATACTTTTAGCTTAAAGTTTACAAAGATACCCTGCCACTTATTGCATTATAACTGTAATATATACAGCATCACTCTCCTGGGCACTTAGTGAGCCACAGGAAAGAGTTTGATCCTTTCTACCACTTGGCTAAGCATCTGTAAATTACATGAAGGAGTGGCCAGTTCGCTGATGGTACCCTTAAGTAAATGAATACTCGAAAAGGGCCCTGATCCTAGAATTATAGAAGGAAAATTAGAGAAGATATAGTCAATGTACCATTAATTCTTATGGAAATAAAGGACCTAAAATTCTTTAACAATTTTACCCAAAGTCAGAGAGCCATTTACTGACAAGCAACAATTCAAACTCCAGATCTCTGGTAGCTGCACATCAACTGGCTATCTTTAAAGTTGGGAACTCTAAAGAGAAGCTCAGAATGTCAGTCTCTTTTCCTTTTTTCGTCATGATGAGAAGAACAGTGTGCTGAAACAGTCTTAAATGAAGAGCATATTGTAGTTAATTGCCTCCTTTGGGAAAGAGAAATTGTTAGCTTTCATGACTCCTGAGGCTAAAAGGCAATAGAATTATTATTTCGTTTTCATTTTTTTCACGCTTATCCAGTAACCCGCCTCCTCCCTCCTGTGGGGGCGATGCTGCTTCAGAGAAGCCAGGTGTATATTTTCCTCTAGTTTCAAAGAATCACAGAGGTAAGATTATACAAACAGGATTTCTAACATAGCATTCCTTGGCACTTTTTTCATGGCATAAATTCCTGGTAAGGAAGCCTTCAGTGGATCCCGTGTCTTCTAGCCAAGGGATTTCCAAGATCTAAAAGGGAAGAGAGATAATGATTGAGATGATGACTATATGATGTCAGGTCCTTCGAGAGACAATGAATTTCTGTATTTTAAATTTTAAAAATTTTCATACTTTATTTTACAGACCTTTTCAGAGGCAATTAGATTTAATGTAGACTACGGAGTTTTTGAAGTAATTAATAATGCACCACAACTTCTGGAAAAGCAACTGAAAAGAGTTCTGCGAAACCAGCAACCTCGAAATCCCATCTATGATGTTATAAGGAAAGGGAAAAATGATGCTACATCTCTTCAGAAGAGCGTCCCCAGTGAAGATGAAGCCATTAGTGTCAACTACACTATCATGGTGAGCCGGTGTGATTGAGTCTCTTCCTTGTAAGATCAAGAAAGCATTTGGTGAGCCAGAGACAGGGCTCAGTAGTTAAGAGCACTTACTGCTCCTCCAGACCTGACCCCGATCCCAGCACCTACACTAGGGATCTCATCCATCTGTAGCTCCAGTTCCAGGGAATCAGGGACTGGATCTCTTCTGGCCTCTGTGGCACCAGGCGTGCACAGGGTGCACAGACATACATTCAGGCAAACACTCATTCACAGAAAATAGGAATAAATCATTTTTAAAGAGAGCACTCGGTGAAACTTACTTGAATTTCTGAAGTGCCGTCACATTCGTTAGTGTGCTGTACTTACACAGAGAATCCTTTAAGCATGTGTCGTCTGTTCACACAGAATGGCTGGTTTAGCAGTTTGGTTGATTTTTATCAACCAATATAAGAATGGTCATGTGGTTTGCCTTGCATGTATAAAATGTCAGGTGCATTTATGCTGGTATAAATATGCATGTTCTTTATTGTTCAGTTTCCTAAATTCGAAATGTGTGTAGAAAGAAGCTATTTCTTCTGGGGTTCTGAACAAACCCTACTCACAGTTGGGAACTGAGATGACTTTGAAGTCTCCAGGGATACCCTGTGACTCTGACCTTCCTGGCTTTACATTCTGTTATCAGCTGCTAGTTTCTGTCTCATTCGCTTTAGGTCCGCAAACCAAAGCTGGCTAAACCCACCAGCTGTGTCCCTTGAAAAAGTCACATGATGAACCCTGTTTCTCCCATCAGTCATGTGCCCACTCACTACTCCTCAGACTTGCTGTGTGGACACATGCTGCCACTAACTACTCCTCAGACTTGCTGTGTGGACACATGCTGCCACTAACTACTCCTCAGACTTGCTGTGTGGATACATGCTGCCACTAACTACTCCTCAGACTTGCTGTGTGGACACATGCTGCCACTAACTACTCCTCAGACTTGCTGTGGACACATGCTGCCACTAACTACTCCTCAGACTTGCTGTGTGGACACATGCTGCCACTAACTACTCCTCAGACTTGCTGTGGACACATGCTGCCACTAACTACTCCTCAGACTTGCTGTGGACACATGCTGCCACTAACTACTCCTTAGACTTGCTGTGTGGATGCATGCTGCCACTAACTACTCCTCAGACTTGCTGTGGACACATGCTGCCACTAACTACTCCTCAGACTTGCTGTGTGGATAGTGACATGGACAAGGTTTATTTTAAAATGCTATTTTAGAACAAGGTAGAAGTAGGCTGAAAAATAGGTCTGCTCATAGCTTCAGACAGTTCAACTTGAATTCTCCTGCTACTAAATTCAGATATATTTTTCTTCTTTTACTTTCTATCACTGTAATGCTAATAATAATTACATTAAAGCATTGTTTTGAAGGTGGATCAGAAAAATTGAATTAGCTAAGTGTTTTCTAGCTAGGTATGCAAATATTTAGTAGCAACAATAATTAGTAACATATCACTAGTTACATTAAATGTATGTAGCTTACCTATCTGAATTAAATATTAGAGTCAGATGGGATAAAAAAAAAGAAGACTCAATTATTTGCTGTCTAAAAGAAACCAACCTTAAGTATCAAATACATACATTAGAAGTAAGAGAGTATATGCCATATACTTACTAATTAAAAGAAAGCTAGGGTTATTATATTAGTATCAAAGTAACTTCAGACTCCTACTATGGATACAGAGGGTTACATTACAGACAGTAATGAAATGTCAATTCATAGAAAACACAACCAGCTTTAATATGTGTGTACCTAACCATAGTGCTTCAGAATACATGATAAGTGCTAATCAAACATAAGGAGGAAATGTCCAAAACCATAGTTGAGGTTTGAGATGAAAACATTGCTCTTGGTAATTAGGAGAAACATGATCACAGGGACAGGATAATTCTGTATCTTACTGGCAATGAAGCCAACCCGCGGATGCTTATAGACACCTCACCCCACAAAGCCAAAGGGCATGTTCTTTACAAAGTACACTTAGAGTGATTTTCAAAATAGATGTTATTCTGGCATTAAAGTTATTATAATAACCAAAATATATTATATATGAAATATATTATTGATCACCCCAAAATTAAACCATCAGTCAATAACAAAAATATGGAAAAATCTCCAAATACTTAAATAATTAAGCAACATACTTCTAAATAACCCATAAGTCAAAAGATAAGTCTCAAAGAAAACAAGAAACTAAAGTAAACTATCACAATTTGAGATGTAGCTAAATTAGTCATTAAAAGGAAATTTGTACAATTAAGTAATAAGAAATATGTAATAGAAAATAAAAATACCAAGCATCGCTGTCAGGGATCTATCTACTACCATGGGAACAAGAAACAGGAAAGTTAACTGAGACCCAAAGTAAAGAAGAAATAGCATAGTCGTGAACTTCTTCTGATCCTCCTGTGCTGGACTACAAGCTTGCACCACCATGAACATGCCTGTGACTACAGTGATTCACACCATGCACATGCATGTGATTAGAATGATTCACCACCATGCACATGCCTGTGATTACAATGATTCACCACCATGCACACGCCTGTGATTACAGTGATTCACCACCATGTACATGCCTGTGATTACAGTGATTCACCACCATGCACATGCCTGTGATTACAGTGATTCACCACCATGCACATGCCTGTTCTGGGGATTGAACCCAGACCTTCATGCATTCTAGGCAAGCACTCTGCAAACGGTTGCAATGGGAACCCAAAGATGACTTTCTCTTCACATTCTCTTAATAGTGTCTCAACCGTGAGCAGGGTATTAAGTGGATCAAAAGAAAAAGACTTCCGGCATTTTTGGAGAGTGATTGCTACTTTGAATACAGGTATCATGCTGCCATCTGCCTATGTGTTTTTTTTAAATAGCTATTTGCTTTATATAAAGTTATTTTTTATGATATTGACTTGAGTTTGGACCCTATCTGCTATAGAATAGGAATATTTAAAACACTGGTAAAAATCACACAGCCTTTCTAAAGAAATTTCATAGTTTTATCTCTTTGATCATTTACTTTAAAAATTACCTGTCATCCATAGTGGTGTTTATGTAAACACAAAGGGAATGTTAGTGTGACATTAAAAACAGAATGTGGGGGACAAGAGAGAAGTCTCAGCTGTTCAGAGCACTTGCTCTTGCAGAGGACATGGGTTTGAGTCCCAGCACCCACATGGTGGTTCACAGCCAACCCTAACTTCAGCTCCAGGGAATTGGATGCCCTCTCGTGATCTCCATGGGTACCAGGCATGCATGTGCTTCATATTCATACAGGCAGGCAAATATAAAAATAAATGAATCTTTAAAAACGAATGTCTGTGTGGGGCAGAGGACTCCCTTTTAAAGTGTAACATGGAAACTTTTTACTAAAATTTGAACTTAGCCGGGCGGTGGTGGCGCACGCCTTTAATCCCAGCACTCGGGAGGCAGAGCCAGGCGGATCTCTGTGAGTTCGAGGCCAGCCTGGGCTACCAAGTGAGTCCCAGGAAAGGCGCAAAGCTACACAGAGAAACCCTGTCTCGAAAAACCAAAATAAATAAATAAATAAATAAATAAATAAATAAATAAATAAATAAATAAAATTTGAACTTTGCTTAGAATAAAATTTTAAATAAAATACAAATGAAAAGAGAATATTTCCATGAGTAAGCCTTTGTTAGTTTGTGATTTCTACAATACAGACTGGCCAAGTTGATCTCACAAGCAACATGGAGCAACTCAGGCATGAATTTCATAGTAGGCACCAACTTTTCCCCCTGGATCCTGAGAAAGCTGCCCACTCCACCTCCTCCTACCATTGAAGAGGACCATCTCATGATTATGAAAAAGTTCTACGTTTCTCTTGGCCAGGTAAGATGAGGGTTTTTATGACTCAGCACCAACAAAACCTTTTGTTTCAGCTTGAGAAATTGATTTAAAGCCCCACCCCCAAGCAGAGTCGGGTTCCTTATGGGTGTATGCTGACTCCTTGGATGTGAGGAAACGCAAATGCAAATAGAAGCACTTTGCTTGTGGATTCAAAGCAGCAAAGGGGATTGAGATACACGCTCCATATCACGAGGAAGCAAGGGCATGGAGACTATTATTGGTGGAAGTATTAAGGCAACTCCACATACTTAAAAGGGAGGTTTATTTTGGGGGGTAACTTACAAGTAAAGGGCTAGGTTACAGGATCCAGGAGAGGTGAAGTGCAGTCCAGCGGTGTTCTCTGGAGAACTCTGCTCGGTCTACATCCAGCATCCAGGATCCAGAAACCAAGAGAGCCAGCACATCCTGATCTCGGCTCTAAAGTGCTCCCGGCTTGGCCCTGCCTTGTAGGTGTGACAGTTACCAGAAGCCTCAATGGGGGTAGTACTTCCAGGTCAAAGCTGGAACAGCTACCCACTGTAGCTGAAGTTTTCCTGTGCCCCACCTGGCCGGTGGTCAGGACAAATCTCTCTCACCAGCCAGCCCTACAGCTGCTTTTCTTAGTTCTGCCTTCACATCTTGCTTCCTCTGTGTCTGGCTGGCAACTTCTGACTCAGCCTTCATGTTCCCAGAATTCTCCTCTCTGCTTATCCCACCTATACTATACTTCCTGCCTGGCTACTGGCCAATCAGCATTTTATCAACCAAATCAGAGCAACACACATTCACAGCATCAGAAAGACATCCCCAGCAAGCCACTACAGACTATATTTTGAATTTGTTATTGTAGCAATTCAGTAAAGATGCTGAGCATTGTCTAGATGATACTTGGTTATAGAAATGCATCACTTTTTAACTGTTATCAGACAGATTCCTTTCTGTTATTGCTTAAGTGTGGAGTCCTTGTGAGTGATTTAAACAGATGTGACCTAGAATTAACTGTCCTTTTAGATGGTCTATAATATAGTGAGAATTTATATTTTATTTTATTTTTTGCCTCCAATTACCAACTCTTTCCTCTTGCAATATACCCAGGATACACAAATCTATATGAAATCTGGACTATCAAGCATGTTGCCCACATGCGCTATTCTTTTATTCTTTGTCTGTGTCAGACATTGCCAATCAGTTGTGGCCGTTTTTTTTCTGCTAAGCTAGAGTTAGTCTTCAATTTTTATCAACGGAGTGTTCTAGACCCACAGTTAGAGAAATCAGATGGAGCTGGGCGGTGGTGGCTCATGTCTTTAATCCCAGCACTCGGGAGGCAGAGGCAGGTGGATCTCTATGAGTTAAAGGTTAGCCTGGTCTACAGAGGGAGATTCAGGACAAGTCAAGGCTACATAGAGAAACTCTGTCTAAACAAACAAACAAAAAGCAGATGGGAAGAAGTCACCTATGCCTTTTGTACTGCAGTAGATAGATCTATGTTATTTGAATGCATATTTTTCCTTTCATTGTATCACACCTAGTTACTCTTGTAGTCTGGGCATTCTTATCCAGCAATATTTACGAGATGTTAAGAGTATGCTACCTCCCTTTCTCTGCTGAATAATGCTTGATGATGTGTTAAAGACTCAATTTCTTTTCTGTTATGCTTATCCTCAGTATTTTTTCTCTTATATATTATAGAAATATCACAGGTGCCATGAAATGTTTGTTGATAGAGTCAATAAACCTCAAAGGGGAGGTCCCTTTGGCAAGGGAACAACTACCATGTGGACAGTGAGAATCCAGGCTGCAGTATCCTTGCTGTCTCTGAGACGCCATTCTCTTTCTTACAACCTCAATTGCAAATTATCTGTCACAGCTTTGAAGTTTGAGAATTTAAGTTTCTTTGTATACTCAGATTATTTAAACCAGGCTGTAGGTGGAAATTGCTGTTAGTGATCATGTGTGATATTTCTCTGAGTCTCCACTTGTGTCATCTACACACAAACAATGGGTCCATTTCTTAACAGCACCAAGTGAGAAAATTAGACTGCTTCCTCCCTTTTAACAAATGGAAATAGAGTCATGGCCCAAGTTAATGTTGAATGGATTTATAACTATTAATAATAAATGACTTGGATATAAGCTAGGTGTAGTAGCACACTTGTATCCTACTACTTGGGATGCTGAAGTGTAAGACCAGCCTGGGCTATTTAGTAAGTCTGAGACCATCCAGAGCAATATATAGAGATCTTCTGTTTCACAAAACTCAAGACAATAAATAAATGAATGAGACCATCCAGAGCAATACATAGAGATCTACTGTTTCACAAAACTCAAGACAATAAATAAATGAATGAATGAGACGACAGAGCTGCACTGGACTCTTCAGGACTTTTGTGCTATACCCCCTCCCTCTGGACCCCCTCTAACAAGTCCCATGTAATCAGAGGCTTTTTTCTGTCCCGTCTCATCCTGCAGCTACTTCCTAAATAATCACATAGAGGTTATATTAATTATAAATGTTTGGCTGATGTCTCAGGCTTATTACTAACTAGCTCTTACATTTAAATTAACCTATTTCCATTAATCTATGCATTGCCACATGGCCTATGGCTTACTGGTCCTTTGGTATCCTGCTCCTTGGGCAACTGGCTTGCATCTCCCCCAACTCTGCCCTTCTCCCAGTATCTCTTAGATTTTGGCTTTCCTGCCCAGCCTTATTCTGCCTGATTATAGGTCAAATCAGCTTTTTATTATCAACCAGTGAAAGCAACACATTCACAGCATATAGAAGGATCCTCCCTCAGCTGTCTCCCTCCCACATCCTTGTGTTTTATAAGAAGAGCAGCCATTGAGCATTTAATTATGGTTCCTTGCATGTGCATGAGTATGGGGTTATTTATTGGATCATGAACAGCATACTAGTGGCTATACCCCCAAAGAAAAATAACCCCTCCCAGGAGCCACTGTCAGTAGCTCCTCAGCTAGAGTTGGGACCTCATATGCTGTGGTCCTCCTAACTTCTAGTAAACAGTCAGCTCAAAGATTGACTTGGTTAGCTTCAAGATACACAAAGCAGTCTCCCTTGTGTTTTTAAGTTTAGATTCCTTTCCCCCTTGAACAACCGAGAAATTTCTACTTCAGGGAGCTTTTGTGGGTGATTAAAGGAAAGAAAAGCCTGAAGGCCTACCTGGACACAAGAAGAGTCAGGAGTCACTTATGTGACCATAGCCCAACCAAAGTTGTTGAAGCCTGGCCTGAGACACAGAGGTGGCTGAGTAGAGACAGTGTATAGAGAGCTTCTGACACACAGAGTCAGGCAGAACACTGAAGACACTGGTAATACTGGGGACAGAGGTGTGGTGGGTGTCAGGACAGAGGAGTGTGGTGGACGTCAGGACAGAGAGGAGTCTGGTGGGCGGCAGGCACAGGTTTTTCCCTGTGGTCACCATTTAATATGAAAAAAAAAATCTGAAATTTATTTCCTTCGCATTCTCCCTTTAATGTTTTTGTATTCGTGTGCATGTTTGCTGTGGTGTTGGAGTGACGGGGGCTCTGAGCCACTCTGTGTGCTAGGAATGAACTTGGGTCTCTGTAAGAACAGCAAGTGCTCTACACTGCAAAGCCACCTCTCCAGCCTCCAATCTCCTGTCTACTAAATTTTAGTACAATTGTCTTTTAATGAAATATTTTCCCTCACACATTATATTCCATAAATTGAATTATAAAGATTTTTTTTTAGAGTTTTGATTGGCAGAACACTGTTAAGGTTGTGTTAAACTAATGTCTCTCTTTCTTCCTAGGCCTCCTACACTCAAACCAAAGACTGGTTTACACTAGCAAAGGAAAGTCAGAAAACAGTCACGACCTTTTCGTTACCCTGCTGTAAACCCCACCACAAAACTGCACCCCCCGCTATTTCTTCCGTGTCCGGTAAGCGAAGACCAGGCCCTCCCTTCAGAGTGGTTGTCTGAGTTCAGGGGCCGGGGAGGAAAAACTCACCACTCAGTCCTGCCTGCCTTTCACTTCCTTGTGGGTTTTGTTTGTTGTTGTTGTTGTTTAGTTTGGCTTTTGTTATTGTTTGTTGTTGTTTTTGAAGCAGAGTCTCCTTATGTAGCCCAGGCTGGTTTCAAACTCAGTCCTGCCACTTCAGCCTCCCAGGTACCAGGATTACAGACATGTGCCTGGTTCATTTACTACTTCAAGGAGTGGGTATGGTAAAATGGAGGCAGTTAGAACTGAATTCCGATATTTATTAGTCATGTGATTTTGTTTGCTGAGACAGGGTCACACTGTGCAGTCCAGGCTAATTGCAGACTTGCTCAGTTCCTCTGGCAGGCGTTGCGGTCACAGTGATCCTTCTCACCCCAGCCTCTGCTGTGTTGGCGGGACCACCTGAGCATGCCCAGCTCTTAGCTGCATGGTCCTTGGAAGTTATTGCACTTGGAATCTTGCTTTTTCTCATCTATCAGCTTAGACTAATTATATATAGTAAATATGTAGAAAATGCAACCCCAGAGCTCGGCACACCTTCTGTAGTCAGCCAGGGAGTGTCTTGTCTTTATTTCTGTCACACTTTATAAATTCCTCTTACTAAATCTTTGCAATAAAGTAGGTATGATATTTCTGACCTAAAAGCAAATGGACTGGGATTGTTGGAGCATGCTAGAATTCCAGGCCTCAAGAAGCTAAGGCAAGAAGATTGTGTCTCACAACAACAACAACAACATGGAAATAATCATTGATAGAAATTGAATTTGCTTCCTACTTCTCAGTTTAGACTATTTTTCTTGGAAAATAGATCAGTTCATAGGGAATTTTTGTGGGTGATACCAATTTTTCACAAAAATTGAAAGAAACTGCCACAAAATGGGAGTCACTAACTATGATATTATGGAGGTAGAAATTCCAGATATGATTCCTGAGAATTCAGGAAGTTGCTAGCAGTTCACCCCAACCTCTCCGCAATAAGTATGTAGTGCCCAGAGAAGGTGGACCTAGCTGCAGTAATTGACCGAAAAGTCTAGATTAAAAACCAACCAACCTTTGTGGTTGAAAATATCTAGATTTCTGTCTGCTTCCTGCTCTTTCTCACTGTATTGAAGTGGAAGACTAGAGCACATGATAGTGAACAGAAAGAAAGGCTGGCCAAAGGGCACTGGGCAGGAATGCTCTCCTTGCTCTTTGTGCCCAGCCCAGCCTTCTTCCGGTTCTATGGGATTGAGAAGAGTGCTTGCAACCCTTCACAGGTTTACAGACTTGGGAGAAAGTTGTTATATTCATTTTCAATACAGAATTATAATGAAATGTTTCTAGTCAATGGAGATTTCAAATCTGGCAACAGAAAGTGGTCACTAAGGGCAGGCACATTGATGACAATCTCCTGAGCTGTGGAGTTGGGAGGATAGACTGACAAGTGACCCTTTCATAGTTCACTGAATTCTGAAAGAGAAAATAAGAACTAAAACTATATTTTGTTTGGGAGGGATGTAATCTTTTATAAGTCCCTACATTATTTTGTTACTTTAATGATAAGAATTACATGCATGATAGTTATTAAAGCCTATTATAAATATTTAGTACATATGCATGAAGGGAAAGTTAATTCCTGTTGGCAGATTTTCCTTCATGGTCTCCCAACAAGGCTTGAGAATTCTTCTGAAGTTACTGGTCCATGTGGTTGCCCCATTTGCTGTTTTCTACAGCACCTAACAGTGGAAGAGTTTGTGTCATATCTAACCTATCAGCCTTTTATAATTTAATACAGAGAGTTTTATATTTGATGATGGAATTCACCCCAGGAAAACAAAGAGCCCAACTAAAACCACTGAAATAATTCCTGAGCTGGAAGAAGAAGAAGAAGAAGGCTCTGTATCAATAAAAGATACTCCTTCCCAAGCTCTTCTGAGAATATACCTTGAAAGGAAAGAGGGCCAGGTTGACAAGAACCTGACAATGCATTTCTCATCAGTTGAAGAATTTCTCAACAACTATATAGTCTTTATCTTGAGACAAGCCATTGAGCACATCACAGGCCACTCCTTTAGGGACATCCCAGGCTACATCAACTTCTACAACGTATCCCAGCTGGTATTCGATAGCATGGATCCTGTGCCTAGAAGGAAGGTTGTGAGATCACCTCAGTTTGAAACAGAAAAGGAAATCTCAGAAGAGAAATTGGAAAAAGCAAGTTTAAGTTCAAAGAGTGAGAGTCTTGGGCCGGAGGGCAGGGCCGACTGGTGTATTTCTCACAGAGCCTATGACATTGGCAGCAGAAGGGAATTTGAAAGATTTAAGAAGTTTCTAAAGGGAACATTAGGAGAAAGATACTGGTGGCTGTGGATGGACATCGAGAGGTTAAAAGTCCTTAAGGACCCTGGAAGACATCAAAGGTATTTTCAAAAGTTTTAAAAAATAAATTATAGAATATTTGTTTGAGCTATTCAAGCACAAATATTAAATATTAAAATATAGTTTATGCATTGGGAGGGATTAAAAACAGTGACATTTATTTTATGATAATAAATTTTTGATATCACAAGTTTTCTGATTTCCTAGCTTTAAGATACCAGGGATGGAGAGGTAGCCTAATGGTTAAGAGTACTTGCTGCTCTTGCAAAGGACCCAGGTTCAGTTCCCAGCACCCACATGGTGGCTTTCAACCATCCATAATTCCAGCTCCAGAGGATCTGTTTCTCTCTTCTGAACACTATGGGAACTAGACACACATGTAGGGCATGTACATGCATGCAAGCCAACACTCAAGACACACAAAATAAGTAAAACAACAAACAAACAAGTAAATAAATAAATGAAAAATATACCAATAACAGTTTGAATAATGTTTCTTCCCATAAATTCCAGACCTGCTCTAAAATTATTCTACTTTTTATAGTGTCATAATGTTATAAAAATTTTATACAAAAAGCAATTTATCAGCTATATGACCACACTCATATAGACAGGTATGGATGCCAGTGTGTGGGCCTCTTAGCTCAACAACCTGCCTGGCTAACACATCCTGTGGTCTTTGGTCAGATTCCACATAGCTGTCTGTTTGTATGAAGTCTCTTCTGAAGTCTGGTGGGGCTCAGATCTGCCTGTGGCTATCTCCCTATGCTTCAGGTTACGGTGACTGTTCATCTTAACAGGATACTACTTTAAGGAAGTCCTTATGTCTGTAGCTCCCAATCTAATCTGAAGCATGTTAGGCTGCATTTCTTCTTAGGGGCTTGGTAGAGATCTACTAGTGACTGGGTTGTTATATTTATTAGAATAGTATTTGGGTCACAGGTTTTATGCTTTGAATAGGGCTCAACAAATGGTTGATTCTGATTCTGTAACCTGACTTGATCTATATTTGTAAGACATATCAAGAGAGTCATATGCAAGAAACCTTGGGATTTTCAGGACCAATAGGACTTCTGTTGTCTCTATAATAAATTTCCCACATTCAGTGACCTAAAGCAACAGTTCTAGAGGGAACCTATTTCTTTACATTTTCCAGTTTATTGAGGTGACTGTGGGGGGCATCCCTCACCCCCACATTTCCCCCAGAGTATTCTTGAGTAGGAGCAGCAGGAAAATTAGAAGGATAGAGGGGAGAGAAACATTGAAAATACAGGAAAACCTCAAGAGGGCCTGGATCCTAACCCATTAGGCTTTGACTGTTTCTGCCTTAGGGTGTTTAAAGGAATGCCAAGGGGTGGAGCAAAAGACCTCCCCTCAGCACAGCCAAGTGCAGACTGTCTCAGACACCTGCACTGAGGTCCATGGCCCAATCATCCTCTCTATGCAGACCTGCTGGGTAAAGCCACTAGGAAACCTAAAAAGGGGCTCCAGCAGGTTCCCCCTTCTTAATATGTAAAAACAACTCCCCATTAAGAGCTCACAGCACTCTCCATAGCTGTCATACCTTCTATGTATGTATAGGAGTAGAGGGTGATAAAGATGTCATTTCTTTTTGGAATTCATCTAAGGTGACTACAGCAGTCTTAGGTGCATCAAGCCCTTTAAATATAAAAAAAACCTCTTGATGCAACTGTATCAAACTTAAAAACTCCCTTAGCTTCATCATTGACATTAACAGGTTAACATAATTCTAACATAAATATTGCTATACATAGTTACAATTCTCTCAACCTTACATCTTAAAGCAAACTCTTAATAGAACCATTTGCATTTCTTGCTAACAAAACATAGGATAAACTTCTGATGTATTCACATCAAACTTAAATGCTTCCTTGACTTCACCAAACCATGGTGCATCAGTATCAATAGGTATAAATGTTACTATACACCATTATAATTCCTACAAACCTACTCTGAATATGACCATTAACACTTTCTTACAAACCTACATTCAAAAAACAATTTCTTAATAGAACTATATAAAGCATAACATTAATTCACTCAAGTAACACTAAAATTTTTTTAATTAAATAGACTAAGGAATATTAACACTCCCCCCTTTCTTTATAATTTTTTTTTAGGAAAAAACTTCTCTAATTAAACAATTCAACTTTTTAGCAGTTCCATTTTTACATAAACAGTTCCATAAATCATCAGAGTTCGTAGAGTCTATCTGTGTAAGCAAATTCAAGCTGTCCCATTGCAATGAAATTGCTACTGTTCATTTTCTTAAGTTCAAAAGTTCAAAAAGAGTTCTGGTACCTTTCTTAAAGTTCTTCTGAGTGCTCAGAATCAGGGCCTGGCTTGTCAGCTGCCTTTAAGTCTGTCTATAGCAAACAACTCCAAATATGAGGAGTTCCATAACCAAAACTTTTTCAGTTCAAGCAAGTCTCTCTGAAACTTTCACTCTCAGCTACTGCTGCACTTTACAGTCTGTAGCCTTCTGTAACCAGACCACCCCTGGACCAGGCTAGAGAGCTTCACCTCACAGCCACATGGGCTCAAGGCTCCTTCAGCTGCCATGAGCTGAACTGTGGTCCTCCCATGGCAACCCTGGCTCTGGTAGAAAACCCAGCTGCTACAAACTGTAGCTTTTTTGGATCCCCTTACCTGCCTTGCTGACAGTCCAGTATTAAGCATCTCAGGTCTAGGAATCCTCTGTAGCATTCAGCAGTTTCCACAGAATCCTGGTCTGGCTGTTCAGCCTGGAGCACTCAGCAGTTCCCGCATGTCTCAGCTGCTTGTTTGGGACTGACACCGCTTTTCCACTCCTGGAAGCAGTCTGGTTTCTGCAGTCGCCACTGCTCACTGCTGCTCACCGTTCACCTTTCCCTCAGCGACACAAGCCACTGGGCTCTCCAAGCCACTGTCTGCCATTTGCCTTTCTTTCAGCCTAGCATCTTGCCTGGGCTTTCCAAGCCTGTTGTTCACCTTTCTCGTAGCTTAGTGTGTCTGTTCTTCCCACAACTTCCTTTGGTAGAAAGCTTGCAGACCCTTGTGCGTTTGCCACCTGCGCTGTGTTGATGTTCCGTGGTCTCAGCAGGTCATGCCTGCTGCTGCTTTCTGAAGCTGGCCGTCTTTGAACCTGCTTCTTGTTGTTGTTGGGGGCTTTTGGAACTGCCAAGTTTGCAGTCTGCTGTGGATGCTGTTTTCTGCATCCCGGGTTGGGAAACCATGCTCTATATAAACCTTCACCATGTCCCTAGACCCAAAGCTTATATCCTTCCTTATATTTCTATGATTTACTTTATTTACACTTCTTACATTTAAAACAAGCATGACCATTTACATGTATTTACAATAAGCATTTAGACTCACATTCAATATTTACACATTTCACAAACTCACATTCAACATATACTTATTTATACTTCTTACAAGCTTATATTCTTAAGGAAACTCTATAGGACTACCTTAGCAAATATACTTCTTATATTCATACAAGCTTATAGTCTTAAAAAAATTCTATAGGACTACATGTCTTAAAGAAATTTTATAGATATATTTGACAAACATATTTATAAGAAAACTCTATAGGACTACCTTAGCAAAGATACTTCTTACTCTTAACTAACTTACACTAGGAAGAATCTCTTAGCAAACTGTCTATAAGGCTACCATTAGCAAATGTCTAACTTAGCAAACACCTAAAAGAGATTTCTTAATTTTCTACTTCTTACTCTTTTTTTGGGGGGGGGGTTCGAGACAGGGTTTCTCTGTGTAGCTTTGCGACTTTCCTGGAACTCATTCTGTAGCCCAGGCTGGCCTGGAACTCACAGAGATCCTCCTGGCTCTGCCTCCCGAGTGCTGGGTTTAAAGGCGTGTGCCACCACCACCCTGCTCTACTTCTTACTCTTAACAGAACTAGTTTACTCTAGGAAGAATCTCTTAACTATATCACCTATCTCTTAGAAAAGATTTTAGAAGCACTATTTACCAAAATTGTTAACAAGACAGGAAGTACTCAAATAAAGTTCAGAGTTTATAGTAAAGTTCAGAGTTTACAGTCAGCTTTGATATAATTCTAAAAGTTCTCCTGACAGTTGGAAACAAGAACCTAATTTGTCAATGGCTCTTTCCATGCTGGGAGTTAGTGTGTTCTGTAACACTTGTTGCTAGGGGACTGTAACACTCTCAGGACAATGCCACTCCCCAACGTAACAGCTTCCCTATGTCATAATTCAGGCAAATGTTTCTGTTATAGCAGAAAAGCTACCAAAAAGCCTTGTCTTAGACTGAGGGTGAAATTCTTGTATTGAACTGCCATAAAGGTCTTAGCAAAAATTTCTTGTGCAGTTATTAGGCAATATAAGGCATTTTCCCAAAGGAGCCAAAAGTGGCACAGCTCCAAGTTCCTTACAGTTTTTCCTTGGAACTGACATTCAAAAAACTCTCAATTTTCCTCCTTCTTACTTAAAAACAACAACAACAACAACAACAACAACAACAACAACAACAACTGTATTTTAAGTTTACCATGAGCATCTTTTAATGCTATCAATGTTTCTCTGGAATCTTAAACACAACACAATCTCATAAGCTTTTTTCATTTTAATTATCTCTTGTGAGCAAGCTTTTGATCACCTGTTTGCTTCGGGGGAGGTAAAGCCAAGCTTTTTAGCAGTGCTTGGAAAAAAAAGCAATGTTTTAAGATGAACATTTGAAAGTTTTTGTCCCAGTTTGTCTGCCTTTTCTCTGTACCGGCTTGCCTATGCTATCTTGCTTCTTTGCACTACATTTCCCAGGATGCCTTTCTCTATAGCATCACTATGTTTCAAACTTTATTTCCTATAGTTTCTTTTGGGTCTGAGAGCCAACTTCTGGCTCCCTTTTACCAGGCTTGTTTTCATGCTTTTAGCCTGGGAGATTTGAGTCAAGCTTTTTGCTTTTTTACCACAGGAGATTGAGAGATTTCTGTTCTCCCTGAGCTGGCCCCACTAGGTGTTTTTCTTTCATTTGATACTGGCCCCAGATCAGAATCGCACCTGCCCTGCTAGCATGCATAGAGGTGGGCATCCCTGATATGAAAATTTCCTCAGGGCTTGTTCATTTGCCCCAACCAGTCAGTGAAAAGAAACAAAAGCACTTAAAGCAAAGCTTTCCTACAGCTCCCTCAGAGAGACTTTCCCTGATGGATCTTTATCTAGTCCTGCTTGTTTCTTCCTCCCAGATGCAGAGCTTCAGATGCCTCAGGCTGTGGCTCTGTTCTTGTGCTAGCTGCCTCTGGAGGTGGGAGCTTTTCTCCTCAAATCTGTCTCAAACTCTAGCAACTTTCCCCAGGTCCTTTCTCTGATAGAAAAGAGCTTTTCTTAGAGAGATTTCTTTTTGCAGCCATGGATGCTGTGTAGCCTCATCTACCAACCCAGGGATTGTAGTCAGGCAGGTGACTGTGCTGTTCCCACTGGCTTTGGCTTTGCTTGTATGCTAGCAGATTTTCCCCAGGTCCTGCACCTTCCTGCCTCTGCTCCATGCTGGAGGAAGCTGTTGAAAACTGCAGGAACCCTAGTATCCCTGGAATGCACTCAAACTCAGAGGTGCTGGCTAATTGCTTCTCAGTTGTTGGTTAGAAGTGAAGAGACAACACTAACAGAGAGGGTTTGCATTGCTTCGGGGGATCTTTGCACTAGGGTAATTATGAGCAACCTTTTCATTCAGACAGATGCCCACTCAGAAACAAAGTCCCTGATGCCTCAGCTGCAGCTGCAGCTGAGAGGCTTGGCTTTACTGCATCCTCCTTGCCAGTAGCCCTTTCCCAGGTCCTGTACTGCCTCTGTTGTGGCTTCACCTTCAGGGAAGCTGTCTGCTTCAGCTTTCTACCTGCACTCTCTCACTAGGCACTAACCACAGGGAACTTCTGGCTGCTGTTTTTACTAGCAGGGAGGATTTGCCATATTCCAAGAGGTTTGTTGTTTCTAAAGCCATTACAGGTGATTCTCCCAAGCATTTATTGTTAGGTTCCATCTAACCTCAGGGGATTCTGACTGCTGCTTCTCCTGGCTTGAAAGAAAGACAGAGCTTAGCAGAGAGGTTTGGCCCTGTTCCAAGAGGTTTTTCTGTTTCTTAGAGAGAACCACAGGTGAACTATTTCAGGTGAATCTAATTTTTCTCTTACAGAAAGAGAAACTGAGAATGAAAGTTCTAAAAGGCTTTTTAGTTTTTTAGAGAGAGATTAAGTTTTTTAAGAAAGCTTTTAGTTTGAGAGAGAGAGAGACCATCACGTTTTCCCAAAACTTCTGTTCTCCAATCATTTTGGCTTCATGGCCAGGAGGAAGCTAATTCTGCTGGTAAGGTGTTACACAAGTTTTCACGGGCACTGCTGATGCAGCAGAGGATTTTTGTTTTGTCCTCTGTATCTGCTCCAGGGGAAATCTCTTTTGTCTGCTGCTTGGACTTAGCATTTTAGCTGTCCCCAGGCCAAAAGCTTCCATAGGAATCTTTTATTCTGCCTGATAAGCTCAAAGAAGAGCTTTTTTTTCTGCCTGTTAAGCTCAAAGAGGATAGATTTTTCCCCTAGTTTGCATTCATAGCCCCAAAGTTAGAAAATTAAAGACCTAGTTTCTCTGTGTAGTTGCCTATCTTATCCTAAGTTTTCTTTACACTATTTTTCTAAATTTTTTCTACACTACCTTACTCTAAATTTCTTCCTGCAGTAAATTACTACACTCTACCTTCCTTAATTTTCATAGATAGAAATTAAGAGAGAGACAGAAAGAGAGAAATCTTGACAGAGAAGATTCTACACTGCAGCCTTATATGCAGACATCCTTCCAGTCTGATTTTTCTTTTTCTCTCGAGGATAAAACCCCCTGCCCCATTTAACTTTTTACATTAAAAAACTGGACCAGCCCTGGAAGGACCTCACTCCTGCTTTCACCAAGCCCTCTGGAATATATATATATATATATATATATATATATATATATATATATATATATTTGTTTTTCTTAGTCTTTTTGTCTTAGTCCCTGTTTGGGTACCATCTGTAGGAGGCTATCCCTCACCCCCACATTACTCCCAGAGTACTCTTGAGTAGGAGCAGCAGGAAATACTAGTTAGAAGGATAGAGGGGAGAGAAGTAGATAGAAAATATAGGATAGCCTCAAGAGGGCCTGGATCCTAATCCATTGGGCCCTGACTGTCTCTGCCCTAGGGCATTTAAAGGAATGCCAAGGGGTGGAGCAAAAGACCTCCCCCCAGCACAGCCAAGTGCAGACCATCTCAGATACCTACACTCAGACCTGTGATCCAATCATCTTCTCTATGCAGACCTGCTGGGTAAAGCTACTAGGAAACCTAAAAATGGGCTCCAACAGGACTGCCTATACTCCTTGGTTTAGGACTCCTTCCTCTACCTTCAAAGCCAGCAGCATGACATCATAGCTTCTTTCTGATGTCTCCCTTACATCTTCATGGCTCTGGCCCCACTGTTTCTCTTGTAGAAGAATTTCTGGCATTCCCATGGGTCTTGGGATTTGCAGGCTGATTTCTCTCTAGTCCTCACTTACCTACATCTGCTGCCTTTTTTTTTTTACCATTATAGGTAACACAGTTACACATTTTGGAGATTTGATGTGCACAGCTCTACAAGGCTATCCAGCTTATTGAGAAAAGCAAACACCCTGGGAAATAGTCTATGTCTACAAAACCCTTTAGTACTCTGTAATGAGTGTTGGTCTGAGATATTTACTACTTGTCTGAAACATTTACATTTGAGAAGTTGAATATTGTATTGACATGTGTATAACTGTTTTATCTAAGACATCTTGAGAAAATGAAGAAATGCTACCTTGTGAGCAGTGGGGAGTGCTACCTTTCTACAGAAATCCTATCCAAGTTTAAATTGCTGCATGGATCCCGGTGGACAGAAGAACATTTGAAAAACATTCAGATTGAGGTTATAAAACCTCTGCTTCTGTATTGGTAAGGAAAATAATGTGGATTAAAGTTATTTTCTTTTATTTTTCTTAGGCTAGTTATAAATAATACCTTTTGTCTCATGATTATATAGCTGTGGAAACTTAAAGTGACCCACTTATCTTTGCCTTTTTTTGAAAAGCACTTATCTTTTAGATGCTTAGTGTGGTGGTTTGAAGAAGAATGGCCCCCATAGGCTCATATATTTGAATGCTTAGTCACCAGGGAGTGAAACTACTTATAAATATTATAAGGATTAGGAAGTGTGGCCTTGTTGGAGGAAGTATGTCACTGGTGGGTAGGCTTTGAGGTTTCTTTCTCTTGACCTGTGGCTCCGGATGTAGCTCTCAGCTACTGTTCCAGCACCATGCTTGCCATCATGCTCCCTGCCACGATGAAATGGACTGACCTCTCACACTATAAGCAAGCCCCCAATTAAATGCTTTCTTTTGTAAAAGTTGCTGTGGTCATGGTGTCTCTTGACAACAATAGAACAGTGACTAAGACAGAAGTTGGTACCAGGAGTGGGGGTTTCTGTGACAGCCCTGCTCTTGCTGCTTGTTGGTGGAATGTGGACTTGGGGACTTTGGATTAGGAAAGCAGCTGAATGCTTTAAGCAGGGATTGAGGGGCCATACTAGTAGGAGTATGGAAGAAAGTGGTACTACAAGCAATGTAAATTATCATGGCCTAGTTCAAGAGGATTCAAAGGGGAAGAATTTTAGTAAGTGGCCTAGAGACCATTTTTGTGTTATTTTGGCAAAGAATATGGCCTTTTTGCCCTTGTCCCTAAAATCTGCCTGAGATAAATGGTGTTGGTAGAGTAGGTTTCAAGACAGCCTAGTATTGACTGTGTAATGTGGTTATTAGTAATGACTTGTATGCAGATCTATAATGAGAAGGAGCAAGCTGAAGAAAGAGAAATGCAAAATGTACAGTTTGAGGAGAAAAGGAGCACCGGAAAGTATGATGGAGCTAGGTCCAGTGTTCAAGGAGAGAAAAAGCTTAAAGACAAGCCTGATGGTAGATGGAATAAAGGGAATGGTGACTTAAGGGCAAGATCCCACCCACCTAAGCTTCCAACTTGGGGAAAAGATTTAAAGAAAAATGTAAGCAATGAAGGAAGGCATCAATAACAGAAAGCTAATAAAGATGTAATTGAACAAGGGGGCCATGTCCCAGTCCCAGCAAGCAGCAGAACTTGGCAGCTTTGGCCATGTAGTTCTGGATTTAGAGTTAAGGATACAAGAAAAAGGGTTGTGGAATATCTCTCTATGGCTAAAGAAAACCACTGAGGCCAGGTGTGTGTCAGAGGTGTCCCTGCATGTAGGTCTAGAGAGGCCACTGTGTGAAGCTGTGAGGTGAAGCCTGGATTGTGTTGGAGACCTCAAGGTGTTAGAGATGCCAGAGTCTTGGGATATTTGTGAAGGAAAGCTGCAGACTGAATTCAGAACCAGTCCAAGAGAGAGAAATATGTTGCAGTCAACAAACCTGGAAGGAGTTGGAAATCTGGAGTATTTTGATGTAAGATAGAATGTGAAATTTGTCCTTCTGGTTTTTGGTCTTGATTTGTCTAGTATTTCCTCACTATGCTCCATTTTCTCCCTTTTAGAATGGCCATGTATATTCTGTGCCATAGTATGTTGGAAGTATGTGATCTGCTCTTTTATTTTGCTTTTATAGGGGGTTACAGTTAAGAGATTGCTTTGAGTCTCAAAAGAGACTTTGAACTTTGGACTTTAAAACAGTATTGGGACTCTTATAGACTATGGGAACTTTTGAAGTTGGACTAAATGCATTTTTGCATTATGCTATGGCTACAAGCCTTTGGGAGACAGGGAGTGGAATGTGGTGGTTTGAATAAGAATGGCCCCCATGGGCTCTTGTATTTGAATGTTTGCTTACTGGGGGTGAAAGTAATCGAAAGGATTAGGATTAGGAGGTGTGTTCCTCT
Source organism: Peromyscus eremicus (assembly GCF_949786415.1). NCBI lineage: Eukaryota > Metazoa > Chordata > Mammalia > Rodentia > Cricetidae > Peromyscus > Peromyscus eremicus. Next base: position 62,991,585 of record NC_081436.1, read on the forward strand.
TGTAGGAAGTGTGTCACTGGGGGTATGTTTTGAGGTTTCAAAGTCCCATGCTTGGCCCAGTTCCCCACCTCCACCTGTTGATTAGAATGTAGCTCTAAGCTGCTTCTCTAGCACCATGCACGCTGCTGTCCTCCCTGCCATGGTGATAATAGACTAAGCTTCTGAAACTGTAGGCCAGCCCCCAATTAAGTGTTCTCCTTTATAAGAGTTGCTGTGGTCATGGTGTCTCTTCATAGCAATAGAACAGTGACTAAGACACTTGGTGTGCTTGGGTATGTTTAGATGCATGGAAGGTTTGGCTGATCTCTGTAAGTACATCCCTGTACAGCTAACTGTATGATCAGTTCTCATAATGTGTGTGCAGTTGTTGGTACAGATTTGTCATCTCACTGAATAGTTTTTAGCACTTTTGGTGAAATGCTGTGGTAACTCTTTATAGGCTAAAACCTGCTCCATTCCAGGGTTCATGGTTTAGTAGGAAACACTGTAACATGAGTTGCTAAACAGTCTTATTAATAGAAAACCCAGAGCCAGATGTTGGAGTGAAAGCTGAGAGATCAGAGAAACAGAATAAGCCAGCCATGTTCTTACCTCTTTTAAATCCTCAGCCTCAAGAGAGAGACTTCCTGTTTACTCACACCCTATATACCTTTCTGTGCCCTGATATCTTCCTTCCTTCCTAGTGTCCTGTGCCACCATGCCTGGCTCTGTTCCCAGTGTGGCCTTGAGCTCACAGAGATTCAGAGGGATCTCTTCCTCCCAAATGCTAAGATTAAAGGTGTGTGCTGACCTCTATATTTAATACAGTGGCTGGCTTTGTCCTCTGATCCCCAGGCAAGCCTTATTGGGGTATACAATATATTACCACATCCCCCCTTTTTTATCTAAAATAATAAAGGTTATAATTAATATAAGAAAAACTAAATACAATAAGTACAATAACTATATATAATATATACAGGCAATAAATGCATCAGCAATTACTAGTCCATTTGCATTTGACAGATTCAGAGAAAATACTCCATTATCTAGTCTATTTTGGTGAGTTCAAAATATACCTAATTCACTTTCTATCCTAACTTGCATTACCAACTGAAAGCTATCTTTTGATATCTTTCAAACTTATACACTTTATACCTCATTAGTGAGTTTCTGTTCTGAATTTGTTAACAAGGAAAGCTATAACTATAATGATCTAATCTTCAATTCCCTCAGATACCTGAGAAGGAAATAATATTAACTGAGTAAGGAGGAAGTGCAAATATGTGACTTTCAAATAATGTGAGAAATGACAGAAACAGCTAGCTGTCTGGACAGTCACCTGAGGTTTCTCTGCAATGTTGGGGCATCCATCTTTGACCTACAGGCCTAGCATATCTGACAGACTCATCTGTGAAGAAGGATTTTCTAAAGAGCCTTCCTACCTTGTCTTGGCAAGGATCAGCAGTACTTTCTTTTGTGTTCTACTTGTCCATTTTGGACAGCATATTGTCAGCAGTCAAGGCAAGGGCACTTTCTTGCCCAGTGACTAATTTTTGCCACAATGAAAGTCAACTTCATAAGGAGTTTCTTTGATGCCCATCATCTTCTCTGAAATAGATTGGTGCTGGCAGGAGCAGCCATGTGTCATAAAAAAAGAAAAAAAATCTGTTATTAAAACATCTTAAATTCCATATTCTGTAAATCTCTGAAGGACTTGAAGATTACCTGTCTATCTAAAATATATTTCTGCTTCAACTTAAAAACATACCTAATATGACTACAAGTTTGATTGTAATGACTAACTACTAACCTGCATTTCTTTATTATCCTAAATAGTTGGTAATAACTTTCAAGGACTAGAAAATTGCATTGCATTGTTAAATGAACTGCATAGGTATAATGCCTTGAAATAGATTAAAAATATGTGTACAGTATTTTCAATCTTGACTTTGTATCAATATACATAATTTATATACAATATACAAAAATCCAATCCAATGTAAAATATTTAAATAGTAGTTGCCTTTTAAAAGTAGATTCAATAATCTACCTTTTTATTTTATCATATCTATATCCTTCCTCTCTTTCTTTTCAGAGTAGATTCAATAATATACCTCTTATCTATATCCTCTTTTTCTTTTTCTTTTTTTTTCAAAATAAGAACTCTGAATTTAATCTCCTTTGTAATCAAACACCCTAAACAATGATAATTATCCATAACCCATTTAACGACCAAAAAACCACCCACCCCACCTCTTGGGAATGTGGGCACTGTGTTATTAAAATTATTTCCTGCTGATTGGAGGTGAAGGCATCTTAAGAGGATCCTGAAAAGAAAAATTTTGGGTTAATTGTCAAGTCCTGGGATAGGTAGCTGTATCATTTGTTTTCCAGTCTCTGCATAATGGGAAAATGCAGGGCTTGTCTCAAATCCTTGCTTGAGTAGTCTGTGAGGCTGCATCATCTTAGCTTGCCATCTCAAAATTGTCCTGAGCAGTTTGTAGTCCAAAGTTGATCCTTGGGTGGTGTTTGTCATCTTAGTGGTATTATCATCATCCTCATGGAATCATTGTTGTAGGGCCCCATCCTCTTCAAAGTCACTGTTAGGCACAGTCATGGTTCCCTTCAGAAAACTGATAGAGAATCAAACCCGAAATCATATACAGGAAGTTAGATAAAGCCTTTTTTCTAGGATTAGTGATCTCTATGACCATTAATATCATGACAAAAGTTTATAAATCTTTTAATTTTAATTGTAAATCTTATAATTTTGATATAAAATTCATACCTTAAGAAAAGTTGTAAAGAGTCAAAATAAAACCAAAGAATTATGAGATTAGTGGCAATAGAATAGTCCTTTAATTTTGTTTTTTCTTCTGTTCCATATCAGGTGACTCTTCTGACATGATACAGAGATTTTGTATTTTCTTTTAACAAGCATGCTTGGGTTTAGAGAAGGAGAGAGCCACACTCCAACTCCAAAGCCAGTTTTAATTTTTAATTTAACTGAGACTATACAAGGCCATTTGCATTATGTGTCTGTAGAGAACAATAGAAACAAATATTTAGGAAGATTTATGAAATTTTATATGTGATATACCAATAGGCCAATTTACTCTTTTTTCTTGGGACTTTTTTTCTGGATGATTCATTCTTTTTCTTCAGATGTCTCATTTGTCCAGTGTTCTTCAGATTTTTTAGCCTTCATTCCCCCAAAAGACAAAAACAAAAACCATTCCCCAACCCTAACTTTTGGAAGGTTCCCTTTTGGCAAGTTATATCTGATTAAATGAAAAGCATTTGTTAGTGTAATAAGTTAGTTTAAATTGAATGGTCACGCTGGTTGATGATCTATCACCTCTTCTAATTAAGAGGTCTCTCTTATTCAAATAGAACCTTTATCAATTTTGATGGTATCCATAGCTTTTCTTCTCCTGTAGAAACAAAAGCAAAACCTCGTCCCCAATGTAACACATATCCTGGTTTCCATTCTGAGGTCAGCATATCTTTAAATTATATAGGCTGATTTAATTCTGTAGTTTTTTTTCTATTATCCAATGTCTCTCTCTACAGCTGTTGTTCCTTTCTCATTAGCACTGAGAAAATTCAAAGTTAATAAAGTATTATGCAGTCTATTTCTGGAGGTTTTTGTTACCCCTTTCTATTTCTTTAGCATATCCTTTAGAGTTAGATTTGAGCTTTCTATGACTGCTTGGTCAGTAGGATTGTGTGATATACTTGTAATATGCTTTATATTATAATAAGCAATTTTTTTTTCATTTTACCAGAGACATATGCTGGAGCATTGTCAGTTTTAATTTGTACAGGTATACCAATGGTGGCCATAACTTCTAGTAAATGTGTGATTACAGAATCAGCCTTTTTGGAACTCAGAGCAGTTGCCCATTGAAATCCTGAATAGGTATCAATAGTGTGGTGCACATATTTCAATTTTCCAAATTCTACAAAATGAAACACATCCATCTGTACATCCTCTGAGTATCCTTTGGGTTATATCCTGCTGGTTGTGGAGTCTGATTGTAAAAAGAACAAGAAGGGGGGGCTGGAGAGATGGCTCAGAGGTTAAGAACACTGGCTGCTCTTCCAGACCCAGGTTCAGTTCTCAGCACCCACATGGAAGCTTACAACTGTCTATAGCTCCAGTTCTGGGGGATCCAACATCCTCACACACAGACATTTGTGTAAGCAAAAACCAATTCACATAACATAAAATAAATAAATAAATAAATAAATAAATAAATAAATAACAAAGGACTTCAGGGAGTCTGAAGTTTAAAAAAAAAGAAAAGAACAAGTAGGACATTTCCTTACAATTTCTTTGGCTTGTTGCCAGGTTATGGAAAAATCCTTTTTTTAAACCCTTACTTTTAACATGATATTTTAAATGAAATTCTGAGGTCTCCAGGACATTTTCTATCAATAGTTTATTGATCTCCTCATTATCTCATGCTAGAGAGCCTGGCAGACCCATATGGGATCACATATGATACAGTATCTTCCCTCAGTATTAAAATTCCTGTAAGAGAATGCTTAGAGGGTAAAATAACCAAAATGCAATCAAGCTTTCGATCCAAATGATCTACATGTGCATCCTGTATTTTCTTTTCCACCAAAGCCAATTGTTTGTCAGCTTCAGCTGATAATTTTCCTGGATTATTTAAGTCCTTGTCATCCTCTAAGTTTTTGAACAAATTATTCAGTTCAATTTTTACCTCAATAGTAGTCCGTAGATAAGAAATGTTTCTAAATAATCTTTGAAAGTTATTAAGAGTCCGTAATCATTCTCTCCTAATTTGCACCTTTTGGAGTCTAATTTTTTGTAGATTTATCTTATATCCTAAATAATTAATAGAATCTCCTCTTTGTATCTTTTCAGGAACAATTTGTTATCCCCAACAAGGCAAAATTTTCTTTACTTCTTTAAACATTCTTTCTAAGGTATCTGCATTTGAATCAGCTAGTAAAATATCATCCATGTAATGGTAAATTAAAGATTAGGAATTTTTTTACATAATACTTCCAACAGCTGTTATACAAAATATTGGCACAGGGTTGGGCTATTTAACATTCCCCATGGTAGAACCTTCCATTGATATCTCTTGACTGGCCAGGAATTATTATAAGTAGTTACCGTGAAGGCAAATTTTTCTATGTCTTTTTCTTGTAAAGGTATTGAGAAGAAACAGTCTTTTAAATTGACAACTATAAGGTCATCCTTTAGGTAACAGAGTAGGCAAAGGAATTCCAAATTGTAGAGAGCCCACTGGCTGAATTACTCTGTTAATTGCTCTTAGATCTGTTACTATTCTCCACTTACCAGATTTCTTTTTGATTACAAATATAGAAGAATCCCAAGGGCTGGTTGATTCTTCAATATGCTGAGCATTTAACAGTTCTTTCCAGCTGTCTAAGGCCTGTAGTTTCTCTGTTGTTAAATGCCATTGCTGAACCATACAGGCTTGTCTGTTAACCATTTTAAAGGTAGGGCTGTTGGTGTCTTTGGAAGATCAGCAGCTGTTGTGCCCTGTTCTTGTATAATCTGGATGGTTGGTGACTGTTCTTTATAATACCTTCTAATATTTTTCTCAGAAACATCTGTTAGTTTATGGTTTGTTTTAGAGACTGGAGGAATGTTAATCTGGGTATTCCATTGTTGTAATAAATCATGACCCCCTAGATTCATAGCTATATTAGCCACATATGGCTTTAATTTTCCTCTCTGTGTTTCTGGCCCTATACATTTGATCCATCTTGTACTCTGTTTCACTTGAGATAATGTTCCAATCCCTAAAAGTTGAACATCTACTTCCTGAAAAGGCCAATTTGAATGCCAGGATTCTGGTGCAATTATTGTTACCTCCACACCTGTGTCTATAAGACCTTCAGTGAGAACATTGTTTATTCGTATTTTTAATTTTGGTCTTTGTTCATTTATAGAAGTTTGCCAAAGAATTCACTTTATGGTTTCTCTTGAATTTTTTTCTTCTCTCTTCCATATCTGTCACCCCAAGAAGTATGGTTTTTTAAATAGGCATTAGGTTATTTAATTGCTCTGGGAAGGGGTTTCTTCTATGATAGCAGGAAAGGACTGAACTGAATTTGCCATGGGGGCCTGTGAGAGGCCCTTCAGGGAGTTTCCTGATGGCAAAAACAAAGGATTACCTTGTTTGTCCCTTGTTGATCTATATTTGTTAGTCTAATGTTTCCCTTTACCACACCTTATTCCAGAAGGAGGGTCATTCTGTTGATATTATTTCTTGAAAAAATATTGTTTCTAGGAATGTCCTGTTTACAGTCCCTTTTTAGGTGATCTTGTTTACCACAATTGAAACACCTGACATTACTAAGTTTCTTCAAACATATGGAAATCTCTTTTCCTATCCAAGCATCATCATGGTCATGAGATTCAATATTAATTGTATCTTAGATCCATTCATTCAAGGGTGCTGATCTTTCCTTTAATGGCCTAATTATCCTTCTGCATTGTGCATTAGCATTTTCAAAAGCCAGAGATTCAATTATTATCTGTCTAGCTTCTGAATTTGGCATCATTCTATTTACTGCTGAAGATAGCCTTTTAAAGAAATCTGTGAAGGTTTTCTTTTGGACTCTGCATAACTTTTGTAAATGACTCAATTTTCCTTCCTACTTCTTCAATTCTGTTCCAAGCATTCAAGGCTGCCATTTGGCATGAAATTAGGGTGTGGTCATCATATTAAGATTGTCTTTGTATATTATTATAATTGCCTTCTCTGCAAAATTGATCTTGGGGAATTTCCATACCCTACATTGTTGTTCAATGGTCTTAGTCTCATCTTTCCACCAGGTCTTCCATTGTAACTGTGCACCAGCTTCTAGGATGGCTGTAACCAAATCTTTCCAGTCTTGAGGGATAATTCTATTACAAGTTGAACACGAGTTTAACATCTTCTTTACAAATGGAGAATGCATACCATATGAGAGTATAGCTTCCTTGAATTCTCTCAAATCTAACATTTGCACAGGAGTCTAATCAGCTTGTACACAGTCTTGAGCATTTGGCAGTTCCTGTATGGTTATTGGATAGATTATTAAGGTTGGCTGTTTCAAAGCCTTAGGCTGTTTGTCTGTAACCATATAATGCAATGCTGAGATTGGTTCTCCTTTAAATTCCTCTGTCTGCATCTGAATTTCTCTATGATTTGTTTTAACAAGTTTTTCTAAAATTTTTATCTTGGCACTCACATTAACCAACTTTTCTAATGATAAAACAGAAATGATCAAACAAATAATATTTATAATTGATATTACATCTATCCCATTAACATTAATTATCCTCTCATTTAATTGTTCCATTTTCAGACCACCTAATGTGTTATCAAACAGAGACCAAACACCTTCCATTGTAAAATTTTTTACAATGGAAAAATTAAAAGAAAAAATTCTCTTTTAACTAACTTCTCCTTTTAAGATATCTTAATTGACTCACCAAGTTTTGCTGATAGTGATGATTCAGATATGAGGCTGGCTGCTTCTCTGTAGAGCAGTAGAATCTTGAGCAAGTTTCAAAACAACTACCTACTGTGGTAGCAGTATGAAATGGGAATCCAGACAGAGCCCACAACCCACTAGGAGAGAAGAATCCAAAGAGACTACAGCCCACATCGGGTGGAGACTGCAGCTGTTCGCTGCTCAGGCCTGAGCCCCAGGAAGTGGCCTTTTAGTAAATTTGTGCCACAACATTGGGTTGCCAGATGTAACAGGAAGTGCTACACAATCTTATTTATAGAAAACCCAGAGCCAGATATTGGGGTGGAAGCTGAAAGATCAGAAGAACAAACCAGCCACATTCTTACCTCTACAAAATCCTCAGCCTCAAGAGAGAGACTTCCTGTTTACTCATGCCTTATATACCTTTCTCTGCCCAGACATCACTTCGTGGGATTAAAGGCATGTGTGTGCTTCCCAGTACTGGGATTCAAGGTGTGTGCCACCATGCCTGGCTCTGTTCTCAGTGTGGCCTTGAATTCACAGAGATCTAAATGGATCTCTGCCTCCCGAGTGATAGGATTAAAGGCATGTGCTACCACTGTCTGACCTCTAGTTTAATATAGTGGCTGGCTCTGTCCTATCCTCAGGCAAGCTTTATTGGGGTGCACAATATATTGTAGCATGAGTCTTAAAAGTTCTTGTTAATAAAATCAAACCCGAGGCCAGTTATTGGGGTCAATGCTGGTAGATCAGAGAGACAGAACAAGCCACAGCTATCTCACCTTGCCAGTTCCTCAGCTGGTCCTGTTTCCTCAGACTGGAAGCCTCTGAGTCCTCATCCAGAAAGAATCTCAGCTGAACTGTGTTGCTCCAAAGCCTGAAAGCTTAACCAGCCAAATGCTTAACCAGGCAAATGCTGCTAGTTTCTGGTCCTCACGCTTTATAAATCTTTCTGCTTTCTACCACCACTCCCTGGGATTAAAGGCTGCTTTTTGGGATTAAAGGCGTGAGTCACCATGCCTGGCTGTTTCCAATGAGGCCTTGAACTCACAGAGATCCAGAGGGATTTCTGTCTCTGGAATGCTAGGATTAAAGGCGTGTGCTAACATTTTCTAGCCTAAGTATCTTGTGGCTTTTCTGTTCTCTGACCCCAGATAAGTTTATTAAAGTACACAATATTTTGGGGAACACAATACCACCATAATATATCACCACCATGTGAAATGAATGTAATAAGAAGTGTTGGGACTGCACAAGGTACAGAGAAGTGGAGAAAATATCTGCCAGAGAAGCCCAGCGTGTGCTCACTGTGGTACATTTGATTTGACGATGTTGATGTTCTAACGTCACGTAGACTCCACCATCACCAATGTCACCTACCAGCTTGTGTTTGTGATGACTTTCACTTGTATTTTCTCACCTACTTGTGCTGTTCTCTTTCCTTAAAAATGATCCTGGGGCTGGAGAGGTGGCTCAGTAACTAAGAGCAGAGAGCCCAAGCTCAGTCCCCAGCACCTAGATTTCAGAGGGCTCCAGTACTCTCTTCTGGCCTCTGTGGGCACCTATCCATCTGTGCACATGCAGACAGATACATAAATGAAAGTAAAATAAATCTTGAGGCACACAGAAAGGTTTAAATTGCATTATAGGTGGTTCATATATAAACACCACCCAACTTATCATTGAGTTTCAGAAAAATTGTCAGGATAGAAGAACTCTGGCTCTTTAATTTGTTTTTATTATTTTTATTATGAAAATATTTTTGTGTTTGTGTGTGAGTATGTGCACATGAGTGCAGTGTCCTTGAAAGCAGAAAGATAACATCCAATTCTTTGCAACTGGAGTTATAGGAGTTTGTGAGCTGCTGGGGTGAGTGCTGGGAACTGAACTCAGGTATCCAAACAAACAGTACATGATTTTAACTGCTAATCCATCTCTCTAGCATCTCTTTTCAAAATTAAACATCTTGTTTTGAGATAATTATATATTTATACAGTTGTAAGAAACAATCCAAAGAGATAATAAGTGTGTTTTCCTTCAGTGATAGTATTCCTGCAATGTCAGTCAGGGTTCTCTAGAGGGACAGCAATTATAGAATTCATCTCCCTATATATAGAGATGAGGGATTTGTTAGAATGGCTTACAGGCTGTGGACTACTAAGGATAACAGAATTTTCCCAAGTTCCTACCCTGAGAAAATTCCTCCCAGAGTCCTGGGAAAGATGCTACATATGACGTGAGGTATCTGAGGGAAAGGAATCTATATACACTATGCTCTTTTGTCCGTTAACTTTATTCCTCTATGAAAAAATTCTATCTATACAGCTTCAGCTCTGTCCTCACATTTAGCTCCTCTCTGTGCCCACTTCTCCTGTCCTCATAGTTTTAGTAAGCTCCTATGCTTTTGACCTGATCTTCATCCTCTGTTCCTTTGTCCTCCATCTATCCTTTCTGGCTCCTTACCCCTTGTCACTGGAGTTTTCCTGTGTCCACTCGGTTCCTGCAACTGCTCAGATCCAAGTAAACACACAGAGACTTATATTACTTATAAACTATATGGCTGTGGCAGGCTTCTTGCTAGCTAGATCTTACATCTTAAATTAACCCATTTCTATAAATCTATACTTTGCCACGTGGCTCATGGCTTACCAGTATCTTTACATCTTGCTCCCTGCATGTCTGGCTGGCAACTCCTGACTCAGCCTTCCTCCTCCCAGAATTTTCTTCTCTCTTTGTCCTTCCTATACTTCCTGCCTGGCTACTGGCCAATCAGCACTTTATTTATTAACCAATCAGAGCAACACATTCACAACATACAAAGAGATATCTACAGCAACCCCTGGCTCTGATAAACTCTACAAGAGATCTGCTTTACCCTCTACAGAATCTCTGACTTCACCTCTCTCTGGCCACATGATTCTGTGTCTGCCTGTGGAATTCTACTCCAGTCCTTATTGCACCTGGTTATGCAAAAAGCCCTATTGTCCTCAGTCAATTGCTCTGTAATGCCCCTAAGCTTGAAGGCAAGGGATGATATGAGCTTCATTTGCACAAGATACAAGCTATGAATCTCCAACCTGCTTGTCTCCTAGGCTCAGCAGGGGAGTTATTTTACCTAGTGGATCAGTGTCTGAGAAATTTAGCTGTTTGCCAATATGGTCTGGGAGTGTTTGGGCACGTAAGAATTTCATAGCAGAAGACAGCTGGAATATTAACCCTGTATAACACCAAATATTCCATGATAAATGGCTTCCCATTTGACAGACCCTTGGCCGGTCAAAGTAAGACTTTGATACACAGCTGAATCTCTATAATACATTCTTGCAGCCCACAAGAGTCTAACACATGAAAGTGCAAGAATACAGTAGTTGTTCAGCCCATAAGGCTGGTTGTCTCAGTGGGTCTTCTGTATACACTGGAATCCTGGGGAAGTCAGCTCCAATGCCAGTGAGGAATGACTAGCTAGCTAGAGCAACAGCAAGCAGGCTAAGGGAGCAAGCATCCTTCCTCCACATCCTTTATATAGGCTGCCAGCAGAAGGTGTGGTCAGATTAAAGATGGATCTTCCCACCACAAAGATATGGATTAGAAGTGGGTCTTCATACTTCAAATGATTTAATTAAGAAAAAAATGATCCCTCTTTCCTTCCGTGGCCGTCACTGGACACCAGCTGCCAAAACAAGGTTCAACCCCTTTGTGAACTCTGACCACGGCAAGAGCTACGAAAGGCATTTCAATGCATCTTCTCATATTGGAGGAAGGTCATGTCTTCCCCTCTTTCCAGAGAGCCGAGACAGAAGTACAATGTGAAGTCTGTGCCCATTCGAAAGGATGATGAAGTTCAGGTTGTCCAAAGACACTACAGCAGCCAGCAGATTGGCACAGTGGTCCAAGTGTACAGGAAGAAACACGTCATCGACATCGAACGAGTGCAGCGAGAAAAGACTATTGACACAGCTGTCCATGTGGGCATCCACCCTAGCAAGGTGGTTGTCAGGCTAAAGCTGGACAGAGACCACCAAAAGATCCCAGAAAGAGAAGCCATGTCTCAACAGTAGGAAAGGAGAAGGGCAAATACAAGGAAGAAATGATTGAGAAGATGCAGGATTGGAGGCATCTCATATACAGCTTTCATTAAAAACTGCTTAAGTAAAAAAAAACAAAAATTCCCTCACTGGTGTACCCAACCATTTGAGTTTTAGTTAATTCCAGTTGTAATCAGGTTGACACCCAAGAATAGCCATCATTGTAGCACAATACCAAAATGAGTAAAATCAGCATTGATGTACCTATCTTTTCCACATTTCATCCATGTTACATGCACTCATTTGTGTGTGTGTGTATATTTAGTTTGATGTTTTTTATCATTTATAGATTCATGCATGTCTGTCAAAGTCAAGACATAGGATGAACCACAAGTGAGTCTCATACTGCCATCTCAGCACCGCACCAACCTCCTTCTCTCCTCCCTCCCCAACTCCTGGAAACCATCAGTACCATATAACATGTACTCTTTGGGCACAAGCTTTTCAAGATCAGCATAACTCTCTCAAAGTGTAGCCAAGCTGTGTGTATCAACAGTATGCTCTGTTTATTCCCGAGTTGTTTTCCCTTGTGTGTATGGCCAGTCACTCATTGAAAAACATTAGAGAGTTGTTTCCTCTCTCTCTCTCTCTCTCTCCCTCTCTCTCTTCCCCTCTCCCTCTCCCTTTCCCTCTCTCTCTCTCTCTCTCTCTCTCTCCCCCTCTCCCTCTCCCTCTCCCTCTCTCTCCCTCTCCCCCTCTCCCTCCCCTTCTCTCTCTCTCTCTCTCTCTCTCTCTCTCTCTCTCTCTCTCACACACACACACACACACACACACACCAAATTCTTGGTGGTTATATCCAAAGTGTCTTCTGATCACTAGATCTTGAGAATAAAGACATGTAAAACCACTGTGCATGAGAGCTTGTATGATGATGCTGTCTGATAATACAGTACCAGTTTAGAATTCATGGTGGACTGTCCTATTATACTGGAGTTCATAGAGTTGCTCATCAAAGATTAATGCTGTGAGTGGAATAAGAGCCAGTTAAAATGGTAAGGGCAGCAGAAAAGTGTGGATCCATATGAATACACTTTAATGATGTGAATCAAGGGGGTCTATATTCCCTGAATGCCACATGTAGGAGTTGAGAAGGGGCTTGTGGACCCACTTCCTATTAACACACAAATAAGAAATAACTGAAAGTTCAGGAGCATACTGTGGAGCAGCCACACTGACTGCATGGTTTTCTGCTCTTAAACTGACTGTGGCCTTTGGAGTCTCTTCACTCCTTACATGTCCACACTGGGAACATCTTCTCTCCTCCTGTTTTAAAGGGAAGCTGTTTTCTGTCAGTCTCTGGAACATGGAATAGGAATTAGTCTTCAGGTGAAACCTGGTCTAAAGAGCAATGTAGTCACAGACCTGCTAGCTGGAGTTAGCACTGAGTACCACAAAGGGTTTTAGCACTGACTGACTACTAGGATAGTCCTCCAACTGGTGTGGGCTCAGTCTTTTCCTTCAGTTTCTGAAGCAGAGTTCATCTTTCATTTATATAAATTGTTATAAAATTAATTTCTGCCTTCAAAGTATAAGACTTGAAAATATGTAAATGTGCAGTATAGACCACTTTAGTAGTGTACTTGAATATTCTCAAGCATTTATATTTTTAGCCAGACATGGTGGCTCACACCTTTAATCCCAGCACTGGGGAGGCAGAAGCAGGGGGATCTATGAGTTCCAGGCCAGCCTGGTCTACATAGTGAGTTCCAGGACAGCCAGGGATATATAAAGAGACCTTGCCTCAAAAAAACACAACACAACAAAACAAAATAAAGCAAAACAAAACCCCCAAAAACAAAAAATAAAATGAGATGTTTATGTATTTTTAAATGTTAACTTAATTTGATATTATAAATAAATGTCAAACTGTTTTAAAACTACCACAGCACATTTTATGTTATTTTTAAATTACTTAATAGTTTTATGTATTTCTTTTTCTTATCAAGCAGATAATTTTAATATTATGAATTTTTCTAATATATATTACCTTTTCTATTAGTGAATGAAGTATAATGAAGTAATGTATAGAAAAATATTTTTAAGGTGAACCAGCAGAAAAAGAAATGGAAAGTAACAGAAAGGGTTAGTAATTGTGATAGTAAATTATGTGGCTTGTAGGCTTTTGAGTCTGAGATTTGTTAAAGTTTCATCGTAACATATTGAACCTTAAATTTGTTTTTTTCAATAAACAGGGCACCACGATTTTGTGTTACTCATTCATCTTCAACAAAGAATGCTAGTGCTGAACTGAAATTCTGGCGCCTCCGTCAAGAGAAACCAAGGAAGGATGTTGATCCTTTCCCACAGATGGCTACCCTCCTGCCATTAAGACCAAGGTCTTGTATTCCACAGGTCCCTGAGGTCCAGGTACGGTGCCCAGTGTGTGAACTACTCTTTAGTAACTGCACAGTTCACACCTATGCTTGGTTGTTTGCCAACTGCTGTGAATGAATGTGAATTATACCCTACAGGGTTACATGTCTGGGCAATTTGTCTTCACTTGGCACTATTTAGGAAGGTTGTGGAACCTTTAAAGGTGGGGCCATGTTGTAGGAAGTGGGTCACTGGGGCTGGATCCTGAAGCCTTATTGGCCAGGCCCCACTTCCTGTTCACACTCTGCTTTCTGAAGGTGGGTGCAGTGTGATCAACCAGCTTCAGGTTCTCACCACCATGCCTTCCTCACCATGATGGAGTGAATCGCTCTGGAGCTGTGAGTCCAAATACCACCTTCCTCCCCTGAGTTGCCATTATTAGCATAATTCATCAGAGCAATGAGAAATGACCAAGGCAGCCATGGATACTGGAGTTTATCACAAGCTCTTGCTGTTGCAGCATACACACCACCTCAGGTAGGAAGGAAGGGAAGGCCCTGTGTGTTCAGTGAGCAGGATCCTTCTGACATAACAGCCATGCCACTCACTTGTCTGCTGGAAGTTCTCCACTTAGAATAAGATTTGAAAACTGTGCACAGCTGTGCAAGTCCCTGCTAGCCTCGCCCCCTCATTTCCCAGTTTACTCCAACCCAGCCACACTGGTTCCTTTGCTTGTCATTGAACATCAAGGGAACCCACAGGGCTTGGCACTCTCTATTCCCTGTGTTTGATGCACCTTTGCCGCACAGCCATGAATCTTAACTCCCACATCCTTTGAATGGCAGCTCATCCATCACTTAATGAGAGAGCTGTCTTCCACGTAAGCTCACATGCAGAACATCTTCCGTCGTTGTCTGTGCCCTTTGCCCTGCCTTGCTTTGCTTTATTGAACTTACAGTCATATGATTCACCTGTTTATTGCCTTTTACCTCCTTCTAGAATACAAGGGAATTCTCTGTGTTGAGTGTGTGTCCTTAGAACAGCCTAGCATAGAATAGTCCTGTAGTATATATAGTAGGAATTGAGTAGACAGGCTGAAAGCAGCACACCGAAACCAAAGGAAGGGAGCTGGACACACAGTGAAGAATAAAAAGACAGGAAGATGAGGGGAAAGTCTGAAAAGAGACGGTATTTGAAGGAAATAGTAAGTAACCTTATGTGTTTTCTCACATTGATGCACTGACCTCAGTGGTAAAGGCCCTCACTCATCTTTACTGCCTTAAGGGTATCACAGAATATTCTGTTACTGGACACAGTCACACAGAACTGCCCCACGGTTGTTTTACAGTCAGCGTGTCTCATTTCAAAGGCAGCAAGATGTGTAACACATTTCCAGTGTTTCCTTCCGTGCACGGTAGTTCAGTTCATCAGCAGGGTCACAGCTTCTCCTCCTCTGCGGTTTCCGAACTCCAGGTACACATTGGAAATCTCCCCAGGAAATTTCAAAGTATGCCAGTTCTCAGATTGATGTCATTGGCCTGGGAAAGCCTGGGCTCACTCTGAAACCAATGCGTTGGCTTAGAACCTACATCTCCAGCCTTATGTGAACATGAGAGCCACAAATTAGAACCTGTGTTTTAATAAAATTCTAGGTGATTTATGTGTTCACCATTGCTGCTAGTAGGTGGTTTTTAGTGTCATCCAAAGAACCTGTGCAGAGACCCTAGGTTTCACCAGAGATCAAGATTCAGTAGGACTTACATTTCTAATTCCCTCTCTCGAGTGATGTTCTTGCCAATAGAGACCACACTTTTCATTATTTTCTTACCCATTTTATTGTTTTCTTATCCATTTTTTCCTTTTTCCTGACCTGCTTTTTGCCTTGAGGCCCTACCACACGCCTGTGCACTGAGTGTCTTAGCCCATGCAGTTTACCCACAATAAGTAAAGACATGTCTTACAGGCACAGTACAGTGAGCATGCCATCTGTTGATATCTGATGATTTAGATAAACATCATCAAACTGAGCTGTTGTAGAGGAGAAAAAACATAAGTGACACATTAAGAAAAGACACTCCAGTGAGTGGGCAGTGTCCGAGGAGTGGAGAGAGCTTAGTTTGTGTGGAAAGTAACATAAACCAGACTTGTCTGCCACTTCTCTGTTCTCTTCCTGAGGTGAGCACCGTCACCACGTGATGTGTTCTGATCCCACTCAACATGCTCTATCACTCCTTGGCAGAAAATGCTCTGAGAAGTGAACCTTTTTTTTTTTTTTTTTTTTTTTTTTTTGCTTTTTCAAGACAGGGTTTCTCTGTGTAGTTTTGCGCCTTTCCTGGATCTCACTCTGTAGACCAGGCTGGCCTCGAACTCAAAGAGATCTGCCTGCCTCTGCCTCCCGAGTGCTGGCGAGAAGTGGAACTTTTATAACCAGTAAATTATGGTCTTTTTAGTATGTAGTCCTACAAATTTGGCACATGGATACATACAGTGCATAAGCATCAACACATTCACAGTGAAGGGTAGTTCCTCTTCTGTTTTATTGTGACTTGTAGCTGGAAGTTTTCCTGTGTCCTACCCAATCCTGCAGTCACTCAGACCCCAGTAAACACACAGAGGCTTATATTAATTACAAACTGTATGGTCTATGGCAGGCCTCTTGCTAGCTAGCTCTCATATCTTAAATTAACCCATAACTATTAACTGTGTATCGCCACATGTTCCATGGCTTTACTTGCATCCCATTATATGCTGCTCCTTGGGTGGCTGGCTCCCATCTCTCCCCTCTGTCTTTCTTCTCTCTGTGTATCGGTCTGGATTTCCTGCCTGCCTCTAAGCTGCCTTGTCAGAGGCCAAACAGCCATCAGCCAATCACAGCAGCACATATTCACAGAGTACAGAAGGGCACCCACAGCAGTGACTTGTTGGTTTTCTCCCATCATTTACTCTATTCTTCTCTTATTTAAATTACATTTGTTTGTTCACTGTGTGTGTGCGTGTGTGTGTGTGTGTGTGTGTGAAATGCCACAGAGCACAGATGGGGCTTCAGAGGACAACTTGCGGAGTTGATTCTCTCGCTCCACTATGTGGGTCCCTGGGACTGAACTCAGGCTGTCAGGCTTGGCAGTACACACCCCTACCTGCCGAACCATCTCTCTGCTGTCCTATGGCTGCCAGCCAAGAAACAACATGCAGAAGCGATGACTCAGTGGTTAAGAGCACTTGTCTTATAGAAGGACTGGGTTTTGTTCCCAGCATCTACATAAGGCGGCTCACCAATATCTGTAACTCCAGTTTCAGAGGATCTGATGCTCTCTTCTGGCTTCTGTGTGCACTTATGCAAGTGTGCTATGCATACATATACATTCAGGCATGTGCGTGTGTACACATACACACACACACTCACACTCAAATCTAAAAACTTACCAACAGGCTTTTCCATGTATTATACACTTAAACTATGTTTTAATTTAATTTTAAATGAGGAGGGGCTGGAGAGATGACTCAGTGGTTAAGAGCATTTGCTGCTCTTCCAGAGGACCTGAGTTCAGTTCCCAGTACCTAGCTTATAACTGTATACAACTCCAGCTCCAGAGGATCTTCTGACCTCTGAGAGCATGTCACACACACACACACATACACACACACACACACACACACACACACACACACACACACACACACTTAAAAAATAATGTATGGACCAGGCATGGTGATGTACACCTTAAATCCTAGCACTTGAGAGGCAGAGGCAGGCAGATCTGTGAGTTTGAGGCTAGCCTGGTCTCCATAGTGAGTCCCAGGACAGCCAGGTCTACATGGTGAGACCCTGCCTTGAATACATAAATAAAAATGATTTCATAGCCTCAAGACTACTCTGCCTCCTTCTCCCACCCTAGACCCTGGAAGCTACTGTTCTATTTTCTATTTCTATAAATTTAATCATATTTATATAATACATGTTTGCTTATAAGGTCAGCCTCTTATAGTATTTCTCATTAACAGTTGCTTAATACCTAAAACTATATGTAATTTGTTTGAGACAGAGACTTGCTATGTAGCCCAGGCTGGCCTTGAGCTTGTGACCTTCTTGCCTCAGCCTCCCGAGTGCTGGGATTACAGACCCAGCCTTAACCTGAAGCTCCACCAGCAAAGAGAAGCTGGGCGCATTTCCTGAGCCCCGTTCCCTTTCCCATGGCTGACTTTTCCTCCCCTTGTCTAGCGGTCCCCTCCCACACCCCACTCACTATTCTTTATCCAAGGTCTCTCTTGGAGCTTGCCCGAGTGTTCCCAACTGTCCCTGGTGCACGGTTTACCTTATGCTCTTGTTAAAAAGAATGTATTTTATTACTTTTGTATGTATGGGTATTTTGTTTGCATGTATAACTGTGTACTAAGAGCATGCCCACAGATGCCAGAAGAGAGCTTCAAATCCCTTGGCACTGGAAGTAAGACAGATGTGAGCCACCACGTGAGTGCTGGGAATTGAACCCAGGCCTCTGGAAGAGCAACCAGTTAAGAACAGCTCATAACTGTTAAGCCATCTTTCCTGCTTGTTCCATTAGAAACTTTTAAGAATGAGAAAAATAACTATAAACATAAAATGTCCTGAAAAGGAAAGATGCAGTACTATTAAATTCTAGATCCCTTGTTACAGCTAAGCAAGCATGTTGGTTTGATTTCCCTGCCCTACCACTTCCTGGTGCTCTCCCACACAAGTTTTAAACCTATGTTCCGGAAGAAGGGATGGCGGCCGAGTTCTTTCCCAGGAAGGAGTCTGCCTCTATGGTCCTAGAAGTAAGAACTTAGCCAGACTCTGGTTCCTCTTATTGCCTGAACTGCTATTGTATTTCACTCGGCCTGTCCCATAAAACCTGCCTATTTATAAGGGTAGCATTTCTATTTCAATGAAATATTTAGTAGGCAGTAGAGGGAGGCTTAAAGTCTAGAGATAAAACAAGTTTGAGGTATATGTGCAGAACTTTATTCTCTGTTTTCATTTTGCTCATTTTCTATTTCACTATCTTCTCACTTTTTAGGGAGAAGAAATCGGTTTATTTCAACCACCTAAATCTAAGAAATTATCAAGAGTAAGCACAGGGACTCAAAAATTTGGGAGGAGCGAGTCCTTGCATCCAGTTCCTTCTAAGGATGATGGGCCAGAGAAAGGGTAGGTTCAGGTTGTTTTTAATGTTAAGTGCAGTAGTTTATTGGTTTTTAATATGAATTCTTAGGATTCAGTAATAGGTGTTGGAGGCTCAGGATTGACCTGCCTACACTAAGTTAGAAGACACGGTGTTGGTGTCCAGCCACAGTCAGGACTTGTAAGTGACCTCCCAGGAGGGCCTTCTAATACTTACTGGGCTCTCTTCTAGTCCAGATTTTCTCAAGTTTGAGAACCTGGACCTGAAGAGCATTGGCACCACTAAAACAGGGCACTGTCTTCCTGCTCCTGTTTCCACACTTTATATTGCTCCGCATTCCCAGTGGGATGTTTTCTTTATCCGGAAGAATATCCTTTGATGTTAGCATTGGACAATTCTTTATTTTGTAATGTATTACTTGACATTTGTTCTTTTTTACTGAAGTAAAATTCATTGTTGCTGACAATAAAGTTAGCAACTGAAATGATATGAAGTGATACAGTCTGGTTTTCAGCGTATTTACAAAGTTGTCCTGCTACCACCACTGTGTAAGTCCTGTGTCTCATTCATACATACAGATGGAGACAAATTCAGAACCTGTGTCTCATTCATACATATGGAGGAAGACAAATTCAGAACCTGTGTCTCATTCATATATACGGAGAAAGACAAATTCAGAACCTGTGTCTCATTCATATATATGGAGGAAGACAAATTCAGAACCTGTGTCTCATTCATATATACGGATGAAGACAAATTCAGTACTGCAAGTTCTTTTAGGCATTACACAATTGTCTCTGTTAGGAATTGTAACAATTTGTTATCTTTCTAGTATGAGTGAGAGTGACATCTTCATGATACTGTCACCAACATGATATATGTTTCCTTTGATGTGCACATAGACTTTAGAAATTTCTCCTCACTGAAGTTGAACTTTTCATTTAAGAACCATTTTACATTAGTTTTTGTAAACCTGTGCTCAGAAACAGGAAAAATAAGGTTGGAGGAGGGAGATGATCCATTCAGTTACAGGAAAAGCCTATATGAATATAGATATATAAGTTATAGGTACAGCAAATCATATGTAATATGTGGCAATGGTGTATATTAAATTAGAATTAAATGAATGAATGTAGAGTTTAAAGTCCTCTTGATGGCTGAGTCAAAAGTATATTCGGTTCCAGGTTTTCCATATCCTTGCCAACAAAAATTTTGTGTGTTAAAACTGTTAATGTTACCATAATAAAAGTCTAGTACATTAGGATATGCTTGAGATATTTATGACCAAAACAACTGAAGGAAGGGTTTGGAGCCCAGAAAAGCCCGAGAGGAACACTGGGTCACTGAGCGTCTAGTAAGGTGGAGTGGGTGAGGAGCAGAAGAGACCTACAGAGGCCGGAGGAGTGGACGACACACACGCGGAGCAGCACAGTGTCCTGGAGGACAAAGCGGGATTTTAAGGGAGTGTATTGTGAAGTAGGCGGGTTAAATGCTTACTTTTCCATGACAAAGAGATTGACTAATAACCAATACTGACTTCATGAATTCAAGGCCAGATGCTATTACCTGGAAAAATATTTTGAAGGTGAAAATGAACCAATTAGTACAGATCACCCTTCTTTGAACTTTTTATTTTGAGAGAAGTGTAGTTTACATGTTATTATCAGAAAGGAAACTGGGCCTGGTGGAAGGACCTGTTATCCCAACTGTTTGAGAAATTAAGCAGCAGGTCAGGACCAGTCTGGACTGCCCAACAAGTTCAAGGCAGGCCTGGGCTGCAGATGAGACCTTGTCTCAAAATAAAGAGCAAAAATATGCAGTGCTGAAGAGCATGTGTTCTTCTTGCCAGGGGACCCAGGTTCAGTTCCCCACACCCACATTGGCAAATCACAACCATCTATAACTCCTATCCCAAGGGATCTGCTACTGTCTTCTGACCACCTCAGACACCAGGCATGCATGTGGTGCATATCCATGCAGGTAAACACACACATAAATTA
This sequence comes from Peromyscus eremicus, assembly GCF_949786415.1. Lineage (NCBI taxonomy): Eukaryota > Metazoa > Chordata > Mammalia > Rodentia > Cricetidae > Peromyscus > Peromyscus eremicus. The sequence continues at coordinate 63,012,597 of NC_081436.1, forward strand.
AAAATTGTTAAATAAGTAAAAAACAAAACAGGGAAGCATATATATTTTTGTTACCATGTTTGCTTTTAAACATGGGATGCTGAGTTCAGTGCTCAATGCTAAGGTCAGGGTCAGGGAGTCTTGAATAATTACAGCATTAGAAACAAGAGACATTCACGTAGCCCATTCTGTTAGCAATGGCATGTAAATGGAATCATGATAGTACAACCTGTTGAACTTGACCTTGTTCACTCAGCATGATTCCCATGATGCATGTACCCACAGTTTGTTCCTCTAATACAGAATAATATTCCATAATTTATTCTTTTTTTAATTTGTGCATACTTGGGCATGGTGGCACATGCCTATAACCCCAGCACACAGGATGCTGAAGCAGGAGGATGATGAGTTTTAAGTCAATGTGGGCTACCTTGTCTTAAACACTAAAAATGAGACATAGAGATAGAAATAAGAGTAACAGTTCCAAGTTGCACAGCTCGTAGCTGTTTTGGCTGCTGACCTGGGGTGGAGACTGGGTCGGAACCAGGGCCTGGGCTGCTCTCAGCTTTGATTAAAGAAGTTTCCCTTGGTGGTCGACAATAGTCAGAACAGAGATGCGTAACTGATGGAAGTGCTCAGCCCTAAAGGGGATCTTTATCAACACCAGCCCAGACTCAGGGAACACTAAGAAGAGGAGGCAGAAGGCATTTCAGAGCTGGAGGGCAGGGAGGAGTGCTGTAAATGCTGTCTTCTGGGTGTGCCCTGAACCCACACCACCAGTGGTTACATGATCAAGCAGCTAAAGTTCCCCACATAGATGAAGGAGATGCTCACCAGTCTCATCCTTCATTGAGGAGCTGTTGTGAGGTGAGACTGCTGGGGGAGGGGGAATCTTCTTTGAAGGTGTAACCACTGGTAGGTGGGGACGTCCCACATCCATGTACACATGGGCAGCCCTAACTGGATGTAACAAGGGAAAAAGAAGACATGAGTTATGAGGGAGAGGACTTGGGGGAAGTTGAGGGAGACAAATGGAAGGTGGAAATGATTATATTTCATTGTATATAAGTGTGAAATTTGCAGAGTAAATATATAATAAAATAAATAGATGGGGGGTTTTTTGATGAAAAATTCACCTCTCTGAGAATTATCATATATATTTATGTTATTGGTTTCAGATTTGTTTGAACACAATAAAAGCATTTTTTGTACTAATAAGTAAAAAAAGAAAAAGAATAGCATGCCAGGTGTGGTGGTACACTTTGGAGGCAAAGACAGGTGAATCTCTATGAGTTGGAGACCAGCCTAGTGTGGTGTACACAGTGAATTCCAGGCCACCAAGACAGCACAGTGAGACCCTGTCTCAAAAAAATGTTAGGAAGAGAATAATAGTCTAAAGTCACTGGATGTGGAGGATAAAGTTTAAAGTTTGATTTTTAAATATTTCATTTTTAAGGCTATTTTGAATGAAATGTTTTATTTTTGTTCTGTCCATTGTTAGTGTACAAAAATAATTTATTTTTGTGCATTTAGCTTATATTATGTGATCTAACTGAACTCAATTATTAGTGTTAGCAGTTTTTTTCTGTAGACACTGTATATTTTCTAAGAGTAAAGATCATTTGTGGTGATATATTGTGTCTCCCAATATATTGTGCACCCTAATAAAGCTTATCTGAGGATCAGAGGAAAAAGCCAGCCACTATAGTAAACAGTCAGGCAATGGTAGCACACACCTTTAATTCTAGCATTCAGAAGGCAGGGATCCATCTGGATCTTTGTGAGTTCAAGGCCACACTGGGAACAGAGCCAAGTGTGGTGGCACATGCTTTAAATTCCAACACTAGTTAACCATAAAGGTCTGGAGGTCTGTACAGACAGACAGGAAGTGACAGAGCTGGTCAGAAAGAAGTGATGTAGCTGGGTGGAGAGAAGAAATGAGATGGTAGAACAGAAAGGCACATAGGCGTGAGTATACAGGAAGTAGGTCTCTTTGGAGGCTGAGGAGTTGGTGAGGTGAGGTTGGCTGTGGCTTGTCCTATTCCTCTGATCTCTCAGTCTTTCACCCCAATATCTGACTCCAGGTTTTTTATTTATAAGACTGTTTATCAATTCATCTTACAATTATTTTAACATTTTCCCCCCAACTCAAGACACCTTTTGTTTCTTTCCTTGTCCTATCTGGGCCAGACTTTAAGGCTTTCCTGTTCACAGTTTTAGGGGAAAAATTCATGTTTCACCTGTGGTGATATTTTGTTTGTGCTCCAACAAATAATGCTTGCCTGGAGATCAGAATGCAGAGCTAGCCACTAGTTAACCATAGAGGCCAGGTAGTGGTGGCACACACCTCTAATCCCAGCACTTGGGATATTATGCCTTTGATCTGAGTACTTGGGAGGCACATGCCTTTAATCCCAGCACTAGGGAGGAGGAAACAGGAAGTGATATAGCTAGGTGGAGAGAGGAATATAAGACAGGCAGAGACAGGGGCTTGGCCCTTTCAGGCTGAGGCGTTGGTGAGATAAGAGGTGGCTGTGGCTTGCTCATCTCTCTGATCTTTCAGCATTTACCCCAATATCTGGCTCTGGGTTTTTTATTATTAAGACCCAATTAGAATTCGTGCTACATCTGGTGTCCAACTTTTGGGGCATGAATTCACGAAAGCTGCTTGCCTGTGGCTTTACAGCCACTGGCACAGACTGGAGCTGCACGTGACTGGAATCATTACCCTACCAGCTAAATTTTTGTTGCACCCTCTCTGCAACAAGCTCCACAGGCACGTGGGCTCAATATGCTGCTGGAGTTAGCCTCTTAACACCAGCCAACTCTGTCTTTAGGCAGCTCCAGCTGCATATATTTCTTCCCCATGATCCCCTATGTGCATTTTTTGGACAGTGGGTTCCCTCTCCCAGTGGGTTGTGGGTTTTCCCTGGACCCCCTCCTTGTGCTGCTGACAAACTAGGTAGCTGCCCTGAAAACCCGCTTGGGCTTCTCCTGTTCTACACAGAAGCAGTCGGCCTCACATCTTCACCGTCATTGTCAGCAGATTTGGTGAGACAATTGGGATTCCTTAAAGGGGAGAATAAGTTTAAAAAAAAGACACAGAGAGATTTTTCCCCCACATTAAAAAATTGGGAACACTATTATAATGGAGGGAATTAGGTATCTGTATATAATTTGCTGGATGGTTTGAAAATGGAACTGTTAAATGAGAGAATAATTAATGTAGATTGGATTTATGTAATGTCAATTATAAATATTGTCAGTTTTATCATTTTTGTTTTATCACTAAAAAGTTGGTTAATATAAGTGCTAAGATACAAGTTTTAGAAAATCTTATTAAAAACAGATCATTCAGACCCAGACAGAGGAATTTAAGGAGAACCAATCTCAGCATTGCATTACAAGGTTAGAGAGAAACAGCCTAATGTTTTCAAACAGCCAACCTTAATTTATCAAGTAACCTTACAGGAACTGCCAAATGATAGATATACCCAAGGCTGTGTAAGAGCTGAATGTACTCTTGTGCAAATGTTAGACTTAAGGAGATTCAAGGAAGTGGTAGTCTTACATGGTGTGCATTCACCTTTTGTAAAGCAGATGTTAAAATTGTGGTCAACTTGTAATAGATTATCCCTCAAGACTGGAGAAACTTGGTTACAGCCATCTTGGAGCCTGGTGCTCAATTACAATAGAGGACCTGGTGGAAAGATTAGGCTAAGACCATTGAACAACAAAGTAGGGCTAGAGGTATGGAAATCTCCCAAGATCAACTCTTGGAGAGGGAGATTATGCTAATGTAGAAAACCAGTCTTTATATGATGACCACACCCTGGCTTTATGCCACACAGCAGTCTTGAATGCTTGGGACAGAATTGAAGAAGAAAGAAAAATGAGCCATTTACTAAAGTTATACAGGGCCCAAAAGAAACCTTCACTAATTTCTTACAAAGATTGACTTCAGCAGTAAATAAAATGATACCAAATTCAGAAACTAGGCAAATAATAATTGAATCTTTGGCTTTTGAAAATGATAATGCACAATGCAAAAGGATAATTAGGCTTTTAAAGGAAAGATTAGCACCCTTAGAGGAATGGATCTAAGATATAGTCAATATTGAATTTCATGACCATGATGATGCTTGGACAGGAGAGGTGATTTCCAGAAGTTGGAAGAAAAATTGAAATGTCAGGTGTTTCAACTATGGTAAATAAGGTCACCTAAAAATGAATTATAAACAGGGTGTTCTTAGAAACAATGTTTTTTTTAAAAGAATAATCACAACAGAATACCCTTTTGCTTCTAGATTATGTAGAAGGTGTGGGAAAGGCAGGCATTGGACTAATGAATGTAGATCAACAAGGGACAGACAAGGTAACCCTTTGCCATCATGAAACACCTTGGGGGGCCTCTCACAGGCCCCCATGTCAAATTTGGTTCAGTGATTTCCTGTCATTGTGGAGGAAACTCCTTCTCAGAGCAATTAAAGCCTATTGTAAGAAACCATACTGCTCTGGATGATAGAACAGCTATAAAAGAGGGAACAAAAAAAAATCAGGAGAAACCATAAAGCTAATATTTTGGCAAACTTCTATAAGTGAACAAAGACCAAAATTAAAACTATGAATAAATAATATCATCATTGGAGATAGACACAGGTGTGGACGTAACAAAATTGCACCAGAATCTTGGCATTCAAATTGGCCTCTTCAGGGGGTAACTGTTCAGGTTTTAGGCATTGGAATGTTGTCTCAGGTAAAACAGAGTGTGAGATGGGTTGAATGTATAGGGCCAGAAGGACAGAGAGAAAAATTAAAGCCATATGTGGCTAACATAACAATGAATTTATGGAGATGTGATTGATTATAGTAATGGAATACTCAGATTAACATTCCTCCAATCTCAGAAATAAACCATAAATTAATGTATGTTTCTGGGAAATATATTAGAAGGTACTATAAAGAACAGTTACATACCATTCAAGTTGTACAAGAATAGGGCATAACAGCTGCTGATCTTTCAAAGGCACCAACAGTCCTACCTTTAAAATTGTTGACAGACAAACCTGTATGGGTTGAGCAATGGCTTTTGATGTCAGAGAAACTACAGGCCTTAGGACAGCTGGCAAGAGAGGCTAAATTCTCAGCATATTGAAGAATCAACCAGCCCTTAGAATTCTTCTGTATTTGTTATTAAAAAGAAGTCTGGAAAACGGAGAATGGTAACAGATCTAAGAGCTGTTAACAAAGTAATTCAGCCAATGGGCTCTCTGCAGCCTAGAATTCATTTGCCTTCTCTGTTACCTAAAGGATGGCTTCTTATAGTTATCAATTTAAAAGACTGTTTCTTCACTATACCTTTACAAGAAAAAGACAGAAAAAAAATTTGCCTTCACAATGCCTACTTATAATAATTCTCAGCCTGTTAAGAGATATTAATGGAAGGTTCTCCCACAGGTAATGTTAAATAACCCCACCCTGTGTCAATATTTTGTATGACAGCCATTGGAAATGATACATAAACAGTTTCCTCAATCTATAGGTTATGATTACATGGACAACATCTTACTAGATGATTCAAATGCAGATACTTTAGAAAGAATGTTTGAAGAAGTAAACAAAATTTTACCTTGTTGGAGATTACAAATTGTTCCTGAAAAAATATAAAGAGGAGATTCTATTGATTATTTAGGATATAAAATAGGTCTCCAAAAGTTAGACCCCAAAAGGTGCAAATTAGGAGAGGTTGATTGTGGATTCTTAATGACTTTCAAAGATTGCTAGGAGACATTCCCAGTCTATGACCCACTACTGAGGTAAAAAATGATGAACTGAGTAATTTGTTCAAAATCTTAAATGGTGAGAAGGACTTAAATAGTCCAAGAGAATTATCAGCTGAAGCTGAGAGAGAATTGGCTTTGGTGGAAAAGAAATTACAAGATGTACATGTGGAGCATTTGGATCCAGAGCTTGATTGTATTCTGTTTATTTTACCCTGTATGCAATCTCCTACAGGAATATTAATGCAGAGGGAAGGTATTATCTTAGAATGGATCTTCTTACCACGTAAACAGAGTAAAAAATTAAAAAGTTATGTTTATTCTAAAAAGGAAAATTGAGACTTCATCAATTGGCAGGAATAGACCCAGCAGAAATTGTAGTACCCTTTACTAATGATGAAATTGACAAATTATGGGCAGAAAGTGAACCTTGGCAAAGAGCTTGCAATAATTTTTTTGGAGAAATTAACAAATATCACCAAAGCAAGAGAATTAAATTTATAAAGAGAATTAACTAGATTCTTCCTCATATTATATGGGGAACACTAATTTCTGGAGCCCTTACATTTTATACTGATGCAAACAAATAAAGAAAAGCAGGTTATAAATCAGGAAATTTAAGTAAAGTGGCTCAAAGTTCTTATGATTCTGTCCAAAAAGTCAGAATTATATGCTATTCTGATGGTATTAGTGAATTTTATAGAACTTCTTAACATAGTTACTGACTCTCAGTACGTAGAAAGAGTTGTTTTACACATTAAAACTGCTGAATTTATTCTTGATGAGTGAGAATTAACTTCATTATTTATTCAATTACAAAAAATAATCAGGAATAGGAATTATCCCTTATATATAACACACATCCAATCCCATATTGGTCTGCCAGACCCTCTAGTACAAGGTAATGATGAAATTGATCAACTATTTGTAGGAAATATCCTGGAGGCCTCAGAGTTTCATAAAAAATACCATGTCAATAGCAAGGGTTTGAAAAACGATTTTTCCATCACTTGGCAGCAAGCTAATAAAATGACAAGGAAATGTCCTACTTGTTCTTTATACAACCAAACTCCACTACCTGTAGGAAGTAATCTAAAGGGTACTCAAAGGAATGAAATATGCAGATGGATGTGTTTTATTTTGTAGAATTCGGAAAATTAAAATATGTACAACACACCATTGATACCTATTCAGGATTTCAATGGGCAATTGCTTTGAGTTCTAAAAAGGCTGATTATGTAATTACAAATTTGTTAGAAGTTATGGCCATCATGAGAATACCTGTATAAATAAGACCAACAATGCTCCAGCATATGTCTCTAGTAAAATGAAACAGTTTTTTGCTTATTATAATATAAAGCAGATTAGAGGTATACCACACAAACCTACAAGGCAAACAGTTATAGAAAGATCAAATTGAGTGCTAAAGGATATACTAAATAAATAGAAAGGAAATAGATTACATAATGCTTTAACAACTTTGAGTTTTCTCAATGCTAATGAGAAAGGAATGTCAGCTGAGGAGAAACATTGGATAACAGGGAAAAAACTGCTGAATTAAATTATCCTGTATACTTTAAAGATGTGCTGACCTCACAATGGAAACCAAGATGAGTGTTATGTTGGGGAAGAGATTTCGCTTTTGTTTCAACCGGAGAAGAAAAGCTATGGATACCATCAAAATTGATAAAGATTCAATTTTAACAAGAGAGACCTCTTAATTAGAAGAGATGGTGGTTAATCAAATAGTGTGGCTGTTCAATATAAACCAACTTTAAGACTTAACAAATGCTTTTCATTTGTTCAGATATAACTTGCCAAAAGGAAACCTCCCCAAAATTAGGGTTGGGGAAGTGTTTTGTTTTTGTCTTTTCAGGAGACCGAAGGCTAAGGAATCCAAAGAACACTGGACAAATGAGACATGTGAAGAAAAAGGACAAATCATCCAGAAAAAATGTCCCAAGAAAAAAAGTAAATTGGCCTATTGGTATATCACATCTCAAACAGGATAAAATTTTATAAATCTTCCTAAATGTTTGTTTCTGCTGTTCTCTACAGATACAGGAAGAAAATGGTCTTTTTGTAGTTCCAGTTCAATTGAAAATTAAAGCTGGCTTTGGAGTTGGAGTGTGGCTCTCTCCTCTAAACCCAAGCATGCTTGTTAAAGTAAAATCCAAAATCTCTGTGTCAGAAGAGCCACCTGATATGGGACAGGAGCAAAATCAAAATTAGGGACTATTCTATTGCCACTAATCTCATAATCCTTTGGTTTTATTTTAGTTCTTTAAAGCTTTTCTTAAAGTATAAATATCCCAAAACTTATAGATTAATATACACATTAATATGTGTGTGTATTTTAATCTTTTTTTTTCGTGATATTAATGGTCATAAAGAATACTAACTAATTCTAGAAAAAGGCTTCATCTAGTTTCCTGTACATAATTTCAGGTTTGAGTCTCTATTTGGTAACTAGGAATTAAGTTTTTGTACTCTGGATGTGCATAACAAATATTGATCCTTTTACCTCTTTGAGATCTGCTGCATATGACATTTAAAATGTTCAAGTTTTTGGCAGTGAACCATGGCCATACTTAACAGTGACCTTTGAAGTCTCCAAAAGGATGATGGGGCCCCACAATGACAATTCCACCAGGACTGTGATAACACCACTATGCTTAAAAACACCACCTAAAATTTGGCTTTGGACTACAAACTGCTCAGGACAATTTGAGGACATGATCCAGCTTCACTGACTACTCTAGCCAGGACTTGAGACGAGCCCTGTACCTTCCCATTACACAGAGACTGGGCAATGAATGATACAGCTACCTCTCCCAGGACTTGACAATTAACACAAAATTTTCTTTTCAGAATCCCCTAAAGATGCCATTAACCCCAGACAGCAGGGAGTAATTTTAAGAACATGACGCCCACATTCCCAAGAGGTGGGGTGGGTGGTTTTTGGTCATTCGATGGGTTATAGATATTTGCCATTGTTTAGGGTGGTTGGTTACAAGTTGTTATTAGTAATAGTTTTTAAAAAATACTGAACAAAGGAGATTAGATTCAAGGTTCTTATTCTGAAAAAAAAGAAGAAAGGAGGATATAAAAATGATAGGATAAAAGGGTAGATTATTGAATCTAGTTTTAAAAAGCAACTACTTGCTTAAAATATTTTACATTGGTATGGATCTTTGTATATTGATACAAAGTTAAGATTATTTTTTGTTAGAACATACTGTACATACATTTCTAATCTTATTCAAGTTATTGTACCTATACATCTCATTTAACAATATAATGCAAATTACTAGTCCTTGAAAGTTATTATTACAAACTATTTAAGATAATAAAGAAATGCAGGTTAGTAATTATTCACCTATTACAATCAATCTTGTAGTCATAGTATGTTTTCAAGGTCAAACAGATATATTTTATATAGACAGGTCATCGTCAAACACTTCAGAGATCTACAGAATATGGCATTTAAGATGTTTTAATGACATAAGGTTTTTTTTTTATGACAATGAGACATGTCTGCTCCTGGCAGCACCAGTCTACTTCAGAGAAGATGATGGGCGTCAAAGAAACTCCACATAGAGTTTACTTTCTTTCTGGCAAAAGTTAGCCACTGGGCAAGAAAATGTCCTTGCATTTACTGCTGACAATATGCTGTCCAAATGGGACAATCAGAACACAAAAAAAGTGACTGCTGAACTTTGCCAAGACAAGGTAGAACAACACTTCAGAAAATCCTGCTTCATAGAAGAGTCTGTCAGATATTCTAGGCCTGTAGGCTGAAGATGGATGCCCCAATGTTGCAGAGGAACTTTGGGTGACTGTCCAGGCAGCCAGCTGTTTCTGTATTTTCTCACATTTTTTGGAAGTCACTTGCTTGCACTTCCTGCTTACTCTGGTAATATTATTTACTTCTCAGGTCTCTGATGGAGTTGAAGACTTTATAGTTATAGTTATAGTTTTCATTGTTACCAGATTCAAAAAAGAAATTCACTAAAAGGGGGTAAAGTATACAAGATTGAGAGACATTAAAATACAGTTTTGGTAATGCAAGTTAGAAAAAACCTTTTGGACTCACCAAGATAGGATAGATATGGAGTATTTTCTTTGAATTTGTCAATTGTTAATGGACTAGACATTGATGATGTATTTATTGCCTGTATATATTGTGTACAGCTATTGTACTTATTGTATATAGTTTTTCTTATATTAGTTAAAACTGTCTTTTTTTATTTTAGACCAAAAAGGGGAAATGTGGTGATATTTTGTTTGTGCTCTAACAAAAAAAGCTTCCCTGGAGATCAGAGTGCAAAGCTAGCAACTAGTTAACCATAGAGGCCAGGTAGTGGTGGCACACACCTTTAATCCCAGCACTTGGGATATTATGCCTTTGATCTGAGTACTTGGGAGGCACATGCCTTAATCCCAGCACTAGGGAGGAGGAAACAGGAAGTGATATAGCTGGGTGGAGAGAGGAATATAAGGCAGGCAGAGACAGGAGCTCATCCCTTTCAGGCTGAGGAACTGTCAAGGTAAGAGGTGGCTGTGGCTTGTTCCTTTGTCTCTTCAATCTTTCAACATTTATCTGAATATATTTATCCTAATATCTGGCTCCAGGTTTTTATTATTAAGACCAATTAGAATTTTTGCTATAACTACGTGCTTCACATCCAGTCTTCAGTACTTTGAAGAATTCTTTGATGCCACATAGATAAACAACACTCAGACTTGCTAACTGATCAGTTTGTTCTCGTGTTTATAATTTAGGTCACAGTTGGCAGAGGGAAGCACAGTAGTTCGTTTGACATCTTTTACTGACATCTCTGAATGTCTGAAGCCCCAGCTGGACAGAAAATATACTTATACAGAAGAGCATAATGTAAGTATTTTAAGGACTGAAAAAAAACCATGTTCCTCATTTAATCAACCAATGTCCCTAATTTTAGAGATTTAAAAAAACTTGTAATTTTTTCTCTACTAAACAACACCTTTTATTTTTTTTAGTTGCAAAGGAATTTCCCCACAAACTCTTCACCTGTGACTTTTTTTATAGTATTGTTCTACTCAGCCCTGCCTTAGTCCTGATCTCTCTTTCTCTTCCTCTCTGTCTGTCACTTTCTCTTTCTCCCTCTTCCTTCCTTCCTTCTTTTTTTTTTTTTTTTTTTTGGGTTTTTCAAGACAGGGTTTCTCTGTGTAGCTCTGGCTGGTCTCAAACTCATAGAGACCTGCCTGCTTCTGCCTTTCAAATGCTGGTGATCAGTCTTTTCACAAACAAATGTTATGGCCTGGATTGATGCTACCTCAGACACAAAATAAGACCCTTTAGTATTCTTGTTTAGTTTTTTTTTTTTAATTTTTATTTTTATTTTGCAATACAATTCAGTTCTACATATCAGCCACAGATTCCCTTGTTCTCCCCCCTCCGGCCCCCCTCACCTTCCCCCCAGCCCACCCCCCATTCCCACCTTCTCCAGGGCAAAGCCTCCCCCGCGGACTGAGATCAACCTGGTAGACTCAGTCCAGGTAGGTCCAGTCCCCTCCTCCCAGGCCGAGCCAAGGGACCCTGCATAGGCCCCAGGTTTCAAACAGCCAACTCATGCAATGAGCACAGGACCCGGTCCCATTGCCTGGATGCCTCCCAAACAGATCAAGCCAATCAACTGTCTCACCCACTCAGAGGGCCTGATCCAGTTGGTGACCCCTCAGCCATTGGTTCATAGTTCATGTGTTTCCATTCGTTTGGCTATTTGTCCCTGTGCTTTATCCAACCTTGTTTAGTTTTTAACTCTTGTTTAAAATAACAGTGGATGTCATGTCCTGGAAATTTCAAATTATTTTATGAAGGCAAAGTGTCTTAGGGTTTCTATTGCTGTGAAGAGACATCATGACCACCACAACTCTTATAAAGGAAAACTTAATGGGATGGCTTACAGTTCAGAGGTTTAGTTCATCATCATCATGACGGGATATGGTGACACGAAGTGCTCTGAGCACTGAGCACGGCTTGAGCATATACGAGATCTCAAAGTCTGCCTTCACAGTGACACACTTCTTCCAACAAGGCCATGCCTACTCCAACAAAGCCAACCTCCTCATGGTGCCACTCCCTATGAGCTTATGGGGGCAATTACAGTGAAACTACCACAGGGGGTTTGCAGAGTGCAGCTACTTGGACAACAAGCATCTAAAGAGGTGTATTAAATGAAGATCTCATGTCCTCTGAGAGTTGTACTATTAGTAGAATCTTCAGCATTTTGCAACACTATCTGAACACTTAGTTATATTTTTGCATAATTCTTTTATTTTAAGTAAATAGTTCTCCTTTTCTACTAACTAGGATTCTTTTCCTACTAAAATAAGGGTATTTTAGTTTCAAATGCTGTTAGTTAGACATTAAAAACAACAAACATTATGTTCTCGCCTCAGAATTTGTTTAGCAGGCAGAGAGAGTGTGATGCAGGGAATAAAAAGCCTCGCTAAACGTGTCCCCATCATGCTTGTTTGGGGGGAGCGTGAAGAAGTCTGAGTTCCATAAAATCAGTGAGTTTCCACGAACAGTCCATCCCTGGCCGAGTTCTGGAGCCATCCGTGTGCTTGAGAAGTAGCCAGCTCCCCATGTTCCAAGGGTGGGATCAGGGTTACTAGCACTGTTGGCAGAGAAGCCATCAACAGCAGGGTTTTATGAGAACTTCCTTGGCCATTTCATTCCGAAGGCCGTGACCTGCGGGAGTGAGACCGTCCAAAGACTGCCCCCTCCCAGTTAACAAGCAGCGCAGAGAGGCCTTGGAGATGGTTCTTTTTATAACCCACTTGTAGCCAGAAAAGCAGCACCTCAAGGCTAAAATAACAGTAAATATGTAGGAAACAGGCCACCAACGGAGACTTGGAAGGCTCTCCAATGAAGCCACTGCGCCCAAAACATGCAAGTCATTGAGGTCAGGGAGCTACTCTAACGTCGGGCTTGGAACCACACTGGTTTATAACAGAATGGATTCTCTTGCCATAATTGAGTTTTATAAATGAATCTTACATGACAGTCAGATGCAAGCACATTGCATTAATTACATATATGCTACAAAAATAAAATGACAACCCAGCAGAATTTATGAAACCCAATTGTACAGGGCTATGAAGAGTTGCATTGTTTTGGGGGGAAATAATGAACTTCTGTTTTGTTATCTAGGTTAAAACTGTATCAGATGCCTTGGGAGGATTTGACATGGAAAACTTGTTACAGTCTTTGTATGTTGAAAATAGAGCTGGATTCTTCTTCACTAAGTTCTGTGAGAAGTCAGGGAACAAGGTAGAAAATAATTATTTAAAATCTGGATTTATTATTTTAATTGATTTAAAAATAAGTGGCATTAAAATAACTTGGTGTTCATATAAATAGATCTGATGTTCAGATTCCCATCTGATACATTTAAATCTACACTTGACATTTAGTTAATATTTAACCATCCAACTGAATTACAATTCTCTTTGGTCTAGCACCCTACTGAAATTACAAAGAAAAGTGAAATACAGATAAATATTGACATATATTACTAACTATAATTATATGACTTAATCTCAATTTAATATACCATATTCAGTTTATTTCTATTAATACTTGATTTTTAGTAATTCTGACAACCATAAACTACAATGAATAGAGGTAAAATGATTTCCAGTAATGTTTTTAAAATTAAATGACCTGTATAAGCAGTGACTAACTGGCTTAGTAGTTAATATTTAGTTCTGCTATGATGTGCATTTGCCCATATGTTGATATATCAGAACACCTTCAGACTGTGCTTTCATGCCACAAAGGCATGCTCTTTATCTGTCAACTAGAAAGCTTGCGACTTCTGTATTCATTACTATTTCTAAACATTTTCTATTTTAATGATCAACTGTATGGGAGGGTTACATGCAAAAATATGGTGTTCAGCTGACAAGAGCAATAACTGTATTACATATTGCTGTAGACACGCGATTTGTGGTAGCAGCAAGCACTTACACACACGTATGGAATCGGAGCTCTGAGGGCCTTACTAACTGGCTGTGCTGATTTCTGCCCTTCTCCGTCCGCAGCTGTGGAAGCACAGTGTGTACTTCTGGTTTGACCTCCAGGCTTACCATCAGCTGTTCTATCAAGAGACACTTCAGCCTTTTAAAGTATGCAAGCAAGCCCAAGTAAGTAGCAGATAGACTGCTCCATGCAAAGCTGTGAGTACAAAGGAAAATTAAAATTGTGTCCAGCCCCAGGCTAGAGAGAGCTGGGATGCAGACATCAGAGCATTGCCTCAGAAATACTTCATTTAAATGGAGGCAGAGTATCATTTTCTAATCTGATTTATGAGTTTTCTGTTTTATCTATTTTATTTGGTTTGCTTTATTTTCTTTTCCTGCCAACTACTTGTTCTTCCAATAAAGAGTGCCTCGTCTCTTTCCCCCTCCTAGCATACCTTTTGGGTTTGCCTGTGGGGATTGAAGAGAACACTAAGAGGATGTGCAGTGAATCACTGCAGTGACCAGGAGTAGCTCTGCCTAGTGTCCCCGGAGCTTCCTGCAGATGTCAGCTGTTGGATGTGCCAGGCTGCTGGCACATCGCTGTGCATGTGCAGGCCCCATGTAGGCATCTGGGCTTCCATCTCCCGGCCATATGAGACTGACACTCAGAGGGTGGAGGAGAGAGCGTTTCACGACCACCCTGAAGCAAAATAGGGAAGGAATAACAACAACAAAAGACAAGACCAGGAAGGACAGAAGATTCCCTGCAAATGGGGACAGAGAGAGCAGCCTCTCAGGGGCAGTGGCAGGAGGTGGGGATGAGAACAGAATTATGACTTGAGCTGACTTTTTGAGGTTTTTATTCTTAGGTTCTTCAGATCTTTTATGGAGCAAGGTCTCCAGAATTAGACAACTAAGAATCACTTCTCTATCTGTTGATCACTTGGTAATTCTTATAACCCTAAATAACCCATCCCAGAGGATCCTAGCCCCAAATGCTGCTCAGGGAGTTAGTTTCACCACATTATTTATTATTTTACAATCTTGCTCAGGACACCAGAGTGCACCGCTGGCTGGCTGGCTGCTTCCACCCCACCCCTCAACTCCAGCATGAGTAACTGTGCTCTGTAGCTCAGTGACAGCTCTGCACTCTTTCCATGAGAATAAGGATTGCAGCTCCGACATAGCCCAGATGTCTCCATAAAATCTTGAGATGAATCTCTAATTTACCAGTTTTCTGGGACCACACAGTTCTGCTTGTTAATCCTCTACCTGTAATTCAGTTTGCCCCCATCCCCAACCCACCGCCCCCGTCTGCTGCAGCGCCATCTGTTAGTTTTATTATGTTTTCACTGCTCAGAGAGTACTCCTCCCAAAAGTCTTCAGCTGCCCAGTGAAGGGGAATTATTTGTGTGTTGATAATTAACCAGATTTCATATACATATGAAGGAGATTCTGCTGGGGCTTTGTAGGCTTCCTGGTTCTTAGCAATGCTATTATTCAGCTAACTCTGCCTGGTCCAGAAACTGGGCAGTTTGGGTTATTTAGAAATGGATTGCTCTATTTGGGGATTGCCAAGAGCTAGAAGATTTCCCCCAAGGTTTGCTCTTTGGGAGTCAAGGCAGGAACGGGAAGAGCAGGCCAGTGTAGAATACTCACCTTAAGGATTGAATAGAGAGAAATAAAAGGAGAGAATTCATGTGATGTTTTAGAAATGTATTTTAATCTTGTACCCATAGTTGTTTTACTTTTTTATTCTTGGAGGAAGAACAACAACTTGAGTTTTATTATGCAAAGTTTTTATTCTTCTAGATACAGGAATTGTCTATGATATCATTGTATTACCCATTTGTTTTACAGTATGAAATATCACTCACTAGTGGTAATAGAAGTATTGTATGGCTTTCTTCAAAGATTCATTTATAATACAGATCTTCCAAATGATAATGCCACCAAGGGAATATATCTGCCACTACATGCTGAATGTGCTATGAACTTGATTTTGTATCATTTTCATGTGTCTGCCAAGTTATACCCTAAGGGACTAAGAGTTGGTGACAAAGAACCTATGTGATTTTCTGAACATAGTTTTATTCTCCCAGTAGTAGTATAGGGACAGCAGTAGATGGAGTAGACAGGGGAGAGTCAACAATAAGGATTTAGTGTGACTCATGAGCCCAGAAGTTTGAACTAGTGTCCTGGCCATGCCTTGAGGATTTCTCTACACAACTTCAAGAGAATATAACAGTGAACGATGGCCTTGGCATTGTGTAGGTACAATTCCTGCCTCTAGAGGGCCACACAGCACTGAGAGGATTTGGAGACGAGATTCTGCACTTTACTTTGCTTGCTTGTTTTAGTGAGGACTCACAACAGAACACTGCTGCCTCCTCTAACTTGTGTTCTTAAATCCTAAGAAAATTTATGTTGCAATAAAAGCTGCATTTAGAATCTACCACTCTCTCTAGCATAAACACTGATATTTTTAAATATAACAAATACAATATGATAGATTCATATTAGATATGCTTATATTTATAAGCATGTTTACCATTCTAGAGGTGGTGGGACCTGGGAGAGTGGAGCCAATAAATGAAACAGACTAAAGTCTCATGCAATAACCAACTTTATTCAGAGCATCAGACAATTTATTTATACTCTGAGGTTATGAGGAGTCACATGAGTAAAGCGGGCAATCACAAGGGCAGGCCACATGTGCTGGGCAAGCTGCATGCAGTAAAAACATGTTTTTCCTTAGAGGCATATAAACAAATAACAATAGCCAGTTGTAATGAATAATCTGAAGTAAACTCACTCCTATCTGCTACAGCAAAGAGGGACACAAAAGCACATTCCAAAAACAATTCTGTGTTTTTGAAGAAAATGAGGTCACAAGACTCTTGTCTTGGTTTCTTGGAATTTTCTCACAAGCACTCAGAAATCTCAACATAGCTTCATTCATGAACCATGTTCCAATCTCTCTCTCTTTTTTATTTTTTAATAGCAGGATAGCCAGAGTGGTTTTGATTTGCGATGTTGTAGATAAACCTACTTGTCATTTGATGCATGAGTATCCTATAAGTAAGCAATTATAAACTTAATTGAATAATATTAGAACAGTGGAAGCATTTCCAAACTGTGTCCAGTACTATTGGTTACATCATTATATTGGTCAGAAAGATCTAGACAGTAGCTTGAAAAGAGATCCACATGATTAGCAGTATCTTGTAGAACATAAGCCCATATTTGCCTTTAATAGGAATACAAATGTTATGATGTGCTATGCAAATAGGAAGTGATTCAAATCAGATGAATGAATGAGTCTATTACAGTCCCAAGGTCCAGGCACAAACACAGAGTCCTTAGTAATGATAACAGGAGCTGGATCCACCCAATCTACAAGTTGAAGCAAAGGAGGATGTGGAACCTCCAATACATGTGCTCAGAGGCACCACAAATGCGCAGATCAAAACAGCAAGCTTCGGCAGAAAAGGATTCTCAGGTGACGTAGGCTCTGTGTGTTTCATAGAATAACGTCCCCGTTGGTGCAAGGGCCTTAACTTGGCCCAGGCGGACAGATTTGACTTGTGATGGCATGATGAATATCTCCTTTTGCCATTTAGCTGGAGGTCTGCTATCTTTCCGGTGACCTCCACTGTCTCCGCACCCTTAGCCATTGTCCTTGATGACCACAGGGCTGGAGGAATCAAATAGGAATCCTAATGTTCCAGTGGATCCATCTGCAGTGACAGATGCAGACCTCTTCCCAGTTTTCTTCTGGGGAGTAAAAGTAGGGCAGGTTAATGCATCTGCTGCTTATTCCCTTCTGCAGTAAGACCAGGGAGGTTGGAGTGTGCATGAGTGTGAGTCTATTGCTGGAAAGAATCCTACAACAGAAGCAGAATCTGAAACGATATTTAAGGGTTTATGAATTAACCATAATAGATGAATCAAAACAGCCAGTTTGTTGGGCTGAGGAAAAAAAGTATTAATAGATTGATGAATATCTAGACCATGAATGTCTTTACATGAGCCATCAATAAGATAAGTATCTGCCGGTGGAACACGAGATGGTTGGATGGATGGAATGGAAAATTATTTGTTGTATGAGGGAATCCCATAGCTTGCCAGCTGGATAATGATTTCCTAGACTTCTATAGTAATCTGCAAATGAAATTTGAAAATTCAGAGTTCTGTAACACTTTAAAAAATTGATTGTTAGTTAAGGTTATTATAATACAGCAAGGATCAAATCCATATAATTGTTAACATTGGGTCCTCCCCTGATTTACTAATTGAGCAAGAAGAGAAAGGTAAGCAGTTAGTATTTTATGACCCTTATGGTGTGAATAAGTCCATTCCAAAGGTTTATCCTCTTATGCTATAATACCTGTGGCAGACAATTTAATGGTGAAAATAAGTAAGTTTAAAGGAAGTGACAGATCCACATAATACACAAATTCCTCTTTTAGTCTATATTCAAATAGCTGTAGGTCTTTTCTTGCCTCTTGAGATAATATTCGAGGACTGTCCAATGCAGTCTTCTTTCCTTCGAGAGTTTTAAATAGATTGGTTAGTGCACTGGAAACACCAGGCACAGCTCATAAGACAGTGAGGAACTGGGAAACGATTCCTTTTTCCTGCCCTAGCTTGCCTAGGTTGTGAAGTTAGCATTTTCATAGGCTCTTCTGAGTCCTCATCAGGAAGTGGAGGGAATTTAAGCTTACATTGATTATCGAATTCTTCACCCCATGCTTCAGGGTCTTTCCCAGGCAATGGGGGATATGTATCTAAAGGAGGCTCCAGTAAGGGAGCTGAGGGAACCGTCACTGACATCATTGTCGCTGACGCTGTTTTTATTTTCAATTTTGCCTGGCCGAGGGGGGGGGGTGAGGGGGTGGTGGTGGTGGTGGTCAGACTTTTTTGTCTCTTTTACCAATTTAAGGTTTGATCATCCAGTTTATATTCATTCAAGGAATTAGCCTTCTCTTCCTCATGATTGATATCCTCCTTATCTTCCTTAAGCAGTCCTCCTTTGATTTTTTTTAAAAGACTTTATTATGTATTGTTCTGCCTGCATGCATGCCTGCAGGCCAGAAGAGGGCACCAGATCTCATTACAGATGGTTGTGAGCCACCATGTGGGTGCTGGGAATTGAACTCGGGACTTCTGGAAGAGCAGCCAGTGCTCTTAACTACTGAGGCTGCCTTAAGCAGTCCTAATTAATGCCCAAGTGACCCCAAATTGAGTAGGGATCTCCCCCTTGTTTATATGCATTTTCAATATTCTTTTACACTCTGTCTCATGCCTCTTCACCTAAAGTTTCTCCTTCTGGAAACTGGGGATTATAATCATAACAACTGCCAGCAATCTAATAGTCGTGATTTTAATACTTGTGCTCCTTCTTTCTTTACAAATGATTCACAAGCTCAGCATAAGGCAAAGCCTTCCCGTTATTCCCACTCGTCTCCCGTGAGAGTCTCCTCTCTCTTATCTCAGAGCTGACCTAGAGGTGGTGGGATCTGGAAGAGGGGAGCTGACAGACGAGGTGGGCTAAGTCTCATGCAACAGCCACTTTATTCAGAGCATCAGACAGTTCGTACTCTGAGGGTGACGAGGAGTCACATAGTAAAATGGACAACCACAGGGGCAGGCCATGCATTGCAAACAATTGTTTTTCCATAGAGACATATAAACTAAAAACTATAGCCAGTTGTAATGAATAATCTGAATTAAAATCACCCCTATCTGCTATATGGGTGGAGGGTACACAAAAGCACAATCCAAGACCAATTCCATGTTTTTGAAGAAACAGAGGCCACAAGACTCTTGTCTTGGTTTCTTAGAGTTTCACAAACACTCACAAATCTCTTCCCATATTCATTCTTGGACAGTGTTCCGACACATACACACCAACACACACAAGATTCAGGAAATAGGAAACAGAGCTAGGCATTTGGCTTATTGGCAAGTGCTTGCCTAGCAGGTGTGAGACCCTGGGTTCACTCTCCAGCACTATAATAAATAAATAAAAATTAAGTTTGTACAAAGGAAAAGAAGGCAGTTAAAAAAAATCACAGGTTTTATTTGCCTGAAAATGTCCATTTTATTCTGATGACTTAGTTCATTATAGACTTAAGGATGTGATGGTTTTGTTGTTTGTAGTTAACATATATTAATTGTATAATAACAGACGTAATTGTAACATTTCCATAGTGAAAATCACGTATTTTGACTGTATCCACCCCCATTACCCCGTCTTGCTCCTTCCATGTCCATTGATCCCCTCGTCCTTCCGACCACAGACTGCTCTCAGCACTGGGCAGACGTCAGCGTTCAGGCGGGGCTGCTGAAGAATCTGCTGATGCTCTTGGACACATTTTCTGACTGGTTCACAGCCTGCCCTCTGACTCCAGAGTTCTGGGTTTTACCACAATGTGCCTGCTGCCATGCTCTTTCTCAGGCTTCAGCTGCTTCTCAAATCTCAGGCTCTGGGCAGCCCTCAGCTGACACGTCTTTCAGTGTTTACGCTTTGCAATGCATGCTGTCTTCATTTTGCTAGGCAACTCACCCACTGAGTTAAATTATGTCTTTTATTCATAAGGCTTATTTGTTTGTTTGTTTGTTTGGGGGGGTTGTTTTTGTTCTGTGTTTGTTTGTTTTTTTGAGACAGGGTCTTACTATATAGTCTTAGTTGGCCTACAACTTACTACGAGACCAGGCTAGCCTGGAACTCTTAGAGATGTGCCCACCTCTGCTTGGGATTAAAGGTTGGTGCCACCATGCCCAGCTATAATTTTTATTCTTAAACATTATGTTTATGTTTTATAGTTCTTACTGGTATTTTCTTTTAAATTTATTTTTAAATTTTATCATTTTATCATTTAGAGCAGGTGTTATTAGTCTTTAGCTGTATTTGTTATTCTTGAATGACAGTTTTATCACAAACTTTGTGGCTCAGAACAACACACATGTGTTGTATCCGTCTTTGTGGGCCAGGATTCTGGGGGCAGCAGTGCTGGGTTCTCTGTGGTCAAGACTGGGTGGTTTTCACCGTGGACCAGCCTGGGGAAGGGTCTGCTTTACTGTTCCTGTGGTTGTTAGTAACATTCACTTCCCAGCATACTACCTCACTGAGAACTTTTGTTGGCTGTGGGCCAGAGGCCACACTTGGAGCTGCACCATGTGGCTCTCTGCATGTGGATATGTACAATGCAACAACTTGTTTGTCCATTCAGCCAAGAGGAGACTCCTTAGCAAGATGGGCGTTACCTTTTCCCATAATATAATTGTGTACTTGTCTTTGCACAATAATCACTCTGTGTCTGTGTACTGTTGGTTAGAAGCAAGCCACATACTATGTCCATACCTGGGGGAGATCAAGAGAGGGCATGGCAACCAGGTGTGTTGGCACACGCCTTTAGTCCCAGCTCTTTGAGGTAGAGGTAGGAGGATCTTTGTGAGTTCAAGAACAGAATGGTCTACATAGGACAACTGTAACTACTTAATGGGACCCTATCTCAAAAACCAGAGCGGGGAGAGAGAGAGAAGGGGAGAGAGAGGAAAGGAGAGAGAGCCTGGACATCAGGGTGTTTATAGGGGCCACCCTAGAGGCTGGCTGCCACAGTGTTCAATAATTCTATGATTTGTAGTTCTTGGAAGAACTAATTTTTAGTTCTGCTGACATAGTGGATTCTTTCTTTGTGTGTTTAGTAATTTTGAATTATGAGCTCTTTTGTGGGTTTTTTTTATGTCACTCTTCTGCTGGGCACATTTTAAATGCTAATTTCTTATCTTGGAGAGATGTGAACGTTGACAAAGTGTGAACTGGAAAGACAGGTTCACCACAAGGGGAAACAGTGACAAATTCTCAGGGAAGGCAATTGTTTCTCTCTTACAGAAAGTAAGGTGAAGACAGGCGCTTGGGTTTTGTTTCCCAGGCTCAGTGGGTAGGAAGAATCTTGTGTGTGTGGTGATTACTGTGGCTCTTCATAAAGAAAATGTGTGAGCTGTCCTTCTGAGACATTCTGGAAGCCCAGATGACTTGAAAAGCCTCCTCTATACAATTTCTAGAAATGCTGGGTGAAGTATAAGAAACACCCATCTAAACATATAACTGAAATAGCAATGGAGAACGTTCAGGGCAGAGTGAGGGGTACATTGAAAACCTGGCAATTAGCCTGAGTGGACAACAGGACAGTACAGACCCGAGAAACAGGACATGGGGACTAAGTGGCAGATGTCATGAAGTGAAAGTTATGTTGAGACTTCTACACACAAGTTTTTAATGGTTGTGCACAAAGTGAAATGTAGAGTGCAAATTATATTATTTGCTTAAATTAAAATATATTTTAGTATTTAATTCAAATACATATTTTTCTACTTTACATTTATATATAACCCATAGTAAGCACATGAGATGTTTTTACTTGTTTCATTTTTATTTTTATGATTTACTATTCTGTGTGTGTGTGTGTGTGTGTGTGTGTGTGTGTGTATGTGATGTGTGTGCAAAGGCATATGCACAGCACAGCACACTTGTGAGGAGGTCAAAGAACAGCTTCCAGGAGTCAGCTCTCTCCTTCCTCTGTGGGTTCTGAGACTGGAACTCAGGCATGGCAAGCACTTACTAGGCAAAGTCACACGGCAGGGACAAAGCCGAGCTCAGTGTTTGTTTTTGAGGGAAAGTTGGAATATCTCCAGAAAGGCTTTTTTGTGTTGTTTTTGAGACACTGTCTCACTATGTAGTCCCGGCTGGCCTGGAATCGATTTGTATGCCAGGCTGGCCTTAAACTCAAAGAGATCCACCTGGATTAATGGCACGATCACCATTCCAGGCAAAAAAGGTTTTAATAGTGAACTGAGCACAGGTGTTAGAGAGAGCATGAAGGAGAAGCTTGAGGAAGCATAGCTACACACACACTGAAGGCAGGAGAGCCGAGTGCTTCCCAGAGAGCTGCAGCTTCCCCAGAGAGCCGAGTGCTTTCCCAGAGAGCTGTCCCGTGTTCAGTCACCAGCTCAGAGCCTCTGTTGTGCTTTGCTTCCTTCTCTACATGAAAGTTCTCATACCGCATGTGGACTTTCAGGGACTGTACCAGGTGATGCAGGTGACAACATTTTGTGGTTAGTGCAGAGCAACCTGGAGAAGAAAGAAATCGTGCTGTTCTCAGGGCCAATATCTAATTAAGATTCTGCCAGTTGTCTGGATAGCAGGGAAGGAAAGAAGAACTTGCAGTAATTGAAGAAAATAGAAGAAGCACAGCTACTAAGTCAAGGGCTGTTTGCTTAGCCACTGCTACACCTTAGCCACAACCTTAGCCACCGCTACACCTTAGCCACGACCTTAGCTACCACTACCACCACCTTAGCCATGACCTTAGCCACCACTACCACCACCTTAGCCACGACCTTAGCCACCACTACCACCACCTTAGCCATGACCTTAGCCACCACTACCACCACCTTAGCCATGACCTTAGCCACCACTACCACCACCTTAGCCATGACCTTAGCCACCACTACCACCACCTTAGCCATGACCTTAGCCACCACTACCACCACCTTAGCCATGACCTTAGCCACGACCTTAGCCACCGCTACCACCTTAGTCTTTGCTACAACTTGTTCTGGGTTCAAGTACAGTGTGATGAAACTGGACTGACCAGAACCGCTTTCTGTTGAGAGTCTCGCAGAGGGATTTCCTGTGAGACTGTGTCTCCTAGTACTGTCAGAAGCTGCACCCATTAAGTCTCACAAACACGCCACCTAAGCCTGAGCTGAGCAAGGACAATAACAACATGCGTGCCAAAGTGGATGGGGAAAGCCCACAAGGCCCCCCACACAGAGCTAGAGGAAAAGTGAGGAATGCCAAGAATAGGAAAAGCAGTCCTCCCCAAGACTCGTAAGATTGGTTACCCAAGACCAAAGAGCCAGCCCCGTACATACAACTGAGCAGGGTGTGGCTGTGTACTTAAGAATATATGTGCAGTACATGTGCATAGCTATACTTAACAATCCAATGAATTTGAGAGAGAGTGAGAATGTATGCCCTATGGGAGATGAAGGGGGAGGGGGAAATGATGTTTTTATATTATTATAATCTTTAAAAAAATAAAAAAGATTATTTCACGCTCTGGGTCCTCCGAACACAAGAGTGAGAAGTGTCCTTGGAGACGCTTGCTCCCTCAGGAGGAAGAACTGCTCAAGTAACCCAGTTGTGTTGGAAAGAAAAGAGACTGTGGAGTGATGGGGGAGAGGAAATACTCTCTTCCTTTACTGGTAGGTAACGGTGATTTTAAAATATTTTAATAATTTTAAAAATAAAACTTTTGAAATGCATTAGAAATGAGGGACCTATTTCATTTTCTCTAATTTTTGAGCCAAAAGCATCTTTCCTTTTAGTCTTATTTAACACAAAATAAATCTTTCTTTTGATGACAACCCCTTACACACAAAAATGGTTCTTTTCCATTTTGCTCATATTAACAGCTTCAGACTAAATTTGAGTTCTTCCCAATCTTTCCAACCGTAACTAGGTTCCATCTTGATAATCGGAAGTCCCACCCTGACATCCCCCCACACTGACTTGTCAGCACTCTCTGGCCCAAGACTGTGGTAAGAGACTGACTGCTTCTGTCCCACACATTCCTCCAGTGATCCCCCTGAAGAGGCCCAGTGAATAAGTTAGTTCCTGTGACTCTGGGGTTCAGAACACTGTTTGGGGAAGGAGGGCAAGGTTGATGTTGGCTGTCTTCCTCCATCTCTTTCCACCTTATCTTTTGAGACAGGGCCTCTCACAGACTTGACCCCTGGGTAGCTCCCAGGATCTGCCTGCATATCCCAGCACTGGAATTACAGACGTGCGCTGTCACAGTGGGCACTGGACTTAAACTCAAGTCTTCAAGGCCTGTGATAAGCGTTTTACTGACAGCCTTCTCCCCCAGGTGTATTGCCACCCATTTAGTTTCCAACATTCATGAGAGAAAGGAATCACGGGAGCTGAGCTGACAGGTAACACAAGACCTAGACACACGCACCGATCTTAGGATGCCTCAGCTGCAGCACAGTGCAGAATTAGTTCACACACCCATGCAGAAGCTGTCTACTGCAGCCTTACCTCGTTTCCTATGGGGTGGCAGGAGGCAGTGTGGCTCCGATGGCCACACTAGATTGCACAGGGTAACCTGCCTGGGGATTCTCCAAGTGTACACGCACTTGTCCCCATTGCTGCGCTCCCGCTCTGCAACCGCAGCAACAGACAACAAGACAAACCAAAGAGCAATCTCATCAGCAACGGCGCATCACCCTTAGCCCAGAAACTCTCCCTGGTGTGCCCACAGACGCCTGCATTTGACTAGGCTCGGAGCTGAGCAGGGAACCTGTGGGCTCGCAAAGCACACACTGCTGCTAGACCCCAGACCTCCGGGCCTTTTCCAGTTTTCAGGGAGACATTGAAAGGTCGGAGAAAAGGACCAGGCAGACCTTTTCCTCTAAGTTTGCATGGTCCTGGCAACATTTTCCAGTGACATGTGAGCTAACTTTAGTTTAACCCAAACCTTGGGTGTTGTTACCACAAACTCATTTGAAAAAAAAAAAAAAAAAAAAAAAGGTGACGTAAGAGGGGCAGTGTGGGAGATGAGTCTCCTCTGCTCACTGCCATCCATTACCGTAATTGTTTAACTCCTCTCGGTGGTTACGGGGCTTAGACACTTCAGGGTGGTCCTG
This sequence comes from Peromyscus eremicus, assembly GCF_949786415.1. Lineage (NCBI taxonomy): Eukaryota > Metazoa > Chordata > Mammalia > Rodentia > Cricetidae > Peromyscus > Peromyscus eremicus. Next base: position 63,038,093 of record NC_081436.1, read on the forward strand.
ACGTTTTCATTAAAGTGCTATGAGCTAAGTGCTCCTCTAGGCTGGCGTGTGTTTCCAGGTGCGCTAACAGAACTCCTTGCTTTACACAGCAGTAATTACCAAGCTGCGATGTCTCAAAGATGAATGGACCAGGGTGAGGGGTGAGGCTGGATGTGAGTGAGTGTGGGAAGCCATGGGCCTCCTTAGAGCTTTGTTGGAAACTTCAGTGTCTTGATAGTTTCTTGAGTGCTGGGCAATCACTCCCAAGCTTTGTTACGTTATTTGTTTTCATCACAGAGAGATGGTAACCCCAGTAGCAGTGGAATTGGATTCCTGGGCACTGTGAATCACTGAGCAGAGTTGGCACAGTTCTTGCTTGACCTTCATTTTTGCTAGGGAAGTGGGTTCAGGGTGAACATGTCCAGCGACCAGGTCTCTGTCTCACAGTTACCATTCATTTCCAGTGTCCTGCTGGTGTCCGTACCAGCTGCCCAAATGCAGCCTGAATATTCTGCACATATTATGGATCAGAAAAAATGAGCCCCCCCCACACCCAAGGTTTTCTCTTACCATCTTATCCAAGGAAGGCTAGGACCTGAACTTGTCTGGATCACAATTATCATGTCCGCTGTGGAATGTTTACCTTCTCCTAGGTTCTGTGCAAATACGTTTGTGTGCTGCTGTAACTCTCGACAAACCTGAGAGGCGGTATTTTTGTTGCTCCCACCCCAGTCCGTAGATGAGAAAACGGAGACTTTGCCGAGGGCGTTCCCCAGCAGTTGGTAATTGTGGAAACAGAGCCGTCATGGCTCCAGACCTTACTAACTGTAAGCTTTTATTATGATTTATTTCCTCTACAAGGATGAGTGTCTACCACCTTGCTTAATCTTCCACGTTAATGTTTTAAGATATCCTTGTGAACGTTACATGTTGACCTTCACCACTGACATTTTCCCGTGAGACTTGGGAGTCCGTGAAGATAATCTCTGTGTCCGGTTTGGATGTTTGAAACTGGAACTGGCTTGTGTTAATAAATGAAATAATATGTTGGCATGCTTGCATTTTCAGCAACATGGTAATCACAGTTAACTATTATTTTTCTATGAATGTCATTGCCAGCCATGTGTTTTTAAACAGCTTTTTTTTTTTTTTTGAGTGAAATGGTTTAATGATCTCTCATATCCCACCACCCACCTTCAACAATGGTCCACAGCCCGGCCTTCCAGATGCCACATTTATCCTCTAATAAGTTGACGTGAACAATAGTGACATTTCCTCCCCTCTTATCTTACTCAAATAATTTTTAAATTTCCCTTTGAAACGTAGACCATATATAATAATTCAAAATCACTCTGAGTGGTTGTCTAGAGGTAAAAAGCCACACTGGCTGCTTTTGTACTGATGGTGCCAATGCATCCAAGGAAGGACATCCAGTCAAGAGGAGACTCCCCGGAAGGGAAGTGTCCCAGAGCATCCTTGACTGTGTCCCAGCTCACCATCCTGAGTGTCTGCTACTCTGCCTGACACATTAGCTGGAGAGAATATCCGTAGGGCTCGGAGAGTTGGCGTCTGCTCTTGAGCGGGCAGGTAACCTGTTGCGTGAATGTTTGCTTTCCAAGGGGCTGTACCTGCTGTGGACGCGGCCTGCTGGATGGCCGATTTTCTCATCGGAACTGCCTCATGGTCTGCTTTCCTGAATTGGCCTGGGTTTCGTCGTTTTTTTTTTTTAAACCAAAAAAGTGACTATAATCATGTTTTTTTATTGAATTGCTATTCACTGATTTCTATATTGATATTTAGAGGTTAAATATCTCCCTGAAATCCATGCTGCTTTTGTTAGTTTTTTAATAAAAAATATTGAGATGATAAAATCCTTGGGCAATTCAGATTGCCTTTGACTGTTGGGATTTTCTTAGCTATTTGTCTGTTTTACTGCACTGTGTGCTTGGTTAATTGGCTTTGCTCAAAATGTCTTAAGCAGTGACTGGTCAGTTTTAAAACTCTAATCTATTTTGTCCTTTGAGTTTATGGTTTGTTTCCGGCTTTCTTAACATGTTCTGATTTTTCATTCTGTCCAAACTGGTTCGAGCTAATGTCCCTCTTATATCCTATTGGCGTTTTCTGAAGTTCTTCTGCTCCGAGGTCTCATTAGTAAGGGCTGAGCAGTGGCCGGGAGCTCTCGGTTTGCCTGTCACCATGTTGACATCTCTTGGTCTCATCATGTGCAGATCTCTGAGGCAGTTTGCCTCTCAGGATCACGATGTTGCAATGCCTAGGTCCCCATCTTCGGGATTTCTAATTGAACAATGCAATGCTCTTCACATGCAAGTCCATCTGTGCAAGGCTTCATCTGTAATTTATCCTCTCGGCACGGACTCTCAGTCATGTTTTTGAGCTCCTAGTGGGATGTGAGAGGTCATTAAAAATCATCATTTTTTTCCTCCTTTTGCAGAAAAAAAAGGTTGGATTGCTTGGATTTGCATGTTGTTTTCTTTTTCTGCCTCATATGAACTCAGATCACAAGGTTCTGTGCCCAGTAGAGCTGTGGATGGTTGTAAAAACAGACTTCTCTTTTGCCGAGTTTTGTGGTTTCTGGAACTATCCAGCATCAGGGCATTCATGTCCCTGTTATAAACACCCCTAGGGACTCCTTTTGCCTTTAGCTTCAGAGAGCAGTTTCATCTCAGTGTTTTATATAAGTTCCAAGAGCAGAGTTGTTGAGCCCAGTTGAGAGGTTCCTGTGCCCTGCTGCTGGCCTTCAAGCACATCAATGTGTTCTGCTGTCAGGGTTGAGCCCACAGCTGCTGTGCTGAGCTGAAGATGATCTGTGAAGTGAGCTGGCCCCATAGGCAGGCGAAGCGCTGAGTTAAGACCCAACAATATCATTTTTATTTCCCCTCATGCTTCACTGTTTCCTCTTCAGAGCCGTTCCTTACACTTCCTCAGGAGGACAGATTGACAAGTTCTCTCCCACGATATCTTTACTCCCTGACTCAAGTTAAATTCAGCATTTCAGGTTTAGCTTTGCCCTTCTGAATGCTGTTCGGAGTGTGAAGAGGCGAATTTAAAGAAATACTTTTCTTCCAGATAGCTTCACTTTGATGAAACTACAGGGAAATTATTATACTACATACTTTCAAAACTGGGGTTAATTAAACAGTCTGTAAGGAAAATGTTATAAATTGGCATGTGCCAGTAGGATATGGGATATTCTAGCTACGTGGCTTTACCTCCAGTAAACATTAGAACTAGGTGATTTATCTGCTGTCTTGCTTCCCAACCCCATCTCAAGCCTTTTAGTGGTCATGGTAGAAGAAGACAATCTTTGCCTTTTAGTCAGCGGTGTGATAGGGAATGTTTAGCAGCTAACGGTGGAGGGTAGCCCTGGTCCGTAGCATGCACTAATCTCTGGGTGGAAATATGCTCAGGGTAGGTGATTTCGAGCTCCTAATATGACAGGGTAGAATACAGAGCTGGGCAGAGATGTGCAGCAGCAGCATGTACTCTTTCCACCGGATCGTTCTGCGCAGGCAAATGACATCACAGTCCTGAGTGGCAGTGAGATAGTGCCAGTGGAAGCATTGAGTTTTAAGTGGTCATGATCTTTGATTTCAATATAATTTCTATATTTAAAAGGTTATTTAATTCAACTTTTGATAATGACTAAATTTAATAGTTGGTTCACAAAATTTCTGAGTTTTTTGGTTAGCTCCCATGAGCTAGGACGAGGCAGTCTGCGTTCTGACGATGGAAGGGGGGGAGAAGTGCCCTTCTGACCCTCTCCATTTCAAGTTTCACTGACGTTAGAGCTGGAAGCCCTACCCTCCACCTTCAGAATTTCCCCGGATTTCAGAAACTGCTCAGAACCTCCTTGTTTGTGCCTCACAGACGGCATCTTACCCTTGCTCCAGAAGCGAGTCCCCCATAGTTTGCTTACTGTAAACTTGAACAGGAGCTGATTTTATTTTATTTTTTTTTTTTTATTTTTTTTTTTTTTTGGTTTTTCGAGACAGGGTTTCTCTGTGTAGCTTTGTGCCTCTCCTGGAACTCACTTGGTAGCCCAGGCTGGCCTCGAACTCACAGAAATCCGCCTGGCTCTGCCTCCCGAGTGCTGGGATTAAAGGCGTGCGCCACCACCGCCCGGCAGGAGCTGATTTTAAAAAATTAAAACTTGACAAGCTTTGTGCGTTCCCACAGCCCAGAGATTCCCCTTCCTCTGTCTTTACAGTGTAGAAGTGGTAGCGTGGGCTTTGCAGGCCATCTCCCTCCTCCTCCAGGGACTGACAGGTTCAGCTGGCACCGTCCCGTCAGTCTGTAAGGCAAACCCCAGAGGACCTACCTGGAGAAGCAACTGCAGACAGACCTTTTTTTCTGATATTCCTTTGGTAGATATCTTGGAAAACTCCTAGAAGAATATGAAAGATACACATTAAAATGCCTTCTGCTGCTGGGCGGTGGTGGCGCACGCCTTTGATCCCAGCACTCGGGAGGCAGAGCCAGGCGAATCTCTGTGAGTTCGAGGCCAGCCTGGGCTACCAAGTGAGTCCCAGGAGAGGCGCAAAGCTACATAGAGAAACCCTGTCTCAAAAAAACCAAAAAAAAAAAAAAAAAAAAAAAGCCTTCTGCTGACCTTACCGTTATAGTCAATTAATGAGTCTAAGAAAAATGGACTTCTCAATGGCACAACATGCTGAAACGTACATGGTTTCTCCTAACCTCTTCATTATTTCAGCTAATTATGTTGAAAAATTTGTTGGTTATTACTTTTTAAATCAGCACACCATAATTCTATGTGTTTATGGGTACATTGTGATTTGATATGTGCATACCTAATATAATGAACAAAGCAGGCTAATAAGTGTGCCCATATCTCATACACTTATCATTTCTTTGTCTTGAGACCATCAAGGAAAGTTGACAAGTGTCCTCAGTGTCTGCCTGCCCATCTCATCTGCCAGATGTCCTATAAGCCGGTGTTAAGGTCTCACAGCGTGTAGGTTTAAGAACATCTTCCAGTTTTAAAGTTTTCTCTTTCTTTCTCTCACTTCCAGGCCCGGCCTGGTGGGGACAGTCAAACATCAGGCAAGCACTGTAGCCAGGCAGTCTCATTAAGATCCCACACCCCGTCATTAAATGAATACATCAAAAGGAAGCATGTGAAACCATTCCATTAACACGGCCAACAGCTGCAGTGTAGCAGGGCGAATCAGCACATGTGGCGCAGTGTTTGGTGGTTTCTTGACTTTGCCTTTTAAGGCTGCACAGAAATTGGTCTTGTTTTCATTGGAACCCAGATGAGTGTTGGGCTGCAGCTCGTCAGGCAGCCTGAGCTCATGGGAAGGTTCCTTCCCAGCACTGCTCACCTTCAGCACGGTGAAGCTTCACTAGGTGCTTCCTCCGTGTGCACGTAGCACACTCTTAGAGTGTGACTGGAATCTCACTTCATCAGTTAGTACTTGGTACAAAAAGAAACCCAACTATCACAGACAACTGTGGAATGTCTCACAGTTGCTTTGCTTTTTAAATTGTTTTTTAAAAAGAGAAAGAAAGAGGATATTTCAGAAATCCTGTACTCTCGTCTGTTAGGTGTGCTTGTCCAAGCTTGATTGTATAAGAGGAAAACATTGGCATGGTAAAGGTGAATCTTCCTGTGTTAGGGCATATTTAAAAGGAGGGCGGTGTCTACTAAATGAAGAAGATGCTCACTGTTACTATTTATTATTTTCATGGTGTTGGGTATTGAACACATGGCAGGCAAATGCTTACCCACAAAATTGAAAATTATCAGTTGGTGATACTTTAATCTAGCATGCAAAAATATTATAGGCCTGGAAAATACGAAGTTCACTGGCCAGTGTCATAAGTTGTTTGCTCCATGTCCTAGGTAGTGCAGTACAGATAGTGTGCAGAACGCCCTCTCTAATGAAGAGCTGAGATTTCCTTAAGCAAGAATACAAACATTTCTCCATACGATGCCAAAATAAGTAATGTGTATAAAAATAATTTATTAAATGGGTACAGTGGGTGTGCACTTATTTACTCAGCTCTCAAGAGGCAGAGACAGGATTGTAAGTTCAAGATTAGCCTGGGCTAATAGTGAGATCTTTTCTTATCACCCCCAAAGTAAGTTAAATATTATTTTCATTTATTGCCCATTAAAAAGCAAAATATTTATCAAAACATTGTTTTTCCCTTCCATGCCCTTTTAATTGGTTTTGGTCCTTGTTTCTTTGGGTTCATTTTGCTATTCCCTTTTCCTCCTCTGTTCAGCTCTTCTTCCTGTCTCCATGGTACCCATCATGCATCCTTTTCTCTGGCTTGTCCTGTTAGCAATGAAATAGTCTTATTAAGAGTTCAGTTCAACAAGGCAAGAAAATGGACTCCCAGAATTTCCAAACTATTTTTAAGGGAGAAGCCTTCTGTTCCCTCCCCCCACATTTGATACACTTGCCAAGAAAGTGAGTCACAGATGCAGGTGTAGAGGTGTGGGCAGGACGCCCAGCATGCACTTCCTGATTATATAACCTTTGAGGGTCTCCAAGAGAGATGGAGCTAAGAGCTGTGTTGTGCACAGTGCCAGGCAGCCTGATCATAGACAGGCGATGCTTGTATCTTTCCTGGCCTGGGAAAGCATCATAAGTTAATGTTTAAATTGGAATCATGTCTGCCACAGCTGTGTATGCGTGAATCTTTGCTTTATAGTTAGAGTGGCTGTGTAGAACATGAAGGGAGCATTTTCTCTTTAACAGGAGCTGTGTTGTTATTTATTTTGTGGTTGAAAAAGATCTGGGTGGCCAGAAAAGCACCAAATGACCCAAGATATGGTAATAATACCTCTAACTCGTAGTTAAATTAGTTATTCAGGAAATACATGATATAGTCTTTGTATGTCATCAAAATGTTATGTAGCATCTACTTAAAGTTACTTCACCTTTACAAAAATTATAAAGGTGCTTAACTTTTTTATTATGTATGTTGTTTTATCTTTTTCATTTATATGAGTATCCTATAGTTGTTATAAGTCATCAAGTTGTTCCTTGGTTATTAGAAAGACATCTTGGGATTTTAACTTTTTTAAAGATTCATTTTCTTTTATGTTTGTGAATGTTTGTCTACAGGACACACGTGCCCTGCATGCACTCCTGGTGCTCTCGGAGGTCACAAGAGGGTGTTGCATCTCCTGGGACTAGAATTAAAGATGCTGATGAGCTGCCATGCAGGTGCTGGGGACTGAACTCGGCTCCTCTGAAGAGCAACAAATGGTTTTAACTATTGGGCTATCTCTCCAGCCTGATATTCAGATTTTAATGCTGGAAGTCAGTTTGTAAATTTACTTTGTTTTCTGAAGTTGTGGAACACTGTCGCCTGGGCATAACATGGCCATTGTTATCTTGCAAAGTAGCTGTGATTACCGGGCTTGATAAAGCCTGTTACTATATCCTTGTGGAAAGAAAGGGGTGAGGGAGGGTCATTGGATTCTAACCTGAAATTCTAGCCACTTCCTCCTGACCCTCCCAGCAGTATGCAATTCTCTCCTACCTGTATGAGGTATTGGGAAGTGCTGTATTACATATAGGATGTGGAAATTAGCTAAGGGGGGCTCTATATATGCCGCTTTGGGGAAGTTGAAGTCACCCATGTTGGTAGGGGACTTTTCAGTGATAGGCGGTCAACCACACACCTGTGAGTAATCCCTCCCCCCGTCTCCTGTAAGTAGGCCTAGTAAGTGGCCCGTAAGCTGGATGTGGGCACCACCACCCCTCTTTTGCCTGCCACTGGTACTCTTATCTAGAGCTCGTACATATTTCTTTACATCTCCCCAGGAAAACTAATGCCGTGCCCTTTAAGAATTGGCAACTGAGTTCAGCCTTCTTGTCTTTATTCCCTTGTCTGCCTTTGCCTCCATCACCTTGAAGAGGTGAGGAAGCACAAACCCTCTGCTGCTGTGATTTTACAAAAAAATACAAAGGATCAAAGAGATGGAATAAATCTTGTTACTTCTAAGGATCATGCTGATCATCATAGGAGCTGGACTTGAACAAGGGGAAATTACTCAGGTGATAATAAACAGTACCCCGGGGTCTGAGTTAGCGAAAGCGAGGAAGAGGAGGGAATCAGTGCCACACTTGGGGATGGTCGGTCATCCAGCGGAGGTGCCCGCCTGTTGACAGGCTCTCCCTCTCCCAGTGTCTTTCCGATCCTCTTCTTTCCTTGTTTTGCAGTTTTAGTTGTAGAAGTCTTTGGTATCCTTGGTTAGGGTTATTAGCAGGTAGTTTTAGGCTATTTTGACTAAGATTGTGTTCCTGGTATCTTTCTTGGTATGTTTGTCGTGGCATGAAGGAAGGCTGCTGGCTTCTGGATATTAATTGTGTATTCTGCCGCTTTGCTGAAAATGTTAAGTTCTGAGAGTTTTCTGGTGAAATCTTTATGCTCTCTTCAGTATAAGTCATGTCATCTGCAAAGCAGAGACTCTTAGAGTCTTCCTTCTGCACCTTCAATGTGACGTGGTGGTGGACCTTTCCAGAACATTTTTTCTGCATCTATCAACATAAGCATGTGATTTCTGTCTTTGAAACAGTTCATGCAATTTACAGCATTCGTTGAACCAACCCTGCAACTCTGGAATAAAGCCAACTTGATTATAATGAATGACCTTTTTGATGTTTTCTTGAATTTGTTTAGCAAGTATTTTGTTGAGGATTTTTGCATCAGTAATCGGTCTGTGATTTTCTTCATATTTTCTTTATCTTTGTCTAGTTTTGGAGTCAGGAAAATACCAGTTTTGTAGAAGGAGTTTGGTAATGTCCTTTCATTATTTTATGGACTGTTTTGGAAAGCATTGATGTTCATTCTTCTTTGAAGGTCTGGTAAAATTCACCAGTGAATTCATATATGCATTGACTTTTTCAGTTGGTAAATTTTTAATTCAATTTCATTGCATATTATACCTGTGTTTAAACTGTTTATCTCATCCTGGTTGAATTTTTACAATCATGTATGTCTAGAAATTTATCCATTCTTAATTTTTTTTCTAATTTAGTGGAATATATATTTTTAGGTAAGAGCTAATGATCTTCTGAATTTCATTGATGTCTGTTTTAATGGCTCTCTTTTTGTCTCTAATTTTATTAATTTGGGTCTTCTCTCTTTCTTTTGGTTAGTTTGCCTAAAGATTTGCCTTTTAAGACCAGAAGGTGTCAAATCCCCTGGTGCTGGAATTACAGGCAGTTGTGAGCTGTCCAGTGTGGGTGCTGGGAACTAAGCCCTGGTCTTCTGGAAGTGCAGGAAGTGTTCTCCCACGAGAGGTATCTCTCCAGCCCCACACTCTGATTTTGTGGGCACTTAGAGCTGTAAGTGCCCCTCTTAGGATGGCTCTCATCCTGTCTTGTGGGTTTTCATACCTTGTGTTTTCGTTTGTATTTGATTCTGGCAATGTTTGCATTCCTTCTCGACTTCCTCAGGCCGCACTCATCATTCAACAGTGTGTTCCTGTGTCCCTGTGAGTTCGCATGTGGTTTAGGGTTTCTCTTGCCCTTGGTTTGTACTTTTATTCCATTGGAATCAGGTAGAATATGAGGAACTATTTCAGTTTGTCTGAGTTTGCTAAGTTTTTTTGTGGCCTAATATATGAGCTATGTTGGAGAAAGTTCCATGGGCTTCTGAGAAAAAAATGTGTATTCTGTGGTGTTTGGATGGAATGGAATTCTAAAGATGTCTGTTAAGTCCATTTGATCTGTGATATCATTTAATTGAGGTATTTCTCTGCCTGTTTTTTGATGGGATAACTGGTCTATTGGTGAGAGTGGGAATGATGTCATCCAGCACTTTTGTGCTTGGGTCAATCTGTGACTTTATATCTAGTAGTATTTCTTTATGAAACTGATTGTATCAGTGTTTTAGGCTTGTAAGTTGGAGTTCTAGTGTCCTCTTGACTGACTGTTCCCTTAATCATGAGCAGTGTCCTTTATCTTCTCTCACCTGCTTTGAAATCTGTTGTCAGATGTTAGAACAGTGGTACCAGCTTATTTGCTAGGTCTACTTGCTTGAAAACTTTTTTCCATCTACTTATTCTAAGGCAGTGTCTACTTTTGTGATGAGGTGCATTTGTTTGAGGCAACATATAGGTGGTTCCCAATGTTTCACCTATCTCCTAGTGCCTTTGACTGAGGAATTGAGACCACCAGGATTCAGAACCATTACTAAAAGATGTGCGTTAATTCCTGTCATTTTTGGTTTTATAGTGCTTGATTTTTTTTCGTCTTCCTCTCTTGCTTTACTATTATTCTAGTGTGGTTTATTCTTTCCTACAGCCTCATGGATGGATGCTCTTTCTTTTAATTATGTAAGATTCCTTGAGTATCTTTGGTACAGCTGGCTCAATGGTCATACTTTTTTTTTAATCATGGAAAGTTGTTATTTTTCCTTCAGTTGTGATGGATTTGCCTGGTTTAGTAGTCTGGACTGGCAGTTGCCTTTCAGAACCTGAAATCTACCTGTCCAGACTCTGAGCTTTTATAGTTCCAGTTAATGAATCTATTTTTTGGGGACCTGCCTTTGTATGTGACTTGGTGTCTCTCTTGGTTTTGCTTGTTTGTTTTTTACTCTCTCTGCTTTCCTAGCTGTCTCCAGCTCTAGACTGGCATCTCGTTTCTTACTGGGAGAGTGTCTGTATGATCGTTTTGAAAATGTTTCTATGCCTCCAGAGCAAGCTTCTCCTGTGCTCACTGTTGCTACAGCCTTCTAGCTTTTTATTGACTTACTGCATCTTTACTTCCAACATTTCAGGTTGGTTTTTCTTCATTATTTCTGTCTCTATGCTGAAATCTTCTTTCCTATCGTCCACCATCTTCCTTATTCACATGTTTGTGTCTTTGTACATATTTATAGACACTTTTAGTTCTGTCTGGGATATCATCTAACTCTCCCTCACTAGATGCCACTACTGTAGGATTAGTATTTTGGGGGGAGTTATATTGGTTTTTCATGTTTCTTATGCTCCTCTGTTGGGAATTACAGATCAGGTATTATTTTGTTCCTTTCTTTATGTTTTATCAGCTATATTGTTTTAATTGAAGTATTTACAATGTTCAGATGAGAGTTGGCTGTGGTGGTGTGTCCTTGAGAAAATAATTGCTTGGTTAAGGAGCTCAGGGGTCTGGTGTGAGGAGCTCAGGGGTCTGGTTTGAGGAGCTCAGGGGTCTGGTGTGAGCTTTCTGTCACTCCCTGTGTGGAAGGACTGGGGAAGCAAGCGTGGCTTCTTGGTAGCTCAGCTAAGCAAATGTGCTAACCAGTTAGCCAGAGTGGCCCTTTGATTTCAGTGACTGTTGGAGGATAAACAATCGAGGATAGTGTGGAGTGTGCTTGGATTTTAGTTGATGAGCAGTGGGAGGAAGTAAGGTGGCCAAGTATGAGGAGCAAGGGTTGACTTTGAAAAAGAATCGAGTCGGGTAAAGTCGGTGGGAGGGAGAAGCTGGGACACTCTTAGGGCTGTAGATTTAGAGATTGTTTGATCTCTGGCAGGTTACAATTAGGTAAAAGGAAGAGGGGTAAGGATGAAAGAAGGAAGAAAAGACTTAGGCATAAGAGCAGGGTGTAAGAGGTGGCCTTATAGCCAACAGGGTGGAGTCCTAAAACCTAACTGAGCAACGTACGAACAACAGCAAAATCGCCGTGAGAAATAAACGTAAGAGTGGAACTGACAAAGTAGAAAATGAGGAATAAAAAGACTCCCGGAGTTAATTGTTGTCAGCTGTGCCGAGTTGGAATTTCTCGGTGTCCTCTGGATCCCTGGCAGGTTCCTAGTGGTGTGATGTGGAGGAAGGGAGAGGAGGAGCCATTGGTCTCTGCAGCCCCCGAGTTCCTGGGGCTCTGCCATGATGGGTGAGGCCATATGTTCTTTCCTGGTAGTTTCTCTTGGATTCCTGCACTTCTTCTGGCCTCTTCTGGTTCTGCAGGTCTGGGTTATGTGAGGGGCAGTACTTTCTGAGCCTTAAAAACATTTTTAATATATAATTTATAAATATAAACAATAGCTACTATTCAGGGATAGTGATATGACAGTGTTGTTAAATTGTTCCTTGTGTCTGAATATCTATTTTTGAGCAACAAGACAAATAAGTAGAATGGGGGCATTTGTGAGAGGTTGTGGGGAGTTCTGTGTGTGTCCTCCTATTTACCCATCACCTTCCTGTATCCATCCCACAGCTTTAGACACCAGATGGAGGCATTTTATGCCCCAAAGGGACCAGTTAGCCATTCTTAGAAATACAGGATGGGTAATTCCTTTGACATCTAGGTTAGAAGACTACCAACAGCCAGATTTTTAGCCCTATATGATCTTGGTTTTTGTTTCTTATGGGTTTGGGATTTTGCTGTTGTTGTTTGAGGCAGCATCATAGCCCATGTCGGCCTCTACTCACTATGAAGCCGAAGTGACTTTGAACGGACCTTTCTGGCCCTGTCCCGAGTGCTAGGATTGCAGGCTGTAGAACCAAAGGGTATTTCCAGGCTGTTGAGAAGGCTGAGGTGTGGGTCACTAGCAGAGCACTGGCCTGGCATGCAGCGTCATTCCATAATACACACAAGGAAAACCCAGCACTTAGGGTGACATCAGTCAATCACAGCATATCTGTCTACACTTGTTATCTGAGGAAAAAATGACTAGTTGCTCGTTTCTAGTGAAAAAGAAAAGAGGAGGAGAACATACTTTGGGCAAGTCCTAGTTTTGCCGCTCTAAGTTGGCTCACTTGTGGCTCCTCACAGCCTCGCTGTCCCGCCCTCTCCTCTCTAGTACCTTTTTGCCACTTACATCGCTCCATCGGCCACTCTGGACATTGGACTTCAACAGGAAGAGAAGAAAGACATCTACATGAGGATCCAGCCACCGTTTGAGGATCTCTTTGACACAGCAGAAGAATACATCCTCCTCATACTTCTGGAGCCCTGGACACAGATGGTGATGTCAGACCAAGCGGCTTACAGAAAGGTACGATGGCCTGGTCAACAGTGCTTGCAGGAAAGAGCTCAAACACAGCCTCAGGGGCCACAGCCTCAGGGGCCACAGCCTCAGGGGGCACAGCCTCAGGGGGGCCATGCCCTCAGGGGGGCCAGGGCTCTGCAGTCATGACTGGGGAAGACACAAGATCCATGCAGGGAAAATGCTTATTAACTCTATTTATTTTTTTAATCTTGTTTTGTTTTGTTTTTTTATTGCCAGTTTCCTTATTGTCTCCTAGTAAAAGACTTAATCTCTGCCATTTTTAGTTTTCTGCACAAATATGTCAGAAGAGGAATGTGAGCTTTTGCTTGGTGCAAACGAGCCAGATTGCTATTGTCCCCACTGACATTCCTCAGCAGTGGGCTTATGATGAATGGAAAAGTCCCATTTTATTTTCTGCTGGATGGGTTATAGTAAATAGCACACCCGTAGAAATCTAAATGCTTCCCTCCCGTGTATGGTGAAAAGCAGACCTTCTGACTTCAACGCTGCTATTTAAAGTACCAGTGTTTACCAAATCATAATGCCCAACTGGATACGTTTGTACACAGCTTTTTATATTCCAAAAGATGTCAGGATTGGAGTATCGTTATTATTATTGATGGATAGAGGAAATTTCTTTAGATATTTCTTTTGAATCACAAATTAAAACTGTCCTTGGGTATTTTTTCCATTAGGTAAATACATGTACCTGGTGTGTGTGTGTTGGAGGTGGGGGTGCTGCTGCTGAATTGCTATTCTTTATTAATATCTACCCAAGGACTTGCATTGTCTACAAAGAAGAATAAATTAAGAAATTATGATAAAAATTAATACAGAAAAACTTTGCATAGACTTGTCTCATTGGATTGTAACTAAAATAATTCTAAAACCTTAATAAATTCAGAGATCAAAATAATTAGATTTCGCCGGGCGGTAGTGGCGCACGCCTTTAATCCCAGCACTCGGGAGGCAGAGCCAGGCGGATCTCTGTGAGTTCGAGGCCAGCCTGGGCTACCAAGTGAGTTCCAGGACAGGCGCAAAGCTACACAGAGAAACCCTGTCTTGAAAAACCAAAAAAAAAAAAAAATTAGATTTCATTCCTTAATTCTTACAGTTCTAAAAAATTAACATAGTATCCTTTTTATTATAGGAATGTACAAGTACAGTAGAAAAATTAGAATATCCTGTGATACTTTAAAAGTCTCTCTTAACACATTTATAATATATACTGCATTTCATAGAAGACATGAAGTCTGTAATGTGATCCTGTAATTGTAAAAGACATTGGAATGTATAAGTGTCCTGAACCAAAACATTTTGGCATTAGCAAATGAATCTTATAAAAATGTGTAAGACAGATTATATACTGTTTGTTCTTAATAAAGGGGAAAACTTTAATCTTAGTTCTAGAATCTTCCTTAACTTCAATCCAGAAGGCTATTGGAAAAGACTCACTGACTGTACGATGTATACAGAAGGACTTTGAAGCAGATGACCAAAGCTAGCTGTTAAATACAGAAAGTTCTCAGGCAGCTAGCCAACCAGGCATGACTGGTTTTTCCCTTCAATAGAGAACTGGAAAGTGGTCTTATTGTCCTGCCTATAGAGAATTGATGCTTTATGTTTAGGAAGACAGACCTGCTATGAGCAGTAATTTGATCAACTCTTTCCTCTTTTGCTATAGCAATAAAGCACTTAGGAACACTAATAAACAACATTGTCCTTTCTTGTTCTCCTGTGAACTGTTTGGTTCACACAGCCTTTGCCTTCTCCATGACTCATCTGTTACTTTGATTAGAGACTGAGAGTGTGATCAACGTGTATGTCCAGGGAGGAGGGGTTCATTGACAGCAACTGTGTCATTAAAAGGAAAATGTCCATTCTTTGTTGTGTGTATTTGATGTGTCCCTTTGTTGTAGCTAATATTTTTAATGACGTAGGGCTCTCTGCTCCTGCCTCAGAAGCAATTCGCCTTCTTGGCAAAAGCTCACTGTTTTTGGGAAACTGTGTTCTGTCCCCCATTTTCATAATGCGAATTCTACTAGTATTATAAGCTTTGTTGATTTTTAGGTGAAACTACAGGAAGAGACTCGACAGCTGGATTCCACATACTTCAGAAAGCTACAGGCTTTGCATAAAGAAACAGTTTCCAAGCTGGCTGAGGTAAGACACTCTGTACTTAGAAAACCGCCGTTCAGAATCCTAGAGACAGTTTCTGTCTTGTACGCTGCTGGTAAGTGATCTTATATTGAGATGCATATTCGTTAAAGAGGGACTCGTAGCGTCACCACCCTGCCGCCCCACCCTGCCGCCCCTCTGCCTGGCACACTTGCCACATTTGACAGGTCACGGTATTGTAATGCCATGTTCAGCATGGCTGGGAAAAGCAGGTTGGTAAAGTGACAGAGGGACTTTCCTAAGACCAGAAACTTGGGCTTCAACTACAGGAGAACCCCTTAAGTGGTACCCCCACTACTTTCTGCATGGCAGTAGCTATATTAGTTATCAAATTGCAAGAGTTCAGTTGCATTTTCTGAACAAAAAGAATTTCTCATACCTATAGCAACAGATTTTTAAAAAAGAAAACTGGGGAAAATAGTTGGAAAAGTCAATAAAAAGATCATAGGATTGGTTAGGGGATTAACTCTTATTTTTATTTACAAAATTGTGACATTTATTTATTTGCTTGTTTTGAGACAGTCATGTAAGCCAGAGTGGCCTTTACCTAGTATGTGGCTGAGGATGACCTTGCGCTCATCCTCCTCTCAAGTCCGGGGAGGTACTACATGTATGTGCCATAATGACCAGCTCAAATTTTCAAGTTTTGTATTGATTAGATAAATCTTGATAGGTCCATAAAACCATAAAATTAATGTATGCATCTACATAAAAGTTGCGGTTAATTGATCTGTTCTTGGTATACAGTTATATAAAAATACATGAAATAGAAACACTAATGTCAAGCTGGGTGTGGTGGCACATACCTCCCACCTTTGATCCCAGCACTCAAGAGGTAGAGGCAGGCAAAGCTCTGTGAGTTCGAGGCTAGCCTGGTCTACATAGAGAGTTCCTGGACAGCCAGAGCTACAAAGACAGTGCCTGTGTCAACAAAACAAAACAAAACAAAACCAACCCTCCACTCATATCATGTAATCCTACTTATGTAACATTACATGTATTTACACACGTGTACATATATGCAAAAAGAGATGTTTGGGAAAGAGTTCACCGAAATGGGGGAGAGAGTTCTGAATGGAGGGTTCAGGGTGATTTTCAGTTTCTTTTTTCTGTTTAACTGAAGTTTTTATTTTTATATATATAAAGTTTTCAAAAACAATCGTTTTTAAAATAAAACCTCAGTAGTTGCTTTGTTGATGCAAGAGTTCTCTATTGGATGCACCATTAATTCAGACCTGGGAAGTAGTGAGCATCGCGGAGGTAACGCATAGAACGTTGTAGCTCATGGCTGCACATTTTTTAAACAATAGAGAGGTGATAAAGCTATATTAAAAATTACATGTGGTTTGTGCTAGAAAGATGACTCAGCGGTTAAGAGCCACTGAGGACCTGGGCTCAATTCCCCCATCACATATGGTGGCTCACGAGGGTCTGTAACTCCAATTCCAGGGGTCTGATGCCCTTTCTGACCTCTACAGGCACCAGGCACATGTGGCACCATACATACATGTCAACAAAATACTCATACACATAAAATGAATCTAAAAAATTTTAAATAGTTATGAAACAATATTTTATGTCATTATAAATTATTGAAATAAAGAATATAGTTATAAAACCATAGGTACATGATCATATCTTCATTAATAATGAACTACATATGCACATATATTTTAATATATAATATATAAATATGCCACATGTATATATTATATATGCTATATTATTATATATTATTCACATAATATATAATGTTATATTACATGTTTTATATTTTATGTATTATAAATATAGCATATATAAATATTCTATTGTTTGTACATAATATATAAGATTTTTAAATATTGTATATGCTATATTTATATATTATATATAAATATGCTATGTTTATATGTATTATATAAAATGTGCTGTATTATATGTGTGCTATATTTATATATATGTTTTTAAATTGCATTTATTTATTTATTTATTTATTTAATGTGTTTCTGTGGATGCTAGAAGACAACTTTTTTGTTTTTTGGTATTTTTTCATTACAAGCTTTCTGTGTAGGCCTAGTTGTCCTGGAACTCACTCTATAGACCAGGTTAACTTTAAACTCACAGAGATCCACCTGATTCTTCCGCCCAAGTGCTGGGATTAAAGGTGTGCACCATGCATATGTAGTTTATTTATATATGTGTATGTATTTACATATATATTTATATATGATCTATATGTGTGTGTATGTATATATACAGAGAGAGGAGGGCAAAGAGGCTATATATTGTGATGGTAGTTATCTCTGGGTGGAAGTATTATTTTATGGTTTTGTTTTTATTACAACAGATATTTCCCTTTTACTGAGAAATAAAAGTAATATTTTGAAAGCAAATATTTTGAACACATGGGTACCCATATGAACTTGTGCTCATACATACATGCACACAGAGTACTTGTTTGTCTATAAATGTTTACTAAGTATTTATTAAAAATGAATGGAGTAAAAAGGAACAGTAAAGAATTTGAGAGTCAGAGTGTGAACATCTCGTTTATTTACCCAGTTCTACCAGTTGTTAACCAGCCTTGGCCCAGTAGTAAATTTTTATTTCAGGGGTTCTGTTTAAATAATAAATAATTTGTTTCAGTAAGAGATTTTTGTGAAAATATTTTGTCACTAGGACACTACTGGATCTGTAACCTGCATACCGTCACTGGCCGAAGTCTCTAAACAAACAGAATATTGGAGTAATGTTCCTGAGGAATACAAGCATTTTACCTTTAATGATCTACTTAACAACAAACTGGAGTTTGAACATTTCCGTCAGTTCCTAGAGTCTCATTCTTCAAGGTGAGGAAATACCTAGTTTTAAATATATTTCTCCGTAAAAAGAAATCCTTTTTTGTGCTGATTTTGATTTATGCTGTATTAATGGCTTGGTGGTAGATCTTTACCTATGTCATGAAAATTGATGAACAAAAATCTACTGGATGACTTTTCCTCAGCACCGCTGCTGTGTCCGCTCCCGTGTCCTTCTCAGAGATCATGTGATGCTTGCTGGTATTTTTAGCACTAGCAGCTTGAAACACTTTTTAAGCTTTCCTTTTTTTCTGCTGTTCCCTTTAGTACTTCTGGGAAGTGTCTCTTATATTTCACTAATAATTATAAAAATTCACAGTTTTATTAGCTAATGTATAAATCAAACATTGCAGTTTTAGAAACTTATGTGCTATAAACTGAAATAATTGGTCATATTTTTCTCGCTCACATTAACAGAAACTGGTTTGAACTTAGAGCCAAACTTGATCATTTCTCCTCATCTTGATGAGAATTACTCTAAATTTGTCCTGTTGTTGAATAACTGTGACATATATGTGGCATTTCCCCATATTTGAAATTGAAGATACTAGTCCAATATTAAGTGATAACTCTGAGACACCACCAGTAAAGGAGAGATCTGTTTCCAACCCCAGAACTCCTTGCGAGAAGTCTTAGCAAAGATTAAGCCTGTCCAGCAGTGGAGCATCCTGTGCAGGACTTGGATTGAGGCTGCGCTGTATTCACTAGTCCTTGACCTGACCAGACAGTCCCCTTCCAGCTGTCAACAGCTTGGCTGGTGTCTAATTGAATTTAGAGGAATAACTAAGAAGGAATGTGCTTTCTTTCCAGCATCGACCTTATGTGTTGGATAGATATCGAACAGTTCCGAAGAATCCTTTTTAAAGACCAAAAGCAAAGGGAGGCAAAGTCTATATACATTAAAAACAAATACCTCAATAAAAAGTATTTCTTCGGCCCCAACAGCCCAGCTTCTCTGTATCAGCAGAACCAGGTATGAGCGTGTTTGAAGTGTGAAAGCAGTCCTCCTCCTTTTGCCAACAGCACTACAGTCTCTTTGTATCCTGTGCTGCCTTTTTGGAGAGACACTTTGGTTTAGGTACTTGGTGAGTATCTACAGACATCTGAAGTCCACTCATGTCCTAAAATGTATTCTTTTAAAGGTACTTGATTAGATAAGATGTCATTCATCTAGGTCAGTATTAAGGGCAGGGTTCATAAATTTGGCGGTACCATGACAGCTGCACACTGATTTGAATTTGTCATTCATTCACCGAGTGACTATGTGTGTCACTAGTGTGTCACACACTGTTTTAGGTGCTCAGGACCAAGTGTGAAACCATGTGGACAAGGCCTTACATCTTCAACAGCAGAAAAGAGCCATTATCCACCACTGAGCCTAACCACTACCTCTGATTTCTTCCTCTAAACTGCTGTTACTCAAAAGGCTTCTGATCTTTGAAAACCCAGTTTATGATTCTGTTACCCTGGAATGATTGTTTTACTTTGTTTTTGTATTTTTAGACAGTGTCTTCTACACAGCCCTGGCAATCCTAGAACTCACTATGTAGACCAGGCTGACCTCAAACTCACAGAGATTCACCTGCTTCTGTCTCCCAAGTGCTAGGATTAAGAGCGTGTCCCTCCATGCCCAGCCTAGAAATTTCTCATAGACTGTGAACATAGGTTTAGTCACTTGGTTGTACCATGGCAGTGGCTTGAATTACAGATTCTAATAACAATAAAGTCATCAGTTACAGGAAACAATCTGATTGTGCTTTTGAAATTCAGAGTTAAAAATAATTTATTTAGTGTGAAGTGGTCTGTTTTGTTTTGTTGGGGTTTTTTCTATCTAAAAAACAAATGTATTGTGTATGTTTTTTTTTTATTTTAGGAGCTTATAAGGATGAATATTCTTTAATGGTTTATACTTAGAAAGTGGAAATTTCAGATTAATGTTAGATTCAGTAAAGAAAAAGCTCTGAGATATTCATGAGTTCAGCCAACCAGCCCCACAGGCTGCCTTGGCTTGGAGGGAAAGAAGAGCAACATGTTAGTTCCGAGATACAGATCTGGAGCCTGTCAGAGGCGTGGGTGGGCATCTCAGTGAGGTGACGTGTGGGATGAACACATGAGAAGCATTTGTCTCCTGTTTGGCTTGTGCTCCATCGAGTGAGGTTTTGTGGCCTCCAACTTACTGTGTGAACGTGCTGTAGTACATGCGGATTATGATGCTGGTGGGAAGTCCCCATCACCGTCAAGTAAATGGTCTCGCTAACAGCAGACTTTCCTGCAGGCCAGTCTTTGTCTTTGCCTTCTACTCAGTCCATCTCTACCTAGTTTATACTTGGGAGTTGGCCTCACATTTTATACAGCTCGTCCTGTCCCTGACTGAGTTTCAAACCACTTTGCTCTCTCAGCAGCAAGCTAGTCTCTGTTTTCAGGAAAATGAAATCTTACTATTTACTCTTATTTAATATTGTTAGCGACGATTAAAAAGATGATTTCTGCTTTGTTTTTATATAAAATATTAGTAGTATTTTCTTTATCAAAGGTGAACTAAACAATGAGGGCTTTTCCCGGTGAGCAGAATATTGACAGTACATAGAAACAGATGGAAACCACCGTGATTGGCTGCTAGAAATGCCATGAGTGAAGATTCAGGCTGCGGACTCCTGATATTTGTCAGTGTACAAATCAGATGAGCACCTGTAAAACAGACCTTCCCCTACCTGCCTCTTCCTCTCTGCTCTTCCCGAATGTTGTCAGAAAAGTGCCTGTGGCAGTCACCCCCACCACCTCCACCCAGCAAGCCAGCGACCCGGTTTGTTGTTGCTGATGTGTACATCTCCAGGGGCTGGGTCAGAATCCCTCCTAACTAATCAGATGCCTCATTTTCCGTACCTACAGAGAGAAATATGCTTCCTCGAATGGGTCAGTTCTGCTAGAATCACATGTTTATAAGAATATTAGGTCTAGAACAGAACTCGGAAAAGCCACATTCACTGCCTTGTGTCATAGTTATTGAGACCACAGAGAGAAAAACTTAGTACTTGGGAGCCAGGGTGGAGCTCAGTTGCAGAAATTAGGTCCTGACATAGAAAACAAGCACAAAACAAGAAAACACCCTCACCCCTGCGCTTTTTCCAATATTCCCTAGGAAGCAAAACCATACACCAAGAAGACGTTCTGTGAAAACGGAAATAGTGGCTCCTATCCAGAATGACACAGAAAGCTCGACACCTGTCGGTGGAATAATGGTTAAGAAACACAGCCTGTGCTTCCTGTTCTGTCTTTACTCTCCTAGATAATGCTTCTGAGCGGCGGCTGGGGCAGGATCCTTCACGAGCAGCTTGATGCGCCGGTGCTGGTGGAAATCCAGAAGCACGTCTTGCACAGACTGGAAAACGTGTGGTTGCCATTGTTTCTCACAAGTGAACAGTTCGCATCACGTCAGAAGATAAAGGTACATGACAGTATAATCTTGGGATAGCAGTTGGCAGGACCTAGCCAAACCTTGAATGTGAGTACCTGTTGACCAGTCATGACCCTTCAGTAGATAATCGTTAAAAGCGTGGACTCAGGCTTCTCAAATTCTAGCCCCAACATTTGCCACACATTTGTGGCTCCTCCTCTTTCATTACCATAGTTTTTCTCATTTGAGAAACAAGACTCTCAACAACAGCTGCACTAGGCCATGGCAGCCTGTGTCTGTAATCCAGGACTCTGGAGGTGGGGGGGGGGGGGGCGCTGCAAGTTATAGGCATATATATGCCTATATATAATATATATATTATATATATATATATATATCTCAACAGTAGCAACAGTAATGTGTGCTTGGCTTCTCAGCATGGCACCCAGCAAGGAGAAGAGACTTAAATTTTATCTGGTAATGCAATTGGGTTTTGTTTTTTGTTTTTGTTGTCATTTGGTTTAGGTTTTTTTGTTTTGTTTCGTTTTTTAATTTTTTATTTTTTGTTTTAGAAGCAGGGTCTCTACATAGCCCTGGCTGGCCTGGAACTCACAGTCTTGCACCATCGCGCCTGGCCAGGCAATTGGTATTTTTAATGTTATTAAGTTTTCACACAGATGAGTAAGAATATACAAGAGCATCCATTGCATTATCACATAGGAGAATACTTAATTTTCATATAAAAATGAGTTGTCCACATGTATGGACATGTCCACATGCATGACAGATGTCATTTACTGAGAAACTAAGAAGGTGCAGAGCAGCATAGAGGAGATAACTCTGTTACGTCTACTTCTGCCTCTGGATCTTCATACACGTCTCTATGCACAACCATCTGCCATATTTCTGGATGTTTGTGCTTATGAAAATGTACTGGAAAGATCTGCCCACTGAAGAATACGTTTAGAAAGTGAGGACTTTCGATTTTTATTTTTTAAAGCAGGTTTATCATTTGCTTCACTTTTTTTTATATGAAGCAAATATTACTTTGGTCATTTAAAACATCAGCAGTATACTTAAAAAGAGGTTGGCCTATCATGTATAATTTTGATTTTTAAACAAGTGTCATTAATACTGATCAGAAAAAATCATGAAAAGTATCCTCTATCATTTTTAATTTGTCAAGCTCTTTGGGGCCTACTTGTCTGGAGATAGCCTTGATCTTTTTAGCTGAGCATGTTAGGAAGACACAGTATAGTTAGAACACAGGTTATAATATAAGGACAAGCTAACTCGCTTAGCAAGATGTTTCTGAGCTTTGGGGAAACTCAAATCCCCTTGGACTTGAGGGAAACTCTCTCTCCATAACCAGGTGAAGTGACATTTGGCTTAGTGATATTATTTACCACATTTTCTCTTTATCTTTACCACAGTCGTGTACCTTGTAGTCATTTCTTGGCTTTGCAAACAAACAAACGGATTGTAGCAGCCTTCAGCAGAAGATCAAAGCAGTGGGAAGTTTGAACAGACGGGGCTAGGGCATCATCTCACATGCTTGTGGGAGGAACTGAGATCCGAGCTTTAGAAAAGAGAGTCAAGGGTAGCCCTGGAATGTAGCAAGAAAGACAGATCTCCTTCCTTTGACCTGTGGCTGTCACAAAGACACAGGGCATGGCGTGAGCTTGCCTGGCATACAGGTAGCCCCAGGTTCAAGCTGCAGCCTTGTTTTGTTTTACAGACCTGGCCTTTTTAGATGAGCTACTAGGAATATCTTTTATGGATAATGAACAAAAGACACACAGCATAGATTTGGCAGGAGTAGTCCCCAGAAAAGGGAGAGATCTGGTATCCTGAGAGGACTATGGAATACTGAAAATCTGAAGATGCTGAAGTCTGTTCTATAAAATGCATATGGTTACATACATGTCTCCATATACTTTATTTCATCATTAGATTACTTATAAAATCACAATACAATATAAAGGCTAAATAAATCTAGAATAATAAGTATAAGGGGAAGATTCCTGTATGTGCTCAGCGCAGATGCAGTTTTCTTGTTTGAATAGTTTGCATCTGAGGTTAGTTGAATCCACAGCTGAAGAACCAGCGGATATGGAAGGCAGCAGTACCTTCTGCCTTCCTTTGAACTCTGGGCCTCTTGTAAAAATCACTTATGGAAAATGTAGACTGGCTAGAGAACAGCACAACACCCGTGAGGCCGTCTCCAGCTCCACAGTTCGGTTCTTGCACAGCTGAAGTGACACTGTCACCTGCATTTGGAGCAGTCAGGTGACAGTGCAGCTGAGGAAACTGGCTTCCCAGGAGAACCCCGCCCCCACCCAGGACCGGCCTGCAGGGTCATCTTCTTCCTGAGTCACACTTTCCTACCTAACCTGACATTTGCCTCATTTCTTAAGCTGTTAAAATAATAAACAATTCAAGCTTTGGCTATTCTGAGTATGTTGATAAAATAATTGATTCTGCTTTTAGATACGGATGAAAGACATCGCTGATGAGCTCTTACTGCAGCGGCATGACAGGAAAATTGGAGTTTGGAAGGCAAGTAATTATATTCTCTCTCACATTAGTTCTACTCTGTCAAAGTAGCACACACATGCATACATACACACACACTCATACACACACTCATACTCACACACATTCTCACACACATACTCTCAAACACACTATCATATACTTATATCATACAATTTTCACATACACTACACACACTCACACTCTCATATATACTTTCACACACTCACATACATATACTCATACACAGTCATATACATACTCACACCCACATACACTTTCTCTCCAACACACACACACACACACACACACACACACACACACACACTTCTTGTTCCTGACCCTTACTGTCTAAACCTCTGACTAATGCCAGTTGTGTCCTGCTGGTAGATGAAACTTGGGGGAAAGCATGACTCTGTAGAGCTCCTGACCTCAACTGTGGAGCACATGGTTGACTTTAAACATGCACTTTCCACTTGAGGCCCTAGGTTTGTTCCCCAACACTGGGGTGGATGGACCCATGTACATCTGTTTAATTGTGCATGTCCTGGGTGTGTTGGACAAGCTATTCTTACAGTGGGTGGTAGTTTAGTATCAGGAGAGTGGATTACACAGAACGAATAAGTCACATGAGCACAACTAGCAGGTTAAATCATCCTTCCCTACCCCGTACTTCACATCACAGCTTAGCTTGAAAGTAACTGTGGCAACTGTAATTTTGGAGATTGTTACAATCTCTGTAACGCCAGGCTTTAGTAGATGGCTTATTTTGCTTCTTAGCAAGTATGAGGAGCACAGTCTTGTTAGCGAGTCTATAAGCTCCTGAGGATTTATCTTCTGGAGGTCATGAGAAGGGAGACCCAGGTGACCCCTCCAAATTAGCGAGCAAAGATACAGGTTTATCCTCATGTGTTGGAGGAACGTGTTATCCATCATGAAGCTGTCCTCTGTGGCTTCCTCCTGAAAGGAGGCACTCTTGAAAGGTTTGTTTTTGTTATGGTTTTATTGAAATACTAAGTATAGTGAGCTTATAGTTTATATTATTGTGAATTATATTTTGCATTATTTTCTATTTATTTAAATTACAGGTTTTTGTTAAATGGCTAAGTTTTAGTATCTTAAGAAGCAGGTCTTAAAACAGTCTTTGTTGAGTGGGTTTTAAATAAACATCCCACTTTAATCCATAGTTGTTCCTATTTATAGGGTTGTAATCTTAATATGGACCAGATGTTGAGAGTCTTGAGTTTTTGTCCAGAGAACATGGCATGTGCCTCACTACACAGTGATAGGCATCTGTGTCCTGTGTCTGGGTTAATGGCACCACCACTCACCCAGACTGCCCGGAGCTCTGTCCCCTTTCAGCCCTTCTCTGTCCTGGCTGCCCCTCTCCAGGCGGAATCCATTACTCTTCCCTTGGTGTCCTGGGGCATTTCTTGCAAACTTCTCTCAAACATTTGTATGGATGGTCACATGTGATTTGTCTCGAGGAACTCATTTAGTCCTTGTCAGTAATGGCATTTCATCATCAGTACAATGTGTATGTCCTTCTAAAACGTGGCCTTTAGAGTGATGCCTCCCTGTGTGGCTGTCTGCTAGCATCAACTCCAGCAGATTCTGACAGGATTGAAATCTATTTTCAATATATAAATGTGGTAAATTTAATAAAATCTATTCATGGTTTTTGAATCTGAGAGAATAAAAGAAGTTGAGTGTGTGACTTTAAATGGGCAAAATATTTTTAAAGGTTTACTTTAAAATTGCTACACTATAAAATGGATGTAGATGAAATACCTTTAAGCATTATTAAAACATCATGGGTATATCTAGATTTTGTGATCTGTAAAGTAAATCTTCAGTCAGAATTTCATTATTTAAAAAAAAAAAATCCCAGCACTCAGGAGGCAGAGGCAGGTGAAGCTCTGTGAAGTGAGGCCAGGCCGGGCTTCACAGTGAGTGCCCAGCTAGGGCTACACAGTGAGGCTCAGAAAAGAATTAGTAGTGGTCCCGGAGTGAAGTTCAGTGGGAGAGCACTTGCCTTGCATGCATAAGGCCCTGCCTGGCTTCCATTCCTAACAGCACAACAATAATACATTTGATAAGTAACAATTGTGAATTACTATTATGAATTATTATAATTATTCATTAGAATTCATAGTCTACTAAAGTGGTTTAAAAACATGTCATATAAAAACATGATCTTACTAGGATAGAATTAGAGTAAATTTTCACCTTAAATTATAGAATTATTTGACTTTTCTTAAAATTATTATAATCCCAAGAATAAAATAAATAATTAAAAATGATGCAATCATGAGATAAATCACAATGTAATTATACCAATCATAGCATTATGATTATGCTGTTCTCTTTTTTTCACTGGTCCCGAACTGTAATGGTTATTAAAATGTTTTAACAGTGTAGTTACATGTAAATCACTCAGTAATTTCTTCTTTCTGGTTTCTAAAACTAATGGAGCCATTAAAAAAAAGACAAAAGGCCGAGTAAGAGGGGAAAGCTGTCAGAGTCTATTATACCCACATCACAAATTTCAGTAGCCAAATCAAAAGAAATAGAAGTTGGTGGTTTTAGTCTAATTAACGACTTGATTGCTACTTTGGGGACATGTCTGATCTCCTGTATTGTTTGCACAGCCTGTGGCAAGTAAGTGGA
This sequence comes from Peromyscus eremicus, assembly GCF_949786415.1. Taxonomy (NCBI): domain Eukaryota; kingdom Metazoa; phylum Chordata; class Mammalia; order Rodentia; family Cricetidae; genus Peromyscus; species Peromyscus eremicus. The sequence continues at coordinate 63,064,668 of NC_081436.1, forward strand.
TATCTTCATCCTGTGAGATTATTGCTTTCCGTAAAGCATTATTGAATCCAGTCATTGCAAGGCAATTTCAACGATTTGTGGCCCTGAAAGGAGATTTATTGGAAAATGGAGTACTTTTTTGGCAAGAAGTACAGAAGTTTAAGGTATTGTATTGGGAACTGGAGAAAATGACTTTTGTTTGAAGAGATGGTGCAGTAAGATAGGAGATGCACATCTGTAGCTTATGAATTTGTATAATATATCCAATATCACCAATTTCCTTCATGCTAATGTTTAAACATTGGCATACTTATTGTCCACTCTCTAGAGACACCTCTTGCTATATAATGAAGAATAAGAATGAGGCCCCATGATAGTATTTGTGCTTTTGAGAACATGTAATATGGTCTAGTACATTTCTGAAGAGTGTTTTAACTACACCTCTCTATCTCATGAATCCATAAATGCACCACATACATTTTTCCTGGAGACATTCCTAATATATATCCATATAACAAAGACCTTTTTACAAGAATTCTTCCTAACCAAGTGTACAGTGATAATAACCAAAGATACTGGTGGACTGGCAGGGACAGGGACGCTCTTCTGCTATAAACAGTGGCCACAGTCAGAGCCAAAGACGTAAAAGGACAGGGCTTAGGTGCAGAGGCAGCTTAGTTTCAGGCTTGGGAGTCTTCATGGAATCATATAGAATCTTCACCTTGGATGAGAGGAGGAGACTTTGTTTTGCTGTCTAGACATGCCAAGGGGTACCTAACCCACACCCAAATACTTGCAGGTGTACAGGCTGATTTCCTAACAAGGAGCCTATTCTATCTCATTGCAAAAGTGTGGGAAAAGAATACATTTAATTGAGATAGTGATTTCTGTTGGCTCATAAGTTAAGTGTGTCTTGAGCAACACTAATGAGTTGTTCAATGTGTAGTTGTTCAGTAAAATCCAAGTTTTTTCCAACATACCATGAGCTTAGTTTTCTTGTTCTCTGTTTTAATATTTCTTCTACAATATAGCTTCAAACTTGTGGTGATATTCTGCCTTTGGCCTTGTGGTGGTTTGAAGAAGAGTGGCCCCCATAGGCTCATATATTTGAATGCTTAGTCATCAGGGAGTTATGCTACTTGGGAAGGATCAGGAGGTGTGGCCTGCTGGAGTAAGTATGGCCTTGTTGGAGGAAGTGTGTCACTGGGGGCGGGCTCTGAGGTTTCAAAAACCCATGCCAAGCCCAGGGTCTACTCTCTCTCTGCCTGAGGATCAGGATGTAGCTCTCAGCTACTGTTCCAGTGTCTGCCTGCATGCTGCCATTTTCCACACCGTGACGATAATGGACTAAACCTCTGAAACTATAAGCAAGCTCCCAATTAATGCTTTCTTTCATAAGAGTTGCTTTGCTCATGGTGTTTTTTTATAGCAGTAGAACACTGACTAAGACAGAGTTGGTACCAGGAATGGTGTATTGCTGTGATAGGCCTGACCATGCTGCTTGTTGGCTGAATGTAGACTTCTGAACTTTGGATTAGGAAAGTAGTTTAATGCTCTAAGCAAAGCTTAATGGCCATACTAGTAGGAGTATGGAAGACAGTGGTGCTGAGAGCAATGTGGATTGTAATGGCCCCATACAAGAGGTTTCAGAAGAGCAGAATATTAGCAAATGGCCTAAATACCAAGAATATGGCTACTTTCAGCCCTTGTCCAAAAAAATCTGCCTTAGACTAAATTGAAGAGTTTTGGATTAATGGCATTGGCAGAGATTTCAAGACAGCGTAGCATTGACTGTGTCATGTAATTATTAGTGGCCAATCTTATGCAGACTTATAATGAAAAGGAACACCAGGAAGTGTAACAGAGGCCTGACTTGTGAATTCCAGAGGAAAGTTTAAGAGTCACTTAAAGACTCAGGGTTGTTTGCTACTTTGAGTTGAGGATCTGTGGTTCTGGTCATCTGGGGCTGAAGCGTCCACTGTGATTAACAAGAGACCAGAACCACTGAAGTGAAACCTTTGCTTTACTGGGACAGTTGATGCTGATCAACTGAAGCTAAGCAATTAGGGGTGATTAAAAAGAGACCAGCATCACTGAGGGAAAATCTTCTGGGAAATGTTTCCTCAGAGTTAGCACCCAGAAGCTCTGTTCTTGTGCTGGCAGCAAACTTGGTAGTGTAAGAGTCACCCGGATGGTACTGGTTTTGAAGGCATGAAGGGGTCATAGAGAGCAGCTGAGGATTGGCACTGTGTGGCAGGGCTGGAGTCGCTGAAGAGAGCCTAAGAGAGGCTACTGGGGAAACTGCAGCCCATTTTCAACAGAAGACCCCAGCATTGTGGAGATGCCACTACCATGGGATAACCACCAAGAACAGCAGCAGATATGGAGTAGAGCCAGACAGGACTTTGAAGACAAGCTGTGTGTGCTACAAGGAGCGGAGCTAGAGAAGTGACCCAAGCCTTTGAGGAGCTCAGAAGACCATGAGTGAATCCCAGATAACTGGATGTTGAGTTATTTACACTTTTGGAATTTGGTTTTGTTTTGTTCAGATTGTGACAGTGCCCTGTTCTTCCCTCTTGAAGTGAGAGAGTATTTATTTATTTTTTATTTGACAGGAGCCTACAGTTGAGAGACTTTGAATTTTAAAAGAGACTAGCTATTTTAAAGAGACTGGATTTTTAGGTGTTTCAATTTTTAAATACTGTGGGACTTTTAAAATTTGGGATATTTTATATTGTGATGTTCTTATTAATGTGAGATCTCGGGGATGAATATTGTCTTAGTTAGGGTTTTATTTCTGTGAAGAGACACCATGGCCATGGCAACTCTTATAAAGAAAACATTTAATTGGGGTGGCTCCCTTACAGTTCCCAAGGTTCCCTCCATTATCATCATGGCAGGAACACGGCAGCGTGCAGGCAGACATTGTGCTAGAACTGAAAGTCCTGTATCTTGCAGGTAACAGGAAGTCAACTGTCTCACTGGGCATGGCTTGAGCATGTATGAGACCTCAGAAACCCACCTCATTGTTGCCACACTTCCTCCGACAAAATCACACCTACTCCGACAAGACATTTTCTTTCAAACCACCATAAATATGAAAGGAAAGGCTTAGCACTGATGTGTTTGTGTGCCAAGTTGACAAGGGGTCGGTTGTGCTGACTAGTTTGATGTCAACTTGACACAAGCTAGAGTCACTAGAGATGAGAGAGCCTCTGTTGAGAAAATTCTCCAACAAGATCAGGCTGTGGGAAAGCCTGCAGGGCATTTCCTTAATTAGTGATTGATGGGGAAAGACCAACCCACAGTGGGTGGGGCCATCCCTGGGAGTCTGGCAGTCCTGGGTTCTTTAAGAAGCAGGCTGGGCAAGCCATGGGAAGCAAGCCAGTAAGCAGCACCCTTCCATGGCCTCTGCATCAGTTCCTGCCCTGTTTGAGTACCTGCCCTGATGTCCTTCACTGATGAACAGTAATGCTGAAGTGTAAGCCAAATAAACCCTTTCATCCACAAGTTGCTTTTTGGTCACGGTGTTTGATCACAGCAATAGAAAACACTAACTGAGACACGCCTCTTGAGTACTGGCGTTATAGGTGTGTATTGCCACACCTTGCCAGCTGTGCAGTTAATAATTGTGCTCTGACTTTATATTACCATGACCAAAATACTTGAGAGAACAGCTTAGAGAGAGGAGGTACTTATTTTAGCTCATGGTTTCAGACACTCAGTCCATCATGCCCGACAGAGTGTGGAAGAACAACAGTAGACACTGTGGCAGACAGGAAGCAGAGAAAGGCAAAACAGGAAGGAAAAGGACAGCGTAGGCCAGTGACAGGTCCCAGTGACCTGCTTCTTCCAGGTAGGCTCCATCCTCACCACCTCCCAGTGATGGCTTTATACTCTGGATCCACAAAGCATGTCCTCATGACTAAGAAGGAGTGTCAGTTATGACCATGTTCTGATGAGGGGAACTTTAGCTCAGAGCAGGTGATGGTTGAGATGGAGGGATGGTAAGTTAGGAAGGTCTCAGTGGAAGTATTGATCTGTATTAGGTCTTAAGAGAGTGTGACAGTTGGAAGGCAGTCTACCTGGAAATCTCATACTGGACTAACTCTTAGACAGCTTACTTTGAAAACTTGTTTGGAGGTCCTAGCAGGGGAGTGCAACTAATCATATACTCTTGATGGAAGAATGGTCATCCTCTACCATGGACCATGCAGCTTTGGGAGAGACACATGGAGTCATCATGGAGGAATGGGACACCCACCTAGCCAGCTGGACCTGCCAAATCAACCCCAGCAGTCAATGGGGTCACAGATGTCACAGTCAGATTGCCTTGACACCCACGACTTACTCTTATTGTTTCCCATCTGACAGGGATCATTTTAATGCTTGTCTTGTAATCATGGGTTTATTATTCACAAGAATTCTGTGATATCAGGGGTGCTATAGTTAGCATTTTACAGGTGAGGATGCTAAAACAGGGAACAGCTAAGAAACGTCCAACATGAGATAGCTCATGAAGCAACAGGGGTGGAATTTCAACCAAGTCATCGTGTTTCTGGTGCCTCTGTCGTTAGCCACAAAGCTGTGTTGCAGCCTAGTAGTGACACTGGAAATAAGCAAAGAGACAGCTCCAGTAATCTTGGACAAATGGTGTTCCGGATTGTGAAAATTCAGAAAGAACCAAGTCTACAACAGGATATTGTGTACTTAATTGAGATGTTGATTCATCTCTACAGTCAATAAAAATCATTTAGGAGAATGATTTGTGATGTAAAATAATGTTTACCTATTGATTTCTCTAGAGCTAGTTACTGAGCAGTAATAGGACTTCATATGAAGTCTGTGTTCATGTGAGTATCTGTAGAGAAAAAAATTGGGAGGATGTATTCTAATCTCAGGTTTGTTATTGACTCCACCCCTTGACACTAAGGGCTAAGCTGAATGCTAAGGATACAACAAAGACCAAGTAGTGTTTCCTTTCAGACTTACAGTATCTAAAGGGAGACAGATGAATGGGTGAACAAGACACATCCAAGCCCCAGGATGTTAGGGAAGAGGGTAAGATGGCATCTCTATCGACTGAAGGAACCCCAGAAAGCTTACTAGAGGAAAGCATTCTTAACCCTAGTAGTGGGTGAGAGTTAACAAGGCAAGAACCTTTAATCCCAGCACCCAGGAGGCAGAGGCAGGTGGATCTCTGTGAGTTCCAGGCCAGCCTGGTCTACGAAGTGAGTTCCAGGACAGCCAGGGCTATATAGTAAGATCTTGTCTTGGAAAGAAAAAAAAAAGAAATTGGGAAAAAATATCAGTTATGATTCTAAGTTCTATCCCATTAGTCAGAATTAGTATTCTGTAACATTGCAAACTTGTTTTTACTTTACAAGTTTGTATTCCATAATTATAATCAAGTTCACCAAGTAATTATATACTAATCCTACAAGTAATGGTAAACAGTGAATAGTTGGTAATATACCAAATTTATGCAGTGCAAATAGGCTTTTTCTGAGTTGATGCTAAGTTGAATAGACATGCTGTTTATAATGAAATATTAGTATCAAGCTTTTCTTCTACATAACATATGGTAAACCCTACACAAACTTTCACATGCCTGGTACCAAGTTTCCTTTCTTTGATACCCTAAAGCATCTCTTACAGTAACTGGTATCCCCCAAGTACTTACTCAGTGTTAGCTCATTTCTGGCCTAGAATTAGAAGTTTCCAAATTTGTTTGCTTTCAACTGATTTACAGAGCAAAAATCTTGACATAAAAATGCTGTAATTCAAGCCAAGCTATCTATTAAAAAATACTGTCTTCAACTGTGACTTTAAAACTAGAACATTTTAATGTACTATCACTACTTTTAAAATCCTTCTAGAAGGAATAATGTGGTGATGTTATGGTTGAAACACGAAATGTCCCCCAGGGGCTCATGTGGCAGTTGGTGAATACTTGGTTGCCAGCTGGAGGCACTGTTTTGAGAAGTAGAGGTAGGACCTCGTAAGGATGGGTTACTAGGGCATGACCTTGAAGGACGTAGGCCTCAACCCTGGTCCCCTCTCTCCTGCTTCCTATCTGCCAAGAAGTGAGAAAACTCCACCACATGCTCGGCCAACAGGAGGTTTTGCTTCACTGGCACCCAGAATCCACCTAGCCAAGGACTGGGGTCTTGAACCCCTGGAGCTGTACACCAGATGGAGGACACCCTGCCCATATCAAAGTTGCTTTTCCTTGTATTTGTTCACAGTGATGTAAGAGCACCTCATACAGATGAGATGACTGGAGTATTATGGATCCTAAGTAATTGTAAGGACTTTCTTGTTTAACAGCAACAGGCAGATTTTTGCTAGCTTCTTGTGGCAGCAGTCAGGATGGAAAGCTTTTTGTTTTTGTTTTGGTTTTTCGAGACAGGGTTTCTCTGTGTAGCTTTGCACTGTTCCTGGAATTCACTCTGTAGCCCAGGCTGGCCTCGAACTCACAGAGATCCGCCTGCCTCTGCCTCCCGAGTGCTGGGATTAAAGGTGTGTGCCACCACCGCCCCGCTCGGAAAGCTTTTATAACTAGCTGTAATTTGCTAAATGCAGATTCTCAGTGTTCTGCTAGGACTCCATCCCAGTTTTGAGCAATAGGCTTTCACATGTCTCCTCCAAGGAGACTGAGCAGTGCCTGGCATGTGGCAGGTACTAAATGGACAGTATAGCTGTTAACACCAGGCGTTAACACTATCTCTGCTTCGGGAAACTAGTGACAGATTAAATGAAAGCAAGGCACGTGCACCAAAGTGACAGGCTCCCTGGGTCTAAAAGAAAGGATTTTTAAAGATAGTTCTGGCATGTCGCCGTGCCCTCACAAGCCCAAGCTAAGAGGTATAGACTGTAAAGTGCTCTGGAAATGCACTGATGGCGTCTGCTCTGTCTCTCCTCTCCTTCTTCAGGATCTGTGCCACTCACATTGTGATGAGTCCATCATCCAGAAGAAGATCACGACCATCATCAACTGCTTCATCAACTCCTGTATCCCGCCAGCTTTGCAGATCGATATTCCAGTTGAGCAGGCCCAGAAGATAATTGAACACCGGAAGGAGCTGGGACCATATGTGTTCCGAGAGGCACAGGTAAGAGCTGAAGGCAGTGGCTGAGCATGTGTTAAATACACCAGCAGTCAACGTGTTCTTCAAAGCTTTTACATGACTCTTGTATGGCAAGATTTTAATCTCCCCAGTAGTACTGGGGTTTGATCTCTTTAACGTAGATATCTTCTGCCTATACCACTAAAATATACAAAACTAGTAACTTACATACTGCATTATTGATAATGCCATAAATGAACTAAATAATATACTTTGACTTTTCACAGTTACTGTTTTTATCTACAAATTGTAAAAATACTCCAGGTAACTCCTCCTTCCTTTCCCACTATTCATATTCCCTTTTAAAATATCCACTACCACAAAAATGTGTAAAATATGTGTGCCTTAAAATGTGTATATTTTTAAAGATTGAAATATTCACATAGCTTATAAAAAAGTAAGAGGAGATTTAAGTGCTCAACCAGCATAAAGTACATACACTCATGAGAGGAAACTCATGCCTCTTTTAACCTGCTCAAGTTACTTCTTTTTAAGATAAATAATAGAAAACATTGACTTGGTGGGTATAATTTATTTGCATTTTGAAAACCCTTTTAGTGATGTTGTTCCTAAAAAATGATTAAAAAAATAAGTTATAATAGGGGTAACGAGGAAGGCCATGTCACAAACTAAGTGATATGAAACAGATTTGGAGTGTGATTGCCCTGGGGCATGGAAAAAGGCCATTATCCCTTAGCATTCATTTGTAAACCAGCTGTATTCAAGTCCACTAAGGGACTGAAAGTGGACTCACAATCCAAATTATGCATTAAGACAGGCAGAGGAGTGATTGAGGATGTGCAAGAGAGAAACGGAGAAAGCATGGTACCAACACTGCGGCATCTGCTAAGATCCGGGGACTTGGCCTCGCCTTGCAGGCCTGATACACCAGAACAAGACATGCTCCTCTGTGTCCGATCTCAGGTCGGAGCGTGGACGTCCAGAGCAGGACCCATGTCCTCAGGTTTCCACTATCTGATTTCCTGAGGTGGAGTCAGAGAGGCACCTTACGACATCTGAAAATACAGAGTCTTCATTTCAGGTCCTCTTTCCTCAAATCCGGAATTATTTCTGTTTGCCGAGGGGCAGCTCTGAGATGCGAGCCCGAGATCTGGTAGCTGTCTTTATGTCCTTCTTCTCCTTCACTCCCTTAACCCCACATTCGATCAATCCTTAAAACTCAGTCATTATCTCCTGTTGTGACATACTATCAGTTTTTCTTCACTTCCATACCACTTCAGATCTGCAGACCTCTCACCATTACCAAAGCTGTGGTCTCTGGGCTCTCTCCAACCAACACACAGCAAGCAGATGTCTCAGAAGGGCGTGGGATCATGCCAGCCTCTGCTGGAAATGCTTTGCTGTCTCCCACTGCCCACAGAGCAAAGTCAATTTGCTCCAGATCTATAGTTGCATCTCTTCCCACCCCGTTCTCTCTTCCCCAGGGTCGCTGAAATGGCTGTGGTTCCATAAATGGACTTTTCCATCTTTAGTCCTGAGCTTCGTGCAGTACTCTCCTCTCCCTTGTGTTTGTCCCTGTCGTGAGACTTAAAACATGAAATCCAAAGGAGATTGTCAAGTCTGTGAGGACAGTGTTTCTTACTCATCTTTGTGGTCTAAATGTAGAGTAGGTATTTCTGACCACGAGGATGTGTGAGATGTCATGACAGAAGAGTGTAAGGTCAACTTGGAAATGAGAGCAAAGTGGAACCAAAGGGCTGAGTCACAAATTAGAAGTTGCTCTTCTAGCCTTGCATCAGTTTAGCCCCTGTCTGTCCCCACACCACTGCCAGGCGCCTGAAGGTTTCTCATCTGCTGGTAGTGAGCGAGGCAGACCTAGATACATTAATATATCTTAGAATCTGGTCATTTTTAAGGTTCTGCAGGTACAGGAGAATGTGTATTAATAACCAATATTAGCCTCAAACGTCAACTGCATTTTTGGGGATTATAACATTTTTAATGCCTTCCATTGAAAGCTTGGGTCCTGGTAGGATAACATTTACAAGAAAGAATGTCTCAGGTTTTACAGAGATAACTGAGAAGTAGGGATAGTAGATGCCAACTACTAAGCCAAGCATTCAAGCTGAAGAGACGCATAGCGTACCTTACATCTACACACATACACACACACACACACACACACACACACACACACACTCATATAACATGCTTTTATTGTATTCACAACCTCCCTCAACTCTTTTCAGACCCAGCCCTCTTGCCTACCTACCCAACTTAGTGTCTTTTCTTTTTAAAACCCATCCAGACCAAATTTGTGCTGCCCAAATAATCTTGATGTGTGGCCTTCTACTGAAGTTTGGTATTTTACAGGGAGCTACCTTCTTAGAAGACTGACTCCCCCTCTCTCAACAGCTGCCAGTTGCCGATGGCTCCCCCTCTAGGGTTGGGATTTTGTGCCTGATTCCCAACTCCATGCTGGAATCTGGTGTGGCTTGGGCTTGCACGGATGCTGTGCACACTGTCACAGCTGCGTGAGTTCACATGTGAAGCTGCCCTGCTCTGTCCAGATGTGTCCTTGTGGTCATCCACTCCCTCTGCTTCTTACATTCTTTCTGTCCCCTTTTCTGCAATGATTCCCGAGCCTTTGTAAGGAGGGGGTGTGGTATAGATGTTCCATTTGGGGCTATACATTCTAGAGTTTCTTCTTCTCTGCACCTTGGAAAGTTTTGGATTTTTGTGTTAATCACCATCTACTGCAAATAGAAGCATCTGATGAGGGCTGATGCACTAACCCATGGATAGAATGATGTCATTCAGAATCAGTTTAATGCTTTGTCACTAAGGCATCCATGGGCACACATCTCCAAATTTTTACATTCATGCTCCTAAAGAGTTACAGAATACAATGACAAGATTGTATTTTATTTTATTTTATTTATTTTATTTTTTTATTTTTTGGTTTTTTAGAGACAGGGTTTCTCTGTGTAGCTTTGCGAAGATTGTATTTTAAAAGGAGTGAATAATAGCAGTGGTGGTGCAGCCTTTGATCCCAGCACTCGGGAGGCAGAGGCAGGTGGCTCTCTGTGAGCTTGAGACCAGCCTGGTCTACAAAGTGAGTTCTAGGACACCCAGGACTGTCACACAGAGAAACCCTATCTTTAAAAAAAAAAAAAAAAAAAAAAAAAAGTGACTAATAGCTGGGGAATAGTGGCGCTCGCCTTTAATCCCAGTACTTGGGAGGCAGAGACAGGAGGATCTCTGTGAACTGAGGCCAGCCTGGTCTACAGAGAGAGTTCCAGGACAGCCAGGGCCACACACAGAGAAACCCTGCCTCAAAAAACAAACAAAACACAAAAATAAAAACAAAACAAAAAGTACTTTTTGCTGGGTGGTGGTGGCACACACCTTTAATCCCAGCACTCAAGAGGTAGAAGTAAGTGGATCTCTGTGAGTTCAAGGCTAGCCTGGTCTACAGAGTAAGTTTCAGGACAGCTATTCCAGGCTACGGAGAAACAAACAAACAAACAACAACAAAAAGAGTGAATAAGTAGTTATATTCATGACTAGAAAATGTGAGTAGTGACTTTTGCTAATTCAAGACTCAAGCATTGACTTGGAAAACATTCCTCTTTTACCCTAACAGAGCTGGCCTGGAGCCTAATGGGAAGGCTCATTTTTCTTCAAGGACACTCTTAGCCATAAGATGTTGGGCTTGATTTGATGTGGCAAGTCCTACCTTCTTGGAAGTAATGTACACCTCTGGAGCTAATGTAAAACCCCAGCACGGGAGTTACAGCGGTTACTCTTATCTCCATAAATATCACAATTAATCACTTAATGTGCAGTGTCCTCATAGAGCATTGGTCTGGGATACCGTTTTGCTTTTTAAATGTTACTTTTTCATGCTCTCACATAAAAGAGATTGTATCATTTAAAAGTTACTCAAGATTTATTCTCAGATCTGCAGCTTTGTTTAAGAGCCTTTCCAGAGGCAAAATGGTATTTCCTTTCTCTAAAAGACAGAGAAGGGCTGGGGGGTGGGGGGAGAGTTCCCTTGAAGAACTGAATACTTGGAATACTTGCATAAAACTTCGGAGTGCGGCTCACCAACCAGGGCAGTTTAAAAGAAAACATGAATTTCTTGTTTAAAAAGACCTAATGGAGTCTTTATTAATGTAATCAATTGGTTAGGGAAACATAAAGAATAAAGTCTCTTTTAAGTGTACCCTGTGAGTGTTTAAAGGACTTCTCATTGGTGGAAAAGACGCTGAAGCTCACGCTGAGCTCACTGCTCTCCGTCTGCAAACGATAAGGTGGAGAGGATGCAGTGTGCATTGAGGATGGAGAAGTTAATTCATTATTGGGGCAAGTTAGAGTTAATTCGGTACATTTGTAGAAAATTGTAATCGGAGACGTACTTTTTTTTACAGATGACAATTTTTGGAGTTCTGTTTAAGTTTTGGCCACAGTTTTGTGAGTTTAGGAAGAATTTAACAGATGAAAAAATTATGAGTGTTTTAGAGAGAAGACAAGAATACAAGCAGAAAAAGAGAATGTCAGAGTCCGAGGAAGACAGGATCGGAAAGGTAAGACCGGATCACTCTAGATGGAATCACACTTCTAAAAAATAAGGTGATATGTGTGGTTTATAGAAGAATGTGGGATAGGGAAATATGCAGAGGAGTTATGGAACACAGGGTTTAGTGACTTAAAGCCTTCATTCACAGCTCTCAGACTGTTCTTGAGTTTCCCAAAATTAATGACAGATATGTTCTCTTCTTCATGAAGGGTCTCTTGATTCCTCTAGACAACACCAACAGCTTCCATCCACTGGAGTGATGTTCCTCGTGTGTGTGTGTGTGTGTGTGTGTGTGTGTGAGAGAGAGAGAGAGAGAGAGAGAGAGAGAGAGAGAGAGAGAGAGAGAGAGAGAGGTGTATGTGTGTGATGTGTGTGTATGCATGTGTGGGGGTGCCTATGTATGCACATGTAGATGCCAGAGCAGGAACTCATGTCCTTTTCTATCACACTCTGCTCTATTACTAGAGGCAGGGTCCCACAGTGAAATAGCCTGGCCCGGTGATCCTCTGGTCTCCATGCCCACAGCTCTGGGGTAACAGGGGGCCTGACTACACCCAGCTTTTATGCCACAGTGTGCATGTGGAGGTCAGAGGACAACCGTCAGAGTCAGTTCTCTCCTTCCACTATTGAGTCCCAAAGGTCAAATTCAAGAATGTGATCAGGCTTGGCAGCCAGGGCCTACACCCTCTGAAGTCTGCTTCTTCCATCTCTACATGAGCTCAGGGAGATCCAACTCAAGCTACCAGGCTTGTGTGGCAGATCAAGCCATCCCTCGGTCAATTCGGTCATCTTAAGCAAAGCAGTTCAGTTCTCCAAGTTCTCATCTTGTCAGTAAATGGAGACAGTCACAACACTTGTATCCCAGAGGACAGGGTTGAAAGGATATATGCAGCCCACTAAAAAGACCAACTGTCTTCACAGTCATTGAGATCTTTCTATCAAAATGGCATCAACTACATCACCCATTTTCATTCTTGAGAGGAGTTAAATGGAGTTAGACCACCTGAAGAATGTGACTGAAGAAGACTTAGGAAAAGTTTTAATTGAACATCCAGTTTAATACCAAGATCATAAAAACAGTGTTGCATCAATGTAACTAAATACAAATTTCAAGCTTTGGGGGCTGACAAGATGGTTCAGCCAGTAAAGTGCTGTGAGTTTGGTCCCTAGCACCATGTGAATAAGCTGGGCATGGTGGCATGTGCTTGTAATCCAGCGCTGGGAGACAGAGACAGGAGGATCCCTAGGGCTCACTGGCCAGCAGCCTAGCCTACCTTAGGAATGAAAGACCCTGTCCTCTTGTGTAGCTTGACCTGCTTAAGGCCCCTGGCAGTGGGATCAGGACCTGTCCCTGGTGCATGTGCAGGCTTTTTGGAGCCCACTGCCTATGGTGGGACACCTTACACAGCCTTGGTGCGGGGGGAGGGCCTTGGACCTGCCTCAACTGAATGTACCAGGCTCTGCTGACTCCCCATGGGAGGCCTTGCCTTGGAGGAGGTGGGATTGGGGGTGGGTTGAGGAGGAAGGCCGGGGCTAAGAGGAGGGAGGAGAGGGGGATCTATGGTTGGTATGTAAAATGAATAGAAAATTTCTTAATAAAAGAAAAGAAAAAAGAAAGAAAGACCCTGTCTCATAAACACCGTGCTGAGAAGCAACACCCAAGGCTGTTCTCTGGGCTCCGTATTCAGATGTATCTGTACACTTACGAACACACATACACACTTGTTTGACAACACATTTTTTTAACATGTTCATTCTTTCTAGTTCAGCTAACATGTTTCTAGGAAATTACTACGCATGAGACAATCATAAAAATGAACACAGATGTATGTATACTGACTGATTTCTAATATACAAAGTTGGAAATGACCTTAGTTTCCACTTGAAAGAATGAAGGTAGGCATCAGGCATACTCTATTTGTCCACACAACGTAACGGCACAGTTACTCATGTCACCATTCAGCAAATACCTGAGTGCATGAGACCATCAGCCACCACAGTGGACATTGTGTGTTCATTTTACCACACAACAGAGATACTGTTCTGCAAACACTTGGTGCTAAGCAATCCAAGGCCTGCCTTTCAGTTCTGCATTTCTTCGTATTGGGACATAGCCCAATACACCTACATGAAAAAGGAGCACATACACCTTGATTCCATTTGTAGGCAGATTATAATTCTATGCCCATGCATTTTCCCTAGTGGAAAATCTGGCTCTATGTTCATGAGAACTGTAGTCCTTCTTTGATGCTTGGATTTTTATGTTCTGCCTCATTATTTGTCTCATTTATTTTCAATGTTTTTGTAATAATATGCCAACATTAAAGATCAAAGTGACTGGCTTGAGGCTTCAAGTGTAGTATCACCATGAACTAATTTCTTATGTGATACTGTACCTTCTTAAGGTCTCGTGACTTGTTTGGGAATAACTTCCTTTTTCCTTACAGGCCGTCAAGCAGTACGCAAGCACCACAGGCTCTCTAACCAAAGCTCCTTTAGCCAGCGAATCCTTACTGGGCCTGCAAGCTTATGGTCGGCAGGTAAGACGCCAGGGCCACTTCCTCTCCAGAGCAGTGGGTGCACAGTGACTTGGTCACTCAGCAGCAGGAGGTTGTCGGTGAAATGGGCCCGTGTATGGTACAGATATAAAAGTGGGCTAAAATGGTAATCCTCAGAGAGACTGGAAGAAAATGTCCTCCAGCCTGTAGAGAACATGTACATTACCCGATCACGGACAGTATAATAAAGGAAAATCGTGTTTTATGGGTTTGGAAGTGCTTCCCCAGAGCATGCGGGAATTGAAATTCAGGGCCTTGTACATACTAGGCATGTGGTCCTTCGCTGAGTTCTTCCTTAGCTCACAAAGGTTGAACTTGAAGACAGTGAAGTGACAATCTTTTCCTGAAGAAAAAGGTATGAATCCGACAACCAACCATAGATTGATGTGCTGAGTTCAGAGATGGAGGAGAATGCGAAATACTTAGTCTGTTTCTTGATTCTTTGTAGTACATGCCCACCACCTAATACATTTGCATTCCTTTGTTTATAACTAGTGCCTTCATACCAATTCTCGGAAACATGAGTTTAATTTATATCCATTTTTAATGACTTATATTAAAAAGTTTGCATCTTAGGAGAATGCTAACTCATAAAACAATGTTTTCTGCACTTAAAAATGCCAAATAAGTTGTTACCCTACTGAGATAACTGATAGGCTATAAAACTCTCATGGAAGAAGAGAAATGGCTGATTTTGTAGAGACGTGTACTGACAGATCTATCTGAAGTGGATGATGGCCAGTTCATGCATCAGCAAATGATCGGCATGACCTGTTGGAAGTACACCATAAGCTTAAGTGAGGGATGTGGACATAGAGGCTTTGTCCTGAGCTCTGTCGGCATCCAAGTTTACTCTGCTGCCCGAAACGAGGCATAGAATCTCCTTTGAGCAAAAAGAGAAAGGGTGATGATGCTGATAATGATGATGTCGTTGATGACAATCGTGTCCCTTCTGTAGGAAACTGAATGGCTTCTGGATGTCAGAGGCACCTTAAAAATATTCATATTTACTACTGACTTTTGCTTTTTTATTTCTGCATGTTGTCACTCTAGAAAATTAGGGAATAATAATCAATTACTATTATTCAGTAGTCAGCCTAAATTCAAAACTATCACCCCCAAAATAATCTTAGCTGTTTTATAAGCACCTAAGTTCATAATCAGGATAAAGATAACTGAGTCACTCTTACTGTATCCATAAGCTCTTGTGACTTTGTTCAGTGGTCAACTGTATCATCATCCTCACATTCTTCCTCACTCAGAGAATTTACAGATTCAGGTCAAGGCTACAGACAGAAGTAGCTTTGTTATGGAATAAATATTCTTATGAAAGTAGAATAAAGTAGGTTGATAATGATCTGTGGTACACAGTTAAAAAGATGAAAATGCATAAATGGGGAAAATTTGTATTATCATTTGAGATATACAACTGTGTATTGGTGGCGAACGCCTTTAATCCTAGCACTCAGGAGGCAGAGCCAGGAGGATCTCTGTGAGTTCGAGGCCAGCCTGGTCTACAGAGCGAGATCAGGAAAGGCGCCAAAGCTACAAAGAGAAACCCTGTCTCAAAAAAAACAAAACAACAACAAAAAAGATATACGACAGAAATATCTCAAATATATCCCTCTTTGTTTCAATTTATTTTGTTTTTTTAAACAGTATCACTGTATAGTCCAGGCTAGCCTGGGCTTTAATATGTACCCCAGGCTAGCCTCAAAACTAAGCTTATCTTCCTGCCTCAGACCCATTCACACTGGAATTACAGGCATGAGCCACCATACCTAAGATGTACTTTCCTTGGTACGTGTTATATGTCAATAAAAAGTTTAAATAAAGGAATAGTAAAGATTTATTTTACATCTAGTTTGTTTCCTGAGGGAAATCTGGCAAAATTTTTAATAATTAAGTTTGAAATTACTTTTTTCAGCCAACCTGGTGCTATTCAAAGTATATAGAAGCCTTGGAACAGGAGCGAATTCTTCTGAAAATTCAAGAGGAAATGGAAAGAAAGATGTTTACAGGTAACTTTTGCCTCCTGTGCAGAGTCGCTCTGTGGACGCCTCACGCAGACTACTTCCTGGAGTTTGCAGCAGACGCTTCACTTTGTCCCTTTCTCTCACCTCTGTGCAGGTGCGTCACCTTTCACAAATGTGCTTAAGCTTCCCACTGGCTCTGCTGTCTTTGAAGGAGAACTTGTCTCTCCACAGCACTCAGAGTCGGTTCCCAGTGGTCATCCTCAGCTCTGGTCCTTTTTCTGCCTCTTTGCTAACCTTCCAGAACCAGAGGCACCCACTCTCCCCACCACCAACTTCTCACCCTCCAGTTAGGAGAATGCTCAGTCTCTCTGTGTCTCTAGAATTTCTCCTCTGCTAAGGAGGAGTAATAAGGACCCATACCTAATACTTCTCCTGTTTTCCAGGGTAGCAACATTCAAGCCCGTGTTCACATTCTGCTGCTGATAGGTGCCAGGTAAGCCAGAGTGTGAGACTCCCTTTGACTAAACACCTTCCCACACAGACAAATCTACACAGACCCAAACCACATGCCCAGACACACTGATCACACACTCATGCCTCACTACCAAACCAAAGGGTAGGAACAGCTAGTCTTCTGATTTATGTACAGTCTCCCAAGAGGAGATTTCTCCAGGGATAATTGCTTCTGTTTACTCTACACCATCAAGAACCTGGGAGGGGAAATGTGCATTACTAGCTCAGGCTTCCTAAGCTCCTCTAAGCTGGGAGTGTATAACACACTAAACGCCAAGCCTAGATCCCTCTCCATTCAGATACTGATGGACCTGTAAGATTTTACTGGATTCTAATGTTAGAGTTTAACAAGCCCTTTCCAGAGCATTCTAGAGGCAAAATGTGGTGTGCATGTGAACAGCTAGGCCATATACTAAAAGTAGCCCATGAAGGCACCTCTCTTACCCTCTGTCTTATCTGGTTTCACAGAATCCCATTTTCCAGCACTTGGGGGCTTGTGGGGAGGGGGTGACTAATGTTCTCAGGCTGCTGATCTTTTTTTCTTTCTAGTCAGCCTCCACACCACACCCTCAAAGTCCCCCACCTCTTAGGTTAACTTCATAATGCCCTGAACATTGAGGACACCACATTTATTTGTTTCTAGTGGAAAGCTCTTTTAAATTTTTATCATTATTGTTTGGATATCTTTTCTCATTCATTTTTTTTTCTTTTGCAGGATTTCCTTAAGCCAACTTTAACTAACATGAGAAGCTGAAAACCCAAGTTTTTGGATAGTCTGCATTACTTTAGAATACTATACTATCTAGGCTAGAAGAATTAAAATTGTTTGCCTATTATAGTCCTTAAGGAAAAAGCAATATTATGCCCCTTGAGCAATCTTTCAACAAATGTTCCTGGCAGGCTTACTCTGGTTAGCAGATCTATTATTCATTGGGTGACTAAGGGTGTGACTATTCCTAGTATAATTAACCCAAGAAATAGAAGAGCCTTCCACCTCATTCCTGGCTATGATGAGACTATGCTGAAGCAGTGGTTTTTACAGAGCAATGTGTACAAGGCCCACATGATGTGGGTTAGCATTTAAGACTCCATGGGGCACTCCATGCAAACCTTCCAGTTACTCATGGGAGATACTCTGAAATTGCCATCATTACCAGATGCCTAGGTGACTTCCACACAGACTCACACCACAGACTGTTCATTGAGGCACACTGTTAGGGCAGAAAGAAATAGTGCTCTGGTCCAGGGCTACAGCTGTGGCAAAAGAGAACCAGACACACCTTCCGATGTGCGTCCTGGGAAAGGAGGACGTGGAAGGAGTGACCTGAGAGGGGCGTTTGTGGCCCACATAACTCAGGACCTCCAAGAACTACAACCCAGGTTAGAAACTATGTTCTACAGTCCCACACAGTCCCAGAGGGTCTTTTCAAAGACAAAACTGTCATCCCAAATCTCTAGGTTGTTTGGAATTTTAAATGGGCAAAGTATCAGCTGGCATACTTCACGTTTCTCCTAAAGAAGGGACTAACAGATGGTTCTGGGTTTGGAGGTGAGGCTCCTGCTGTGCTGTGCAGCTGTCCTTGACCCTCCTGAGTCTTCAGGATTACCAGACAATGTGTGGACCACCTTGCCCTGCTCGATAAAATGTCCAGAAATCCTCTGGTGGCTGTGGAACTGGCCACTGTTTCACCAAGCTCTTGTGGTTCCTGTCCTGCCTCCTTTGCTTTCAGTTGAGATTTTGTTGGTTTGTTTGTTTTCTTGTGGTTCAATTTTCTGTCCTCTCAACATATTAGTTATAATTCTTTTGAAATTTCTGGTTTTCCCAGAGTCTTCAAGGTTCATTACAACTAATGAAAGCCCACTTTCAGATTAGATGTCCTGGGTAGTACAAACATTGTAGGATATGAAGAAAATTAAGATAAAAATAAAATACAATGTAGGGTTTTTTGTTTGTTTGGTTTTTTTTTTTTTTTTTGTAACTCTTAGCTCGCCACCCAGCTCCCAAACAAATCACACATGGAGGCTTATTCTTAATTATAAATGCCCGGCCTTAGTTTGACTTGTTTCTTGCTAGCTTTTCTTTACTTTAAATTATCCCATCTACCTTTTGCCTCTGGACTTTTTCCTTTTTTTATTTCTGCATATCTTACTTTCACTCTTACTGTGTGGCTGTGTGGCTGGCCTCTGGTGTCCTCTCCTTGTTCTCCTGTTCCTCCTCCTTTTTCCTCCCAGATTTCTCCTTCTATTTATTCTCTCTGCCTGCCTGCCCCGCCTATCCTTTCTCCTGCCTCACTATTGACTGTTCAGCTCTTTATTAGACCGTCAAGTGTTTTAGACAGGCAAAGTAACACAGCTTCATAGAGTTAAATAAATGCAACATAAAAGAATACAATACATCTTTGCATCATTAAACAAATGTTCCACAGCATAAACAAATGTAACATATCTTAAAATAATATTCTACAACATTTCCCCCTTTTTGTATAAATAAAAAGAAAGGTTTTAACATTATAGTAAAACTATATACAACAAAAAGTTATCAAGTAAGAATTAATTTACAATATTCAGTCCATTTGCATTTAGCAAATTCAGAGAAAATGCTACATTATCTATCTTATCTTAGTGAGTCCAAAGTTTTATACCTAACTTACTTTCTATCATAACTAAGGAAAACTATAACTCGAATTATTTAGTCTTTAACTCCATCAAAGACCCAGAAGGATGTACTATTACCTAACAACAGAGACATTTGAATGCCTGGACAGTCACCCAAAGTTCCTTTGCAATGTTGGGGCATCCATCTTCAGCCTATAGGCCCAGAATATCTGGCAAACTTTTCAGTGAAACAGGAATTTTGAAGACTGTCCTGCCTTGTTTTGACAAAGTTAAACACTCTTTTTTTCCTCTGTGTCCTCATGTCCAGTCTACACAGCCCATTGTCTGCAGTCAAAGGCAAGACCAGTTTCTTTGCCCAGTGGCTAACCTTGCCACAATGAAAGTAAACTCCATAAGGAGTTATCTAATACATACTACTTATTTTCACTTATTCCTTCCCTGATATTCTTCCTTTCTTTATACAGATAAAGTTTCTAACCTATACAGTTTTTCTTCTCTTGTTGTTTTGACATTTCTTGCAAGGCAGCTCTATTTGAGACTTAGAGAACCTTTATTTCTCCTTCCCTTTTAACAGATAACTTCACAGGATACAAAAGTATAGGTTATCAGATTTTTTCCTTCAGTGCCTAAAATATCTCATTTCCTTCTCTTCTTGCTTGTGTAATTTCTGAAGAAAAGTCAGATGTCACCTTTGCCTGTCTGTGGGGAAGTTGCTCTACCCTTCCCCTGGCTCCAAGGTCTTGGTCCTCCTGAGTTTGAATGGCCTGTGCCGGGGGCTGAGGAGCTGGCTCAGTGGTTAAGAGCTTTTACTCAGCTGCACATTTCTGCACATCTGTCCTGGGTGCTGGTCTCTAAGCCTCTTGCATCTGTAGCTTGGCATCTGTCATCAGTTTTGGAAAGACTTGCCATTATCACTGTCGAATGTTGCTTCCGTTCCTGTCTCTGCCTTCTGCTCTTCCCATCCCCCACAGCCACCTTCCTTCCAATCCTTTTCCCTCTCTGCATTTCAGTTTTGGAAGTTCCCACTAATGACCACTCTAGATAACCTCATCACATGTTCTTCATGTCTGAGATACTGGTTTTTATTTCTTGTGTTTCCATTTGATTTTTCCTTGGAATTTTCTGCTCTGTGCTTGCATTATGAATCTGATCTTGTTTATCATCCAGTTTTTGTTTGGTTTGATTATTTTTTTATAGACAGGCATTCTCTGTGTAGGTTTCTCCAGGCTGTCCTGGAACTAGCTCTGTAGAAGAGGTTGGCCTCAAACTGAGAGATCTGCCTGCCTCTGCTGGGATTAAAGGTGTGTGCTGCCACCACCACCTAGTTATCATCCAGTTTTTAAAGGGGAACTCTTCATTATTAAACACAGTCATTGTATGCTTCTCATCTTGACAATTCCGACATTCCTACCATCTTTGAGCCTGGTTCAGATGTTGCTATTGTAGTTTGGACTGTGCTGTCTGCTTTTAGAGTTGTTAATTTTTGTTGAAAGCAAGACATGTACATAGCAAAAGAAGATGAGCTAGATAGAGGTGTGGGCTTTGTGTGTATCTGGCTGGCAATAATTTTGAACTTACTGTGGTAGAGGAGTCTGAGATTTCCTCTGTGCTCTTACTTGTATCTTCTCTGAGTTTTTTTGTTTGCTTGTTTGTTTTGTTTTTCCTAAAGCCTCCTTGATAGTATGGAAGGCTTGAAGTTCTTGTTAAACCTTATTATGTGGAAAGAAGAAAACATATTTCGTCTTATGATTAGGTCTCAGTGTTTTAATGAGCCTGAATGGAGTGTTTCTCTTTTGCCAGGTTGTTGGAGCATTGGTTTAGTCTTCCTTCTGTCAGTTCTAGTATAGCTGTGCCTTTGGTGGTGGCCTGGTTATCAGAACCTGAGCGACCTCACGTCGGCTGCTTTACTCCTCCCCCTTCCAGCAGTAGGAAAAGTTTGCTCTGGTCTTCAAAGGAGAACATGATGGAATTCCAAGGGGGTAAAACTCAAGGAACTATAGAGGTGGCTGAAAGTTTTCCTGTGTCCCGCCTGGTCCACAGCTGCTCAGACCCAAGTAAACACACAGAGGCTTATATTAATTAAAACTGCTTGGCCATTAGCTCAGGCTTCCTACTGACTAGCTCTTACAATTAAACTCAGCCCATTTCTGTTAATCTATATCTTGCCACGTGTTCTGTGGCTTTACCTGTGTGCCATTACATGCTGTTTCCCAGATGGCGGGCTGGCATCTCCTGACTCAGCCTTTCTCTTCCCAGAATTCTCCTTGTCTGCTTATTCCACCTACACTTCCTGCCTGGCTACTGGCCAATCAGCATTTTATTAAACCAGTGTACAAAAGCATTATCCCACAGCAGCCCCCTTCCAGCAGTAGGAGAGGTTTGCTCTGGTCTTCAAAGGAGAACATGATAGAATTCCTAGGGGGTAAAACTCAAGAAAATGGAACGAGTTACAGCATTTACGTGCTCTTCAGAGGATACAGGCTAATTCCCAGCACTCACGTGGTATCTTACAACTCTCTGTAACTCCAGTCTCAGGGGATCCGACTCCTTCTTCTTGCCACTGTGGACATCAGGCACACACATGGTATACAAACACATATTCAAGCAAAGCACTTATACACATAAATAAATCAATAAAAATTAAAACAGAAGCCAAACAACAACAACAAAACCCTCAAGGAAGTATGGAGTCACCCCTAAGACTGAGCCACTGAGAGGTTTTAACTCTGTGGTCAGCCTCATCACCTGCTGCCCTGCACCTGGTGTGCTGTGCTTGTGTGTTCCTGCCTGCCTTCCTGTCTGCAGGCACCGCCTTCCTGCAGGCGGAGATCACCCTGTTACTACAGTTCTTTGATGCCCCCATGAATTGTTGCCTTTCTGTTCACTGAGCTGCTTTCTTGTTGCAGAGGTGATTGTGATGACTTCCAACACTTTACATGTCAGAGTGGGCTCTGATGTTTGACATCTGTGTTTTAAGTATTCTGTAGACAGTTTGCTTAGCTATAAAATTTATAGTTAAGAAAGGTTAGTTTAACTATTAAATTGGTGGTAATTTTTATACTGTAAGTATTTACACATTCATTTTTGGTTCCTCAAAGCATGGAATAGAATCGCTGCCATCAGGAGAGATTTTCCTGTAGCCATGTGCCCGTGTGTGTCTGGTCCTGGCCTGCTTGTTCTTATCATCCTTTGAATTCTCCATTCCTCTCTATTGCTGGATAATTAAATTACCTAATTCTAGAACCTGGAATCTGGAACTTAGTTTATCTCTTTCTCCTGCATGGCCACCTTCCACCCACATTCGGGGGAACTCTCTAAAAGCAAACATGATATTCTCCTGGCTAAGTGCCTTGCTGAGATGAGGGCTGAAACATAGGCCCTCTTCCTCCTGATATTGGTCAGACCTGCTGATACTGCTTTCTTACAGACACAGATCACCACACAGCTGCAGAAGTCACTGCGCAGCCGCAGCCTCAGCACAGCTTAGATGCAGCTGTTAGTTTACTTTTATTCTAGTACCTTACATAGAACACCCAAAGAACAGATGTTCAAGAAACAGTTGTTGGGGAAAAAAGGAAATGACTCTAGTATTAAATCCCTAGAAGGTAAACACTACTGTTCATTGAAAATGTGTACTATAGCGATGTGCTGTAGTGAACCATCTACATGACAGAGCCTACAACCACCCAAGAGTCTCCTTTGCCCACGTGCATGAGTGTGGGACTGTCTGTTTGTGGATTGGGTGGGATGGCTCACCTTCAGCATGGGTTAGACTTGAAACTGAACCAGGCAGGAGATGCTGGAGAAGCCAATGAACAGGCAGCACAGATCCATTTGCTTCTCTCTGCTCTTCATTGTGGATGTGATGTATTAGCTACTTGAGCTCCCGCCTCTGCTTCCCCCAGATGAAGGGCTGTAACCTGGAACTGTAAGCCTCTGCTTCCCCCAGATGAAGGGCTGTAACCTGGAACTGTAAGCCAAATCAACCTTTTCTTCTCTAAGTCAGTCCCTTGCATTTAATATAATGATGCTGTATTTTAGACAGCCTTAACTGACTAAATCTGACCTGAGTGTGTACAGATAACTAAATAAATTCTAGTTGTTCTATATTTGGGCATTTGATGAAACATTCTTCTTGATTTTAATGAGTTTTCTTTTTAAAAAAAAAACCAAAACCTCAATTTTGTAAGCTTGAACCTGAGCTCATAGTTTTGTTACATTATTTGAGATAAATATAAGTATTTTGAAGGAAATTCAGTAGAAGTAACCCAAAAGTACTCTGGCCAGTTAAAGATACAATTTGTGCTTCTTCTTCTCCTTCTCCTTCTTCTTTCTTCTTCTTTCTCCTTCTCCTCCTCCTTTGTTTTTCCAGACAGGGTTTCTCTGTGTAGCCCAAGCTGTCCTGGAACTCACTCTCTAGACCAGGCTGGCCTTGAACTTAGAGATCCTCCTGCCTCTGCCTCCCAAGTGCTGGATTAAAGGTGTACGCCACCACTGCCTGGTTGAGATAGGGTCTCTTTATGTAAACCAGGCTGGCCTTGAACTCACCAGCTTTGCCCCTGCTGGGATTAAAGGCATGTGCTACCACATTTGGCATGCTGTATTTCTTAAACATGTGTCTTTCCATTTGTCATATAATTGAAAAATACAGCATATAAACCGAGCATACTTTCTTTTTCTAATTCTCATACTGTTTACAATGACAATGAAATTTCTGCCTACAGAAATACATCCAGTGAGGGCGGACCTGTAACTCAGTAGAGCACTTGCCTGGCATGTAGGAGGCCTGAGCACCAGACAAAACAAAACATCCACAGACTCAGCAGAAATTAGGTCTAGTTCTGCATCTGTTGCTCTTTCTTATTTGGGGCATTTTATTTAATCTCTTTGAATCTCTGATTAGTTGTTCATAAAGAATTCAGAATCTTTTGTAGCTTTAACTGTAATGGTGGAGTTTCCTGTTTAAATTTGTTCTTCGACAATTTCCTTTGTGTGGAGAGGGCATTCTGTTTAGTTTTAGCCTCCACCTGTCATATCTCCCTCCCACCACTGCTAAGCCCACCTCTTCTTGGCAGGTTCCTTTCCTATAGTCATTTCTAACTCTGTGTGTGTGTGTGTGCACGCACGTGTGTGTGTGTGTGTGTGTGTGTGTGTGCGTGCGCGTGTGTGTGATCTCAGCATTTGGGAGACTGAAGCAGGAAAATGAGTTTGAGACTAGTTTGTGCATCATAACAAGACCTTATCTCAAAAACAAACAACCAAAACCTCAGGCTGCTCAAGGGAATTCTACCCAGCCACTGAGTCCTAGAGACTGAGAGGCTGCCATTGTGTGAACCATTCCATCGCCATGGCTGCCACTGCAGTGTGAACTATTCTATCGCCATGGTTGCCACTGCAGTATGAACCACTTCCATCTCCATGGCTGCCACTGCAGTGGGAACTATTCCATCTCCATGGCTGCCACTGCAGTGGGAACTATTCCATCTCCATGGCTGCCACTGCAGTGTGAACTATTCCATCTCCATGGCTGCCACTGCAGTATGAACTATTCCATCTCCATGGCTGCCACTGCAGTGTGAACCACTTCTATCTCCATGGCTGCCACTGCAGTGTGAACCATTCCACCTCCATGGCTGCCACTGCAGTGTGAACTATTCCATCTCCATGGCTGCCACTGCAGCGAGAACCACTTCCATCGCCGTGGCTGCCACTGCAGTGTGAACCATTCCATCTCCATGGCTGCCACTGAGTGTGAACCATTCCATCTCCATGGCTGCCACTGCAGTGTGAACCATTCCATCTCCATGGCTGCCACTGCAGTGTGAACCACTTCCATCTCCATGGCTGCCACTGCAGTGTGAACCCCTTCATCTCCATGGCTGCCACTGCAGTGTGAACCATTCCATCTCCATGGCTGCCACTGCAGTGTGAACTATTCCATCTCCATAGCTGCCACTGCAGTATGAACTATTCCATCTCCATGGCTGCCACTGCAGTGTGAACCACTTCCATCTCCATGGCTGCCACTGAGTGTGAACTATTCCACCTCCATGGCTGCCACTGCAGTGTGAACCCCTTCATCTCCATGGCTGCCACTGCAGTGTGAACCATTCCATCTCCATGGCTGCCACTGAGTGTGAACTATTCCACCTCCATGGCTGCCACTGCAGTGTGAACCCCTTCATCTCCATGGCTGCCACTGCAGTGTGAACCATTCCATCTCCATGGCTGCCACTGAGTGTGAACTATTCCATCTCCATGGCTGCTACTGCAGTGTGAACCCCTTCATCTCCATGGCTGCCACTGCAGTGGGAACCATTACATCTCCATGGCTGCCACTGCAGTGTGAACTATTCCATCTCCATGGCTGCCACTGCAATGTGAACTATTCCATCTCCATGGCTGCCACTGCAATGTGAACCATTCCATCTCCATGGCTGCCACTGCAGTGGGAACCATTCCATCTCCATGGCTGCCACTGTAGTGGGAACCACTTCCATCACCATGGCTGCCACTGCAGTGTGAACTATTCCATCTCCATGGCTGCCACTGCAGTGGGAACCATTCCATCTTCATGGCTGCCACTGCAGTGTGAACCATTCCATCTCCATGGCTGCCACTGCAGTGTGAACCATTCCATCTTAATGGCTGCCAATGCAGTGGGAACCACTTCCATCTCCATGGCTGCCACTGCAGTGTGAACTATTCCATCGCCATGGCTGCCACTGCAGTGGGAACCATTCCATCACCATGGCTGCCACTGCAGTGTGAACTATTCCATCTCCATGGCTGCCACTGCAGTGGGAACCATTCCATCTCCATGGTAGCCACTGCAGTGTGAACCATTCCATCTCCATGGCTGCCACTGCAGCAGGAACCACTTCCATCTCCATGGCTGCCACTGCAGCCGGAACCACTTCTATCTCCATGGCTGTCACTCCAGTGGGAACCATTCCATCTTCATGGCTGCCACTGCAGTGTGAACTATTCCATCACCATGGCTGCCACTGCAGTATGAACCATTTCCATCTCCATGGCTGTCACTCCAGTGGGAACCATTCCATCTCCATGGCTGCCACTGCAGTATGAACCATTCCATCTCCATGGCTGCCACTGCAGTGGGAACTATTCCATCTCCATGGCTGCAATTGCCTTTACTGCCATTCCAAACACAGCTTCTGGGGACTCTGCTTCAATTTCAACTGCCCCATAGGCCCTCTAAGAGTTCCAGAGGTCTTACCTTGGCCATAATACCTTCAGATGGACTTAGATGAACTGGTCTACAGCCACCCTGGGCCTTGTAGTCCTCAATCTGTCTGGGCAGAATACCTCCTGACTAATGACAGTTAGGTATGGTGTACCTCTGTCTCCTCTAAGCAGTCTAGGGGAGCTTTTTCTTATACACTTCTCCCCAGGTGCTGTGGCCTAGACCCCAGTAAAGCCTCATTTGATTGCTCTGTTGTCTACTTGTACTCTTTGTTGTGGGTTGAATAGCTGCACTGGTACTGAGAACAGGCACCTCCCAGTGCTGGCCATCACCAGCACCCAGCAGCAGCTATAGGAAAGTAGTTGGGAGAGGGGATGTGGCATTTCTAGAAAAGCTGCAGATCCAACCTGGAGAGAGCCAGAAAGTTGCTGAGAGCTACAAGCTCTGGCTGCTGAAAAGTTGCAATGCTAAGAGGCAAGGGTCCTGACACTCCAAGCCTGGAGCTTTCTCTCTAAGAAACAGGGGTCCCAACACTGTAAGCTCAGAGCTACAACTAACTCCTGTGTGCTGGGTCACTGGTGCAGTCCAGAACTGTCACACTGGGTGCAGTCCTGACAGTGTGGGCTTAACTTGCTATCACCAAGGCAGCCAGATTTTGCCTGTTTATGATTTCCATCTGAACAGCAAAAGAATTATCCACTGATTGGGGCTGGCCACATAGAACTAACCTACTCAGCAGTACGTGATACAGTTAAGTGGAGTCTTCTTGTTTATCCCCTTATAACAAACTGCTGTTTCCCAGCGTCTCTCCTCATTCCTCTTAGTAACGGAATTCCCATAACTACATAATGTATTTCACCATCGTGTCTCAGGCTACTTCATGGGTAGATGTTATAGAGCAAAACATCGTCATCATCAGGTAAGCTTGCCTCCTTGCAGCAGCTGGGCTTATTGACTGTTGATGTTCCCTCAAAGGAGCAGGTGGAGAAGATCACTGGACACTCACTGGAGTTTCCAGTAACTCCTCTCAGCCATCTGCATACAATTCTGCCTTAAGTATGTATGGTCCCCATAGTATAAACTGGGGGAGACTAACAGAAGAGGACCCATGAAGGCAGCCATCATCCATGATGAGCGCAAGCCTTGGTTTTTCCCCATGTTTTTCCTTTTATTGAAAATATTCTTTTCTCATACAATATATCCTGATTATAGTGTTCCCTACCCCCACTCCTCCCAGTTCCTCCCCCCTCCCCTCCTGAAGCAAAAGCCATGTCAAAGATGGAGAAGGCAACCAAGAGCAGGAGCAGGAAGAGAGTCCCAAGAGCAGGAAGAGAGTCCCAAGAGCAGGAAGAGAGTCCCAAGAGCAGGAAGAGAGTCATAAGAGCAGGAAGAGAGTCCCAAGAGCAGGAAGAGAGTCCCAAGGGCAGGAAGAGAGTCCCAAGAGCAGGAAGAGAGTCCCAAGAGCAGGAAGAGAGTCCCAAGAGCAGGAAGAGAGTCCCAAGAGCAGGAAGAGAGTCCCAAGAGCAGGAAGAGAGTCCCAAGAGCAGGCATAAGAAACAGAACCCTCGTTCCCGCACTCTGGAGTCCCATAAAACACTAAGCTGAGAGTTGTGATACAGAGGACCCATGTAGGTCCTGTGCTTGCTGCTTCCGTCTCTTTGAGAACATATGCACCTTGCTTAATTGATTCAGAGGGCCTTGTCCTCCTGGTGTTCCCTCCCCTCTGGCTCTTAGAATCTTTCCACATCCCCTTCAATGGGGCTCTGAGGGGAGGGATTTGATGGGGACCTCCCATTTGGACTCTCACTCCATGTAAATCTGTCTATGAGTCTCTGCATCTGATTCCATCTGCTGCTGCAGGAAGGCTTTTTGATGATGACTGTTGAGCAGAATATCTATGGAGTCAATTTATTGATACTTTTTTTTTTTTAGACCTGTATCCCCACAAGTTCTATGCCGCCACTGAGCCCAAGCCTTCTAAGATCTGCTGCTTTAGGGTAACCCATGCTCCTACCGGAAACTCCTCACCCATGATCTGTCAGCGTGCCTCACACAGTCATTAGTTTCCCAGGGTGAATATTGAGGGAATTAAACTTTGGTTTGTCCTTGGGCCCTTAGGAGGAGGGGTGACTGTTGTTTAGGTACCCCCAGGGGAGGGATTTTTGCAACAGTAGATATAGCTATCTGACCAAGTTCAAGCCCAGAGGATGTGCACAGAAGTGTATGGTATTCATTTCAAGTCTTCCTATAAGCCAGATGACAGTTGTGCTGGCTGGCAAGCTTCTGCACATAGATGGAACCTCTGTGGAATTAGAGTTCCCTCACTCTGGACAATTATGTAGAGAAAGCCAAAACTGCCATCTTTTTAATTACTTTCTTTTCACGCCTTTTTGTTACAGCAGTTTATCTAGGCTTTAACTAATGCAAAGTTACTACTAGGTATAGGGTAACAAAAACCCAAAATGGAAGGTACTAATCAGCCAGTGTACAGCAAGGAGACAATCTCAGGCAGGAAAGTAACGAGTTTTGTAATATGGCAAAATAGTTGGTGAACTGATGCCTCTGATGACTTGGAGGGCAGATCATGCACACAATGTGTCCAGACCTCTAAAAGAGGCTAAAAGGCATTGATGTTCATGCATTTTGTGATCTTTGCTTTTTAGCAAGTACTGTGAGAAGGCATTGGGCAGAAGTTAATCCATTTAACTAGTAGATGTGGAAGGAAGCACAGTCCAGCCAGGAGGCACGTTCTCTATGTCTTGCAATAAAACTTAGTATGAAATCTGATGATTTGAGTTCTCCAAGTTCAGAAAGTCAACTGCAACCTCCCCTTTTCAACAGTTTTGACGCTTTTCATTTAGGTAGTGGAAGCCTCCTGGTGAAAGCCCAAGTAAGGATGAGGCAGGAGTTAGGGAGGGCTCATGGCAGACCACCAGCTAGCCACAAACACATGTCTACAACCCTGATTGGATGAGTAACAAACACATGAATACTTCTCTGGTCATGCTAGGGAGCATGAATAGAGCATGAAGACTCCTTGCTGGCTTACCCAACAAGGTACTCAAAATGACCAATTTCAATAAAGGTAATTTCAGTCTCCAATTCCTGCCATAAGACCCATAAAAGAGGGCTGGAGAAATGGCTCAGCCCTTAAAGGTTAGGTTCACAACCAAACAGATAAGACTCATAAAAGACCCCTGGGCAGGGCAACACTGTGATGTTTCTCCCTTAGAACTCTTCCTGTTCTTGGGAGTTCTTTCACATTTTTCCTTAATCTATGTTCATTCAGAAAAAATTTCAAGCCACTGGCTCAGGATGGCTCTGGTGACCAGTAGCCCTCAGACACACTGGCCTTGAGAGCCTACCAAGAGCCCAGAAAGGTTCCCCCACTCTCACAACATCCACCTCAATAAAAATGACTACCATTTTTATTCTAACTGATTATTTTAGAAGGCCTTAAAATAGACACAGTTAAAACAAGGGAGAACTACGCTAAGCACAGAAATGTGTGCCGGCTGCTTAAACACTATAATCAGAAGAGATTTTGACTTGGAACTGATACTAACTAGATTGAAAGCTAAAATTTTGATGTGATTGTATTCTCAACAAAACCACTAACCTGGCTTGAAAACACTATAATTTTTCAATTTCTGAAACAACCACTAGGCCCCCAAACTTTGCATCAGAAACAAGCTATGAAATTTGTACAACCCCCACAAAAGGCCTCTGTGATGCCAACTGCAGATGTAGTCTAGTTAAAAGGATGAGGAAAAAATTCCTAGAAGTCAAAGTCAATGCCCAGAGGACAAGGCATAGGGAGGCCTCTTCAGGGCTCCTGGACACAGGTTGAATTGTGACTACCACGTTATCCATCCACATGTTTCAAGCCCTCAGACTCTCCTTAGGTTGTACGTCAGGGTCATACCCTCCATCCTCTGTCTCACACACTATCCAAGTCTTTGGTGCACTCACGGCTTCCTCTCCCATCCTCAACATGAATGCATCCTTCTCTTTGGCTTTTTTTTTTTAATCATCCTGTCTGTGAGATTTTAAGAAAGGGTACACCATAAGGCATATAGTTTCACATAGCAAATGTGGAGTTTCTAGCAAGTTTTTTTTTTTAATTGCTGAATTGCTAAATAGGGTGGAACTTCATCTCACAAAAAAGAAACGAAAAGAAAAACATCGTCGAAGACCACCACCAAAGAATTCTAGGCACCAATTCAAGGAAAAATTCCTGAACCTTAATACAAATAGCTTACAGCCTGTGCCATTTCGAACTAATGCTGTTTACACATGCACGCACGCTTGCACATCACCCAGCTACCATAATGTGACAGCGCTACTTGTCTGGGAAAGATGTTTTTCTCCTGGAAAGGTATAATTTGGGCCAGGATTGTTGTGAAAACTTGAATAACCCATGCACAACAGCAAGAAATGCAGGAAGACTAACCTCACACTTAGACTGAGGTTGTGTCATTGGTTGAGCAATCATAAACTAGTAGTCAAACCAGAAAGAAAACGAAATCTGAGATAGCTGGAGTGATCACCGGTAAACTTTCACATATTCCTGGTGGTTTAGCACCATGATGAAAAGTTTTCGACCCTTGAAAATGGGCCCAGAGCACACTTGGATCAATCCTGCACTCAAGTCATCTACCACTCCAGTGGCCTGTGGCAGTTTTGTGTCTGTCCATCTGCCTGGGAATCCCTCCTTTCCTCATTGCCCAACTCATTTTCAGAGACTCATTTTACAAATTATCCATTTTAAAACTATCCCTAGTTTCCCCTCAACTAAATTAGCTTCATTTTCTTTCTTGTCTTACCGTGCATCTCAGTAGTAGTCATCCACCACACTGTAGCTTGGGTTGCGTGTTTGATTAGGTGCTCAATAGTTTGAGAAGCTGCCCTGTAACTACCCCCAGAAATCATGGCAAGGCAACTCTTTTCTTCTGTGGGCTATTGTGTTTACATGTACTGCCACCAGGGGACTTTGCACTATGTGTGGCACAGTCTATCCGTACAAAGCTGTATTTCTTAGTTACGCCACTTTTGATTATTGATATGTAGTCTACAAAGAAATATTGATGAGTTTCTATCCAATTGGCATCATAAGTATACTAAGATTATAGTACTGCTAGTCAGCAATGTTCTGTCTTTTTAAGGTTAAAGTACTATTTCCTAAGTTTTCTGGTTTGTCATCGGAAGAAGGCGAGTGTCGTTCAAAGCATCTCACTTTATAGCTAAGGAGTAGGCATCCACATGGAGTCTGAGCTCTTGGGAGCAGAAGCTTTGCTGTTTGAGGTTAACCTGGGCTACTTATGAGACCTTGTCTCCAAAATCACAGCAGCAGAGGGGGAGAGGGAGGGAGGGAGGGAGGGAGGGAGGGAGGGAGGGAGGGAGGGAGGGAGGGAGGGAAAGTGAAGCACTATAACAACACTCATTTCATCTAAGGATTTTAAATGGATTATTATAAAAAAAATCACTGTGTACTTTCATCTTACATACTATTTACTTTTAAGACTTGTCAGCACAAAAGGACACACTTAATGAGATGTGCTTTTAATTGAATACATTTTTGTCCATTATGGGCATGGCCCTTTGATACCATGTGTGTTTGGAATCCCCATCCTACTAGAAATATCTTTTTTTTTTTTCAAATCAAGGGAATTATCTCTTCTCAGAAAAGCATTCTTGTGCAGAGAAAAGCAATCATCTCATTAACTAGAATGTGAAAAGCGACAGATGACAGGGCGAGCAAGGAACAAACATGTGTCACACGGGAAGAATGCGATTGCGTGCAAAAGCCTATGCGTTACTGCTGTCTGGGAGACCCGGCTCATGGAGGAGCAAGATGTAACGGACGTGTGAAGTCTTTCACACACACGTGTGGGGAGGTGTGAGTTGGGAGCCCAGCCTTTCTCCTTGGTAAGTCTTTGTTAACATGTTTCATCCTGGGGAGAATGGCTGCTTTCATTCAAATGTAGCTCAGCAAAGGCCACTGCGTAATCATTACAGCCATCAGCAAGCTGATTCATGTGCAATCGGTCCAAAAGTTACAAAAGCTGTTTCTGAGTCCTTGTTTGTACCCACCATCTTAAGATTACATCAGAACTCAAGTATGCGGGACTTGAACTGACTTCAAAGACTAAACCGAGACTTCAGCTAGTTTAACGTTTTTCTTTTATTGGTTCATGTTTTCCATTTGGCTCCCATATCCTGTTCTAGCTGGATGCTCCTTCTAGAATTTCTCCCACAAACCTTACAGCTTTGGTTGGTGAAACACGCTGATTAATAATGCTGTTGTGGAGGCTGAGGATTTTAGCAACCTCATGCCTCCTGCTTGAAAGAATTACATATGAGCTGTTTTTTTCTCCCCATGTCTAGCACCATATTGAACACTGCAGAATGCATCTTACATGGAGGTCTAAATGCGTTTAACCAAGAGACATTTGTGGGGGCCGTTGACACTGTTATCTATTGCCAAAACAGTTCATCACCCAGTGCAAGCCTTTCAATGCAGCAGAAATAGGAGATCTACGTTTTCCTAGTTGGTTTTTCTCCCAGTAAAACAATAAAGTAAAAATAGACCATTTTGTGACTTCTAAAAGTCCCAAATAGTGCACAGAACAATAGCGTTGTGGCTTTAGAAGAACAGTTGTGTGCCTCTGTGGATCTTTGTGACAACATGAAGGAATGGTAACTATAGGGTTCAGACCTGGATAGAAACCTATGGAAACAGCAAAGTTTACATCTGCACTTGTTTTGCTGGCAGACACTGTGTCTAGCAACAACTCAGTAAATTTAGGTCGGTGATCTGATACAGCCGTCGTTTTAGTGAAATGAACCGAAAATTACCTGTGTTCATTCACCTACCAAGCTTGTAGCAGATCCACACAATGCTATGGCATTTTGATTGATTCTAAGGTTCACGGCTCCACGTGCTGTCTTGTGTTAATGTCTATAGATGTCAGTTCAGTACTTTTGTGCCACGTATTCGGCCCAGACTTTCAGTGTGTTTAAACTTTGAAAAGGCTACTTGGGTGATAGTCTTAAATTCTGGAAACTGTAGACTACAGAATGCAGCTGAGTTAAAGCCTTCACATTTCTTGGAATTCAGCTGATAAAGAGGAAAGACCACTTTAAAACTCAGTCCGCCAACCTGGAGCATAGCACGTATGTGTAGCTGGCAAAGTGTCTCACTTAGCTGGATTTCTACACACTGTAGGAGATGGTCTGTGCCGTGGGTTCAGCAACCAGCACCCACCACCACATTTGAAGCACTACTTGTCCTGCCCCCTCGCTACCTTAATCCCCATTTGTTTGAAAGTCACACACACACTTTAAGACCTTCCAGAGCATCGGGTAATTCTACCATACTTCCAAGAGCCTGGTGATTCACCATTAGGCAGCAAAAAGGTAATTTTAGTGTATTAGGTAATGCCTGTCAGTGTTTGTCCGACCCAAAGGAATGACAAGTTTACTTCAAAACAATCTTTAAGAGTATGATGGAAAAGCCTATGTGTGGCTCACTTAAGGCTATTGTCTTCATAATTTTAAATGATCTTTTCCAAGATGTCATGGTCTGTTTTTTTTTAAGATTTAATTGAAAATTACCTGAAAAATAAAACCTTAATTCAGAATTCTATTCCTCCAATCCCCCCTGCTCCGTGTGTGTGTGTGTGTGTGTGTGTGTGTGTGTGTGTGTGTGTGTGTGCTGAATGTATGTTCACGTGTAGGTGTGTGCTCTGTGTGCTCTTGTGCAGGTCAGAACAGGACAATAGTTGTCTTCTTCTGTGGCTCTCTACCTTGTTTTCTTGAGCCAGAGTCTCTCCCTGAGCTGGAAGCTTCCGTGGTACCTGTCTCTGCTTCCCCAAGCCGGAGTTCCAGGCGTACACAACCATGTCAGACTTTCTCCTGGGTGCTGGGGATTCAGACCCCAGTCCTGGGTTCCCATTGAACTGTCTCAGCAGCACCTTCTGCCTCCTTTCCAAGCACCTGTCATAGCTTTCAGGTTCTCTAATGTGTGTCACTGATGACAATATCCATATTTTACTAAAGGGAGTTGAGGAAAGGTCCAAAATGATAAAACTGTGTTATGCTCTTTTTCATGTTCTTATACAAAGTGACTGGCACAGCTGAGGTCAGAACTAATAATATCTAGATTTCTTTACTAAAGAGTGACCATATTGCTAACGATGGTGTTCTGGTGGAAGCCCCACCTCTCTGCCCAGACCCCGCCCCTCAGAGAGTCTCGCCAAACACAGCTCCTCCCCCAGAGATGCTCAAGACCACTCCCACAGGGTATTTAAACTGCACCCCAGAAAACAGACACATGGTTTTTCCATCTTTCTTCCCCATTTCCTCTCTGGGGAGCTGAAGAATCACCTGGGAGTGCTTTACCCATTAAACTGGGGCTTTTCTAATTCAGTCTGACTTGGTCTGATTTGGATTGTTGCATCTGTGAAGAGGCTTATCGGGGTGCAAAAACTTTTCATCTGGAGGTCCCACTGAGGGGCCTGACTTTCCCCCACTGGCCCAGGTCCACATGGTGGGAAAACACCCTCCTTCCCCACACCTGCTCTCCACCAGACTAAGATCAGCTTTCAACTGGGTAAATTGTCACTTCCAAGTCATTGACCGAGAGGCCAGAGCCTCCTCCAATTTTCGGGGTGTCCTGCCAAAGACGTGGCTGTGCCAGGACCTGACCCGTTCCTGGAGCAAAGACCTGCCTTTGTTCCGTGGGACCCCTTATTCAGAAGATGTTCTGTTGAAGGGAATGTGTTATGATATATTGTGTGGGGGACCCTGAGGGTGCTGGCATGCTGGGCAGATGCAGTAGCGGGCAGCAGCAAGCAGTCATTCACGACTCAGATGCTGCATCCGCATGGAAATGGTTTATTATAATAGAGAAGCGAAGAGAAGATAGGAAAGAGGGAGAGAAGAGAGAGAAAGAAAGGGAGAGAGACGGGGGTGCACACCTCATGGGAGGAAAAGCAAGAGAGAGGAAAGGGAGGGTTTTTCCTTAAAATGAGGCTTTTATGTCAGGATGCAGGGCGGGGCCAAGGGGCAGGATTTCATAGGTTGGGTCAGAATATTAACATTCCTCCGTTTTGATGATTATAAAAAGGTGAGTTATGGATAGCGAGTGGGGGAACAAGGACGCTGAATTCCTGAGACTGCTTCAACCTGACAAGGGGCGAAGTGAGGAGCGGGGAGCCGGGAGTCACACACGACGGGAGGTGGGAGTGAAGAAGCATGGTTGGTGGTCATCGTGGAGATATCAGGTGTCTGTTCCTTGAGGTCGCTAGGAGAAAAAATAGATTGTTATCATTGGCCTTATGAACTGGGCTAGCCATGGGAAGAGTGATAACTGCCAGAGAGAATGGACAGACAAGTGCCCTGGTGGTACAGAAGAGGCAAGGGTGAGTGAGTGAGACATGACAGCAGATATGCCCTTTACTGGGACATCTTGGAAAACCAGGTTCCAGTTGCTGGGCAGGTGCCCACCTGAGTAGAGAGGTGGTACTGACAGTGAATTGAAGGATGTGTTCTTTAGGAGTACAGAAGCCATCACATCTGCCATTTCTCTGGAGGTGGGGGGGTTACATCCATCCCAGTTGGCATCCTCATTAAGGGGTTGGCATCCTCAGAGCTGGTGCCAGCTGGTGCAGGGGCTGGCATATCTGGGGAGCCCTTTGGCCCAGTCAGGATGAGGGAAACTGCAAAATCTGTTTCAAAATGGGTGAGGTAAAAAAAAAAAATGGGCTCTGGAGATTGCTGGTTTTCATCAGACCAGATTTCTTGATACAGCAGCAGAACTTTTCCCAGGAGCTTGTAGGTATCTATAAGACAGCTGGAATAGATTTTTATCATAGCAAAACGGTTAAAAATCCATTTAAGGGCTCTTAAGAATGCTTTGCAGTCAGTGTTCTATTGGTTTATCAAAGCTGCATTTATCAGTATTAAACCTTTGAACCTCTGGAGTTATATCTGAAACCAGTATATTCTGTACCATGAAGTCTGTGAATTAGGAATACATATCTGTAATTGGAGAGTGCATTTTATATATATATAATATATACATATATATATATGGGACTGGAGCTGTTAAACTGATACCCTAGTCATCAAACATTGTCAGATCTGAGAAGGATAAATTTAAGAAGAAGTGAGACAGCTTCCCAGCTACCTAGGCAGCAATCCCAAGTCTCTCTGTGGTTGTTGGGGTACAGAGGCCCCAAAGGCAGCAGTTGTTCAAATGATAGGCCCAGAAGATCTGACGGATTTTTTCTGTGAAGTAGAAGTTTGGCAGGTCATCCTACCTGTCTTGGCAGAGAGGGAAACTAATCCCTATTCCTCCTTTTATTCACAGTCTGGACAGGATCTCAGCTTTTCACTGTGTGGCCAGCCTTGCCATGAACTTCCAGGTTGAAGTTCTTCTGTGGCCATCCATCTTCTTGGAGGAGACACAGGATGCTTCCAGGAGTTGAATACTTCTCCCTATCATCAAAAGCTTTTATATTAAATGCCATATTCTCAGATCTCTACAGGTGTTTGATACTGGGGGAACAAAATCTGTTAAATATATATATATATATATATATATATATATATATATATATATATATATACACACACACACACACACACACACACACACACACACATATATATATATATATATATCTTTGAGAGTATATCTGTAACTTGAGAGCATATATATAAATTAAATCTGAATATACAGGTTTCCCTGTTGGTCACAGCCCAGTGAAGTCAGCAAGGACAGGGAGGTCTACATTCTTAAGCCTGAATAGATCCTGAGCAAGGAGAGACATTCTCTAAGCTGTTGGCAGTAATCTGAATCCACTACCACTTTTAATGCCCTGTAGCTGTAGTTCTGATCCCTGAGTATAGCCAGACTACAATCCTGAATTATTTATATAGAAATAATTATTTCTTAAGCTGTCTCCTGAGAGGGCAAAGAAGATTGACAGGGGAACAGGAACAAAGGGGCTTGAGAGTCAGGATATAGCCCAACTCTGAGAAACGGACCCTCTGAAAAAATGAAAAAGACCCTCTTGGTGGACTCTTATGCCAGGGTTTCCATCCTTAATGTAGCCCTCCAGCCTGTCCTGGGAACAGGGAGCACAGGATGACATATTAGCCATTGCTGCTTCAAGCTGAAGTGGGGTTCAGGTGGTCAGGACTCTGGCTAGTAAAAGGTAAGGAGGGAATGCAGGCATGTGGTCATCTGACCTAGCTGTAGAGAAAGGAAATAATTACGTTTTGCTGGGCTGGGCCACATCATATAGACAAGAGTCTCTGCTGACATCCGTAGCAGGGAAAGTGCTGTAGATTGCTGTCCACAACTGCTGCTTTGATGTTTCTGCCAGCCTGCTGAAATACAGACCAGAGATGGGAGTCAAAATTTATTAATTTATTTGGAGCCTCTTGGCCCATGGTCTTAGTGATTGGGAAAGGGAGACCAGGAGGGAGAGAGATATCATCCTCAGGAACAGACAGGTGAGGAAACTCATTTATCTGGAGCTCATTTGACCTCTGTAAAGTGGATCCAATGGTTTCTTTTGATCCTCTGAGGCTTATATGAATTATTTTATAAAAGGAAATAAAAGTTTTAGATAAATTGGCATTATCAATCATTACTGAAATCCATATCATAGAAGAGCAGACAATGGGTATCTGCAAAACAGCAGAAGTAGACTCATACCTTTGAGTTCTAGCAGAATTACAGATTTGTGTTAAAAAGTATGTGTAACTGGTATTTATATCCTGACTCATTTCCTAAAAACTGCTCCCAAGGAAAGGTTCAAGATCTCTCAAATGTCTTCTTGCAATATCAAAAATAATGTACATGGCATTTTAAAAAGATTTAAAATCTCTTAAGCATCACTATTGCTACACTATAGGAACATGCTGCCCCTGCCCACAACTGAGTCAGGCAATGAAATGGGCTGGCAAGTTGGCCAGCATGTAAGGATGGGTCTCCAGGCCCCACCTGTTTGAGCCTGAGAGCGGCTGCTGAGAAACATCAGACCAAGACCAGAGGTCTTTTCTCAGTCCATAAAACAATGTGTGGTGCAAGCAATTTCCTGACCTCTCCCTGGTACAGATGGCCTGAGCACCAGTGCCCTGCCCATGCCTGAGCTACAGACAAGGAGTGACTTTGCTGCCCTTAGTAAAGACAGTGGTGAGGCCATATGACCTGTCTGGTTTGACCTTATTTAAGATGGCAGCTTGACCACATGATTGCCCTTATTTAAGATGGTGCCACCTGACCACATGATCATCCCTATCAAATATGGTGCCTGACCATGTGTTCATGTGGGTTTTTTTTCCCCAAAATAAACTGAGCAGATAAATTGAAGCCTTTAAAAGTCAGTCAGAAAGAAATATAGATGGCCATATCAAAGAGACCTATTATGTCGGTGTTGGATGAAGTGAGTGTTGAAGGTTCCAGGGCTCCTAGTGTGTCTCAGACTGCCAGCCAGCAGGAGAAATGTGCCAGGAGGACCTCTGCTGAATCACTAGCACCAGTGTTGTGATATATTGCATGTGGGACCCTGAGGGTATCCTGAATGTGCAGGGAAACATGCTGGCATGCTGAGTAGATGCAGTGGCAGGCTGGCTGATGACCCACACCATGCAGGCATGGTGACAAGATGGCAGGAAACAGTGATTCACGACCTAGATGCTGCATCCAGTCATGATCCATGATCCACCTGGAAACTATTTATTATAATAGAGAAGCAAAGAGAAGATAGGAAAGAGGGAGAGAAGGGGAGGGGGTGCACACCTCATGGGAGGAAAAGCAGAAGAGAGTTTTTCCTTAAAATGAGGCTTTTATGTCAGGACACAGGGCAGCACCAAGGGGCAGAATTTCAAGGGGCAGGTCAGAATATTAACAGAGTATCTCCCCACCACCACCACCCCTTGTTTGACCCAAAGCATACCACAGTGGGTGTATTGTGCTAGGCTTTGGTGCCGGCATAGACTTGTGAAATGGGCACTTGAAATTCAAAGTCAGATCCACAAACACCCCTGGGGTGTCTTTTACAGATTCTGTTCAAAATTGGGGCTATCTGGTACCATCTGTCCTGAATGCTTTATTTCTCTAAGCACTAAGGTCTGGTCACAATACACCCTTAATAACCAATCAAGATGGCCTCCAAAGGGACCCTTAGAATTTCCCATCCTCCAACATCTTGAAAATTTTTGTTGCCATGGAGATAAGTGGACAGAACATGGTTTGGGTACCGCATTCTCTTCTTCCCTACAGCAGCTGGTGTCTCTCAGCACTGGTCTTGTTGGCTAGGGTCACAGCACCTCCAGATTCCTGCCTACCCTGAAAATTCTGCTCTGACCATGCTGGAGTCACTGGCCCCTCCCCAACCCTCTCTACCCACCCCTTTCTACAATGCCACCTGTTCCATTCAGTGGCCAGCGTTCCTCACATTCCTCCCTCTATCCACCCCTCCCTACTTCTTCCCCTCCAGGAAGACCAAATTCCTCCTCCTTACCTGCCTTCCTGCTCTCCCCTCCCCTCACTGCTCCCCCATCCCTCGATGTCTCAACCTACATCCTGGTTCCCTTCTACACACTGGCCTAATGCCCCTGAATCTTCCCCAGTTTCTTCTCATACTTGGTCTCACTAGACTCTTGCCCTCCTCTACCCTCTCTGAGAGGTAGCTGGAGCTGATGGAATTGTCTGAGTCCATGCACCCTTCTCCCTTCAGGACCTCTTACAAACAGAAAAGCAGTTGTGTTCCTTTTCTGCTAATCCTTCTGTTTATATCAAGGAGTTCCGTTATCTGTCCCAGGGCTACAATCTGAC
This sequence comes from Peromyscus eremicus, assembly GCF_949786415.1. Lineage (NCBI taxonomy): Eukaryota > Metazoa > Chordata > Mammalia > Rodentia > Cricetidae > Peromyscus > Peromyscus eremicus. The sequence goes on from NC_081436.1 coordinate 63,105,045, forward strand.
CTGGCATGACCTTTATATGATCCAGGCCTCCACTCTCACTCCTGAGGAGTGAGCTTGAGTTTAGGCAGCAGCTAGCTAGGCAGCATGCAGACCAAACCCACCTAGTGGACAATACAGTCCCTGTGGGTGACATGGCGGTGCCAGCTACAGAGCCCTACTGGGATTGCCAACCAGGTCAAAACTGCGACCAGAGAAGAGGCCTCATGGTTTGTTGCCTCCTCCAAGGTATGGAAATGGTTGTTAAATTTGATAAGTTCAGACAAACGTGTTAATTTTGATAAGCCCCGAGAGATTAAACAGCTAGCTGATGAAAATCCAGCCACTTTTCCAAACCAGTTACAAGAGACCATGGTTCAATGTATTTGCCTTGACCCAGCCTCTCCAGTGGGAGTCACGGTCCTGGCCACCCATTTCACTTCTCAGTCAGTGCCAGACTTTAGGAAAAAATTTAAAAAGGCTGAGGAAGGTCCCCAAACTCCCCTACAGGAATTGGTAAAAATGGCTTTTAAAGTTTTTAATGCTCAAGAAGAGACAACTGAATTATCCTGACAGACAAGGCTGCAACAGAATATACCCCAAGCCCAAGCCTTAGCAGCTGCTGTGAAGCCACTGGGGCCCCCACAAGCAGGACAAGGGAAGTCAACCACGAGGCTCCATCCCACCGGAGCTCAGCCCAAGTCAACTCCACCAGAAGCCTGCTTCAAATGTGGCCAGCAGGCCACTGGTCACAGTATTGCCCTGACCCCCAGCCGTCCAGGAGTCCATACCTTGTCTGCTGACAGCCTGGACACTGGAGATCTGAATGTCTTCATGCAGGCTCATCCTCTGTGCCACACCATGGAGGTCCAACCTCACCAATACTGGCAACTTCTGGCCTTTGAATTCCGCAGCCTGTGCAGCTTAGACTTGGTGACTCCCATTGCCCTCTCTGAGCCTTGGATGATGCTGCAGGTAGTGGGTAAGTGCATTGAATTTCTTTTGGACACGGGAAATACTTATTCTGTTTTAACATCTCACTTGGGTCCTACAGTTCCCTCGTCAATTTCTGTCATGAAAATCGACGAGATCCCTTCTTTCCCACTTAAGACCCTGACACTTCCCTGCATTCTTGCATGGCGATTCTTCTCACACTCTTCTGGTCATTCCTGCTTGCCCTGCACCTCCACTTGGTCATAATATTCTCAGCCTCTTTGGGGCCACACTCACCTTGACACCCACACCCTCTCCCGAGTCCCACTTTCTCCTCCCCTTCACAGCCTCACAAGTTCCTACCCCAGACTGTTCTGTCCCCACCCTCCCTTATCCAGTGGATCCCCAAGTATGGGATACCTCAACTCCAATGGTAGCTCACCACCAGCCAGTTCTAATTCACCTTAAGGACCCTTCTTCCTTCCCTTCCAGACCCCAGTTTTCTATTTCTGAAACCAAGGCCTTAAGCCTATTATCACCTGCCTTTATTTCAGGGACTTTTGGTACCTATCGTACAACACCCCCACTCTTCCTGTGTGTAAGCCCTCCAGGGCTTATGGTTTAGTTCAAGATCTCCACCTCATTAATGAGGCAGTTATTCCAACACACCCAGTGGTTAACAACCCCTACAACCTCCTGCCACCTCCCACTTTACTGTTCTGGACCTGAAAGATGCCTTTACTGTCCCTTTACACCCTGACACATACTTGCTCTTTGCCTTCACCTGGAGGACCCCGATACCCAGTCCTCCAGGCAGCTCACACAGACCATTCTCCCACAGGGTTTTTGGGACAGTGCCCATTTCTTTGGCCAAGCCCTGGCTTGGGATCTCTCCACTTTTGACTCCAGTCCTACCACACTCCTTAAATTCATAGATGGTCTCCTTCTCTGTAGCCCGACTCTGCCTCTGTCCCAACAGGCCACATCTTTACTCCTGAACTACCTCGGCTCTCTGGAATATCGTGTTCCCCATCTATGGCTCAGCTTTGCTCTCCTACTGTGGTGTATAGGGTGTTCAACTCAGCCTGGGGCCTAAGACCCTCACTTCTGACAGGGTCCAAGCCCTCTGGGATTCACAGCCCCTGACCACCACAGACCAGATTCTCTCATTTTGGGGCCTGATGGGATTCTTCCATCACTGGGTCCCTAACTTTACCATTATGACCAGGCCTCTATACCAAGCAGCCAGAGAGACTCCCAAGGGGCCCCTTGCCTACCCAGCCACTGTCTGCTGCCATTTCCCTTTACTACAAGACATCCTGCTAACAGCCCCCACCCTTGCTCTTCCAGACCCCTCTCGACCTTTGTACAGATGAAAGGTTGGGAACGGCCACCAGGGTTCTAGTCCAACCAGTTGGGCCTTTGAACAGGGCTGTGGCATTCTTGTCCGAACAACTGGACCTCACCGTCTGTGGATGGCAGCCATGCTTGAGAGCCCCAGCAGCAGCTGCTGAACTCACAGCCAGGCTCTCAAGATCACCTGTTCCAGACAGGTGTACTTCACCCACTGCCTCTCAGACCTTCTGAGTCATTCTTCTCTCTCCCTCCTTGGGCCCTCATAGTCCAAATCCTTCACTTAGTGTTTCTAGAAAACCCTCAAGTTACTTTGGCCTCCAGTCCTGCTCTAAACCCTGTGACTCTCCTTCCTGTCCCCTCCCCCTCGGGTACCTCCTCTCACTCCTGCCCAGAGGCTGTGGAGGCCTTATGCTCACCCCGGCCTGGTCTCCTAGACCAACCACACACAAACCCCCACTCACCCTGTTTGTTGATGGAAGCTCTCTTATAGACAGATCAGGAAACCACTAGGCAGCGTATGCAGTGGCCACTTCCACTAAACAGTTGAAGTGACCTGCCTGCCAATGGGGACCTCTTCACAAAAAGCCGAATTAATCACCTTGACTAGAGCACTCCAGATAGCCAAGGGTCAACGGGATAACATCCTAAAGTCTATATTGACTATAAAAATATGCCTTTTTAGTAGCCCACACTCATTCTGTCCTGTGGAGGAAAAGGGGCTTCCTCACTACCAGGGGCATTCCCACAGTTAAGGTATCCTTTATAGCGAAGCTCTTGGAGGCCCTCCAGCTCCCTGCAGAAGTAGCCATTATTCACTGCAGGGGAAACCAGTCCTCCAAGGACCCAATGGCCTTAGGCAATGCCAGGGCTGACTCAGTAGCCCAGGGACTGGCCTCCAGCTCCACTGGATCAACAGAACATATTTTGGTTTTGACACCCTCCTATCAGCCCTGTTATCAACCAGAGGAGAGGGACAAACTTCTAAAAAGGGGCCCCACAGACAAAGGATGGATGGTTCTTCTTAAATGACCACCTCGCTCTTCCTCAGGACCAGGCACTGTTGATCATTTCAGACATCCACCAGACCTTACACACAGGCCCCAAAGCTTTGTTCCACTTCTTAGAGGCCCTCTTTGACCCCACGCATCTTTGAGTCCATATTTCCCAGATCCACTCCTCCTGCCAGACATGTTCTGAGGCCAGTCCACAGGGAGCTCTCTAAATACATCAGCCTCTACACCAGTTTTGAGGACACCAACCAGGCAAGGACTGGCAGGTGGACTTCACTCACATGCCCACACATAAAAAACGGTTACCTCCTAACTCTGGTTGACACCTTTACAGAATGGATAAAAGCCTTCCTTGTCTCCAGGGAAACAGCAGATGTGGTGGCTCAAGTACTCCTGGACCACATCATCCCTAGATTTGGCCTGCCATAGACGTACAAATGGACCAACCTTCACTTCCAGGATCAAGGAACTTGTGTCAGAAGCTCTCAACATCTCCTGGAAGCTCCACATTCCCTATCGCCCACAATCATCAGGAAAGGCTGAGAAGGCCAATGGACTCATCAAACAACAGCTCACCACGCTCTCCATTGAACTCAGGTTATCTTGGCTCTCCCTTCTCCCTTGCCCTTATCTGCCTCCAGGCCGCCCCACACTCTCCTACAGGCCTGAGGACTTTTGAGCTCCTTTATGGAAGGCCCTTCCTCCTCAATCACCACCCCCCAGCCCAAACTCCCCCACTGGCCAGGTACCTCCCCTACCTCTCCCTCCTGAGGTCCCTTCTCTGTTCACATGCTGACAGCTGTCTTCCTGCCCCCACATCAATGCTCCCAACTGCCCCTGAGCCTGCCCCACTCTCCCTGGGGCATGGAGGGGGGGACAGAGTTCTCCTCAAACAGCTAGCTCCTAAGTCTCTCGAGCCCCAATGGACAGGACCTTAAACTGTGATTCTTACCACCCCCTCAGCTGCCAAGCTCCTGGGACATCCATGCTGGTACCATCTCTGCAGGCTCCAGTGGGCACCTATTCAGGATAAATGGTCTGTCCAGCAGCTGGAAGCCTCTATTCTCCGGTTTCCCAAGATGTCCCAATGAAGGGCCTATCTGCTCTTCTACACTGTGCATTCATCTTTTCAGTACAACTAGGGCAGATGTTAATGATCTATTTTTTTCCTAGAAACTTGCCTTCTCTACTTCCTCAAGAAATAGATGCCTGAGATCTCCAGGATGACAATTAACCAGATGCTCCTCCACTCACACCTCCTGAATGTAAGCCCACCAACTCCCAACTCCCCTTCTCATGTTGCCCCATACCTGCAGGAAGTAGCCAGACTTGAACTGGCACCCCCATACCCAAAGAGTCTGGAATGTTCTGGTGGAAGCCCCACCTCTCTGACCAGACCCTGCCCCTTAGAAAGTCCCACCAAACATGGCTCCTCCCCTAGAGATGCTCAAGACCACTCCCAGAGGGTATTTAAACTGCACCCAGAAAACAGACACATGGTTTTTCAGTCTCTTTTCCCTGTCTCCTCTCTAGCGGGCAGGAGAATCACCAGGGAATGCTTTACCATTAAACTGGGGCTTTTCTAATTTGGTCTGATTTGGATTGCTGCATCAGCAGAGAGGCTTATCAGGGTGCAGTAACTTTTCGGATGGTAATTGATCCTCGTTGATACCCTCACTTAATTTAGATTCATCTTGGAGATTGGTGAGGCACAGCTCTGGGAGTGTATATGAGGGCTTTTCCAATGGCGTTACTGAGGAAAAGACCCACCCTGAATGTAGGTGACACAGTTTCAGGGGCTGAAACCCCTGCTGGAAGAAAGGGGGAAAGGGGAGAAAGACAGCCAAGCCCTCAGAACTCCCCTCTCCCTCACCTGGCTTCCGTGTCCTTTCTGCCATGCTGGACTACTGGACTCTCTGAAACGTCAACTCAATGTTTCCCCCTAATTTGTTCTGTTGGGTAGTTTTACAGTGACAGGAAAGGAAGTTAACACAATCGTGGTGACAATTGCTAACATTCATTCAGTAGTTTTCATGTACTGTGTTGTTCCAAGTATTCCTCACCATAACCGGTAAAACTTACCTTACAGACTAGATCATTGGGATGCAAAGGATTAAATAATTTGTCTATGGCTCTGGTACCACAGCTTACATCACCAAATCATGATTCTCTCCATCCTTTTAATTCTTTGACCACGTCAAAGACCAAAGTGAGAGATCCCTGAGTGAAAAGTACAGATTTCATACCTCTGTGGGGAAAAGAGTGAAGTCTTACAAGTGTTTGATTTTTCTAAGATGCGATGCTTGGCTTTAGCTTTAAATATTAGTTCTTGACCTGAAGACCCTAGCTATGAAGACACGTTTTCTCTGTCAATATATTATTTAATAAAACAATGCTTATGCATGCAATTTTGTAAAGGGGAAGGTAAGATCATTAAAATCAATATCTAAAAAGAGAACAGTAGGATATTTTTAGTTAACAGATCCAGAAATAATTGTTTTAAAAAAATGTGTCATTTGAAATTATTAAGTTAAGTTAATTCAGGGGGTTCAAACTCCCTTAACACAGAGATAGGGTCAATGCAACCTTTGGGTAATAAAGGAAAAAGGCAGATTAAAAAAAAAAAAGACTTCCCAGTTATCTTTCAGAAACTGGTGAAATAAATGTAATGATTGGGAGCCGAGCTCAGTAATTCTTTAAAATTAAAACAAAATTCTTTACATATATATGTGTGTGTGTGTGTGTGTGTGTGTGTGTGTGTGTGTGTGTGTGCAAGTACCTGCATGAATGTCTGTCTGTGCACTATGAGTGTGCCTGGTGCTGGAGGAGGCCAGAAGAGGGCGTCAGATGCCTTGAAACTGGAGCGATGGTTGTGTGCTGCCCTAAGGATGCTGGGAACTAAACTCAGGCCCTATGCAAGAACAGCAAAAACTCAAAACTGCTGAGTCAACTCTCTAGCCTTGGGATCAACTTCTTAAAATAATCTATTAGGACTGACTAATGGCCTGGCATGGTGGCACACAACTTTAATTGCAGAATTCAGGAAGCAGAGGCAGGCAGATCTCCATGAGTTTGAGGCTAGCCTAATCTACAGTAATTTCAGCCCAGTCAGGACTACCTAGTGAAACTCTGTCTTAAACAAACAAACAAACAAAAAACCAGCCTAACAAGGTATAGTGTTACATATCAAAAGACATAAACTTCAAAGTATAGACATCTTTACATGTCATTGTGTTGGAAATGACTCTAGGTGTAGCTGGAAGTTTTCCTGTGTCTCTCAGCCACTCCGCCCCAAGTAAACACACAGAGGCTTATATTAATTACAAACTGTTTGGTCTATGGCTCAGGATTATCATTAACTAGCTCTTACAACTTAATTCAACCCATTTCTATTAATCTGTGTTTTGCCACATGGCTTTGTGGCTTTACCTGTGTTCCGTTACGTCTTGGTCCCCCCAGCAGCGCTCAGCATCTCCTCTCACTGCACCTTCCTGCTGCCCATATCTTTGCTTAGTTTCCCTGCCTGGCTCCATCCTGCCTTGCCATAGGCCATAGCAGCTTCTTTATTAACCAATGAGAGCAACACATATTCACAGCATACAGAAAGACATCCCACAGCACTTCCCCTTTTCTGTCTAATCAAAAAGGAAGGTTTTAACTTTAACATAGTAAAATTACACATAACAAAGCAGTTATCAAATAAGAATTACAGTTACAATATCTAGTCTATTTGTCTTTGGCAAAATTACAGAAAATACTCTATCATCCATCCTATCTTTGTGAGCCTAAAGCTTCATATCTAATTTATCTTTTATCATAACTAAGGAAAACTATAATTATAACTAACTAGTCTTCAACTCCATCAAAGACCTCAGAAGGATATACTATTACCTGATTAAACAGGAAGTACATTGCAAGCAACTTCCAAAATTCTAGAAATGACAGAGACATCTGGGTGCCTGGACAGTCACCCAAAGTTCCTCTGCAATGTTGGGGCATCCATCTTCAGCCTACAGACCTGGAGTCTCTGGCATACTTTTCAGTGAAGCAGGAAATTTGAAGGACTGTTCTGCCCATTCTAGCAAAGTTCATTAGTCACTTTTCTCTGTGTCCTGTAGAATATCTGGCAGTTTCTTCTGTGAAGCAGGAACCTGAAGGACCATCCTGCCTTGTTTTGGCAAAGTTCAGTGGTCACTTTCCTATGGGTCCTGCATATTCAGTTTATACAACATATTGTCAAGCAGTCCAGGCAAGGGCAGATTCTTGCCCAAATGGCTAATTTTGTCAAAAAGAAAATAAACTCCATATGGGATGTCTTTATAACTATAATTCTTGCTTGACAATTGTTTTGTTATCTATAATTTTACTATGCAAAAGTTAAAACCTTCCTTTAGAAAAAAAGAAAAGGAGAAGTGCTGTGGGATGTTCTGTATGTTACGTGTGTTACTTGATTGGTTAGTAAATAAAACACTGATTGGCCAGTAGCCAGGCAGGAAGTATAGGCGGGACAAAGAGAAGAGAATTGGGGGAAGTGGAAGGCTGAGGCAGGGAGACCAGCCAGCCGCCGCCATGACAAGCAAGATGTAAGCCACGAGCCACATGGCAACTTGTAGATTAATAGAAATGGGTTAATTTAAGATAGAAGAAGTAGATAACAAGAAGCCTGCCGCGGCCATACAGTTTATAAGTAATATAAGTGTCTGTGTGTTTATTTTATAAATGGGCTGTCAGACTGCCGGGGCTTGGTAGAACCCAGAGAGAAAACTCTCCAGCCACATGTCTTTGATGCCCATCATCCTCTTTTGAAGTAAATTGGTGTTACCAGGAGCAGATGTGTCTCACTGTCCAGAAATGTCTAAGTTCTTAAAACATTTTAAATGCCATATTGTGTAGGTCTTTGAAGTGTTTGAAGATTACCTATCTAATTGAAATATATCTTTGCATATTTAGAAAACTTAACTAACATGACTATAAATTTGATTATCATAGATGGCTATTAATCTGTATTTCTTAATTATATGTTACAATTTTAAATGAGTTGCATAAATATAATACCTTAAACAAGAATAGAAGTATACATATAATATAACAAAATTGACCTTAAATTTGTATCAATAAACCAAAATCCATACCAATGTAAAGTATTTTGAGATTAACAGTTGTTTCTTTGGATTAAAGTAGATTCAATAATCTATCCTTTTATTCTGTCCTTTCTATATCATATCCTCCTTTTTCTTTAGCAAGAGATTGCATTTATAATCAACCCCCTTTAAATAAAAACAAACATTCATAAGCAATATTTTGGGAATTTGGGCATAGCTTTCCATACTACTGCCTGCTGATTGGGGGCACTGGCAATCTTATGGGAATCCTGAGAAAATTTAGAATTATAGTTATGTCTTGGCTGGAGTAGTCTGTGAGGCTGCATTGTCTCAGCCAGTTGCCTTGAAGCTGTTCTGCATGTCTCCCATTGGGGACCTCTCAGGGGGTCTTCCTTGGTGGAACCATATTAACCTGGAAGGAATCTACAGCTTCTCATCTTCTGTGGAAACAAAAGCAGAACTTCTTTTCCAAAGCAACATATCCTTAGACCCAAATTTTAAAGTCAAGGTTCCTTTAAAATATATATGTTGGTTTAACTCAGCAACCTTTATAATCAAATGTCTGTCTGCATTTAAAAATCCCAAAGACAACACAATAATACACAGTATCCAGACTCTCTGTGTATTTTCCATCTTTACATGGCTTTTTTTACTCCATTTTTTAAGGACTTTCTCTACTCTTTTTCTTTTTTCTTAAGCCTACATATATTTTTAAACATACAGTAAACCACTTAGAGGGTTTTTTTTCCATCTGAATCTATCCTATTGTGTATCTGTAATCATTTTTTTGACCAGGAGAGTTTTTAAACTGTTAAGCTTTGTGGTCAGGACTGAATCTGCAGCTTTGGCTGCTGGCTCTACCCCATTCAGCTTCCCAACATGGCAGAGGCATGTTTACCTCTGGCTCTGGGAGCCATGCTCATCACCAACTCTGGAAAGCAGTGGGTCTATGCCTCCATCAAGCAGTGTGTAGCCCAGAAATATTTTTTTGTCTGTACTAGCAAAACCTAAATCCACCATGCAATGTGCTGCATGTCTTGGAGACGCCTCTGTGTACTGCGGTGAGAATCTGCCACACTGTGTTCAAGCTTGAATGCTGCAGTGTCTGTACCATGGCCCGCATGAAAGACATGAACTAGGAAGCTGCTCTTGGCTCTGTTTCTCAGAATCTTTTTAAAGATTTTTCAGGTCTATGTGGATTAGTGTCTGATGGTGGACACCAGTTGTAAGTGGAAGTTTCTCTGTCCTGCCTAGCCCCACAGTCCAGACGAATCTATCCCACCCATAGTCCTGCAACTGCTTATAAAACAATCACTCAGAGGCTTAATTACAAACTATTTGGTTTATGCCTCAGGCTTCTTGCTAGCTAGCTCTTTCATCTTAAATTAACCCCTTTCTATTAATCTGTTTTATCATGTGGTTTCATGGCATTACCTGTGTTCCATTACATCTTGCTCCCCCAGCAGCACTCAGCATCTCCTCACTCTGCCTTCTTCTCCTTGTCTCTCTGCTTGGATTCCCCACATGGCTCTATTCTGCCTTGCCATAGGCCATAGCAGCTTCTTTAATTAACCAATGGTAGCAACACATATTCACAGCATACAGAAAGACCATTCCATAGCACTTCTCCTTTTCTGTCTAATCAAAAAGAAAGGTTTACTAGTCAGAACTACCTAGTGAAACCCTGTCTTAAACAAACAAGCAAAAAAAAAAAAAACCAGAAACAAAACAAAACACAGCCTAACGGGGGACAGTGTTACATTTTAAAGGACATGAACTTCAAAGTGTAGAAATCTTTACATGTCATTGTGTTAGAAATGACTCTGGGTCACAAAGAGAACTCCACTCTAATTGAAGTGTTTCAACAAGGCAAAAAAATCTTACTCTTGATCAAGTGGGTGCCTTGTTCACCAAATCAGAAGAGCAGGCACACAGGGACAGGAAGCATGCTTTTAAAAAAAAAAAAAATCCTAACACAGGCTGGCTGTGTCTTTTCTCCATTACTACTCAGGTCACGGGCTCCTGGAATGCATCAGGGCTCCTGTGTGAAAGTTTCTGTACCCAGTTAAGCTTCTCTGCCAATGCAGCAATCCAAATCAGACCAAATTAAACCGAATTAGAAAAAGCCCTGGTTTAATGGGTAAAACACTCCCGGATGATTTTCCAGCTGCCCCCGCCCCCCAGAGAGAAGATGGGGAAGAGAGACAGAAAAACCATGTGTCTATTTCTGGGGTGCAGTTTGAATAACCTGCGGGAGTGGTCTTGAGCATCTCTTGGGGAGAAGATGTGTTTCGCAGGGCTTTCTGAGATGAGGCAGGGAGAGATGGGGGAGGGGAGTTGAAGTGGAGCTTCCAACAGAACATTCCAGACTCTTTGGGTATATGGATGCCAGGTGGGCTGAGGTGGAGCTCCCACCAGAATACTGTGTACTGGATTTTGAAGGATTAATATATTTGCATAAAGGTGGAGAAGATAAAAACGTGTGCTTTGTGTCCTAAATACAAGTTTTCTTAAAGTGTTTGATAGAAAAGACTAACTTCTTACGTCTGTACAAATGACTTAGCTATTTATTTATTTATTTATTTATTTATTTATTTATTTATTTATTTATTTAGTGTGTGTGTGTGTGTGTGTGTGTGTGTGTGTGTGTGTGTGTGGTCTACAGGGGCCAGAAGAGGACACTGGATCCCCTGGAGGTGGATAGAATTATAGGCAGTTGTAAGTCACCCAATGTGGGTGCTAGGACCTAGGTTGGGGCCATCTGTAAGACTCGCAAGTGCTCTTAATCACTGGGCCTTCTCTTCAGCCCCCACACAAATAACTTTAAAGGAATGTTTTAGCAATAGAGCCTAGAATAGGGTTGTCCGGTTTCACAGTGCTTTACACACTGGAGAAGGAAGACAGGTATTGGGGGGCGGGAGGGTGGGGTTAGTGTTAATTCACTGTAACTGAAGAACTATTCATTCATTTTTATTTATTTTGTTTTGCTGAGTTACAATGTTATTTTTAATACAAAGCTGGTATTGCTGCTTCCAACTTTGTGCATCTCCACATTGGTGAGTGTCATGTCTGTGATGTCAGCAACACTGACATCTGAATGTCTTTGGGCAGTCCTCAGTGAATTTCACCCTCGCTACACACTCCCCATGAATGTCACCCTTGGCACCTGCTCCCACTTCACAGCACCTGGTTAAATTGTTCTAGGAATTTCCTTTCCCAGACCCCAGAGGAGACACACTCCCACTTTCTCCTGCTGCTCACAGTCGCTGACACAGCCCAGTTCTGCAGGAGAAGAAATGTCTCCAACACGTCCAGTTTTATCAGTATACTGTTAGTTTTGTTAACAAAGTAGATTAGGAGTCTTAATCTGCATTATAATTAGTTGCTACAAAACATGGCAGTCTCCTGAGGATACACCTTGATTTCCAAAAGGCCAGGTCACTCAAAGCAGCTTTCTCACTCCGCAGGTAATGTTTGCAGAATGATGCTTTTCAAGATCTAGCTGAATGTGAGTGAGCACTACCATTCTGGGGCAGTTACGGTTAAATTTTAAACTGGCCTGACTCAGCCTTCCTACTGGGAGCATGAATCAGTGTCAGTGTGTGTTATAAAGACAGTATGGCTGGGTGGTGGTGGCGCACGCCTTTAATCCCAGCACTCGGGAGGCAGAGCCAGGCGGATCTCTGTGAGTTCGAGGCCAGCCTGGACTACCAAGTGAGTCCCAGGAAAGGCGCAAAGCTACACAGAGAAACCCTGTCTCGAAAAACAAACAAACAAACAAACAAAAAAAGACAGTATGGCCCATTACTTTGTTCTGATCAAGGAAGAATAAAGGAATTATGTCCCAAATTTACAGAGAGATTATGATTTACTCTCTAAGCAGAAGAAATGCAGCAACCGTGGAGGCTAACACAGACATGGTGATTGTCTTCACAAAGCTCGGGCTTTTTGGTGAGTTGCAGTATTAAAATCTTGAGCTTAACAAAAACCTTTATGAGTCAATTTATGAGAAACAACATTTAGCCAGTAAGAATTTAATTTCACACCAATAAAACTTTAGAGGTTAGGTTTATTGGGTGGTGTTTGCATGTGTTTATAGAACACTTAGTGCACCCTGAAAGATGACAGGATAGCCCCTACCCTGGTGAACCTTGGCCTGAATGTATTCACTTTACGTACACCAAGGGAGGACTGGCATTCAACGCAGCAGTCTTCTATTTACTGTACTGACTAATGGACCACACAGAGCATCCTTCCGAGGCTGCAGCTAAGGATCCACCTGACTTTTTAGCAGTGCTCGTCTGATTGAGGTCTTCTGGACCATTTACTGGATATTCATACTTGATGCCTTGAGGCTTCTTTTTGACGGTACCTGTTGTGACACTATTCCTGAGGAGATGTGAACTCAACAAGATAAAAATCAACAAGAGACCAAAGTACAAATACCACCGAAGTCCATCTTAGTGAGCTAATGAGTTTTATTGGGACTATTTATAGGAGTATGGGTGAGGAGTTTCTTATAGGATCAAAACTGACTCAAAGACAGCTGCATCACCAAAGTCCACCTCTGCGTGGGTGACAGCTCACAAAGCTGGGAACCTGGAGCTCACTGCACAGCCTGCAGGCCGATCAACAGGCTGGAGAGTGCAGGCAGCAGCTCTGCTGTCTCTACCTTTTCTGGGGTGCTCGGTTTGAACCTCCCCTAGCAGCTCAGCGTGTCTAACGTTCTGTGTTGCGGCTTGTCTTGTCTGAGAGGTCCCTGCAGCCTTTACTTATAAGGAGGGAGGGGAACTTGTGGATTTGGCTGGTTTCAGGGACTTCCTGAAATTATCTTTAGTTGTTTACTTGTAGACAAATTTCTAAACAGTCTTATTAAATAAGAAACACAGAGCCAAATACAGGGGTTCAAGCTGTGAAGATCAGAGCAATAGCCACCAACTAACCTTAGCTCACCACGCTCCCATAGCTTCCCAAGAGAACCAGCTTCTTCCTGTCTAAACTGTGCCTTTATTGCCTTCCTGTTCTGCCTTCTCATTGGCTCTAAGCCCAGCCACATCACTTCTTCATCACTGCCTGTCTATACAGACCTCCAGATCTCTATGGTTGGTACTGGGATTAAAGGCTCGTGTCACCACGCTTGGCTGAGTCCTTGACCACACATAGACTCTGTCCAGAGTGACCAGATTAAGGGCGTGTGCTACCACAGCCTGACTTCTGTTTATAACTATGACCTCTGCTCTCCAGGCAAACTTTATTTATTAACACAAATAAAATGTCACCACATTTACTTCTGCGTTACTGGGCTTCCCTGCAGGATGCAGTGTTTCACTTCCCCTTGGACTCCGTGTAAGCATCCTGCCTAAAACATCCTGTTATTTCCTTTCCCTATTAAACACTAAGTCTTAAGAAGTTTCCCTCCAAGATGGAAGTTTGAATCCCAGAGGAAATTGATACAGGACATCTTTGGAGCTTGCCTGGATCACTTGACTCTTCAGAGGTGTAAGTGCTGGTGCCTGTAAAATCTTCGTCTGTAGATGTAACGGTCTTATTAAATAAAAAGCACAGAGCCAAATGCAGAGTTAAAAGCCCAAGAGGTCAGAGCAGTAGCTAAGAGCTGAGACTAAAAACCCTTTCTTACCCTTCGCTGCCGCTGTTGTCCCTCCCCTCAGAAAGAGACCTACTTCCTGTGTGTGTGTCTTTTTATTGCCTTTCTGTTCTGCCTTCTCATTGGTTGTAAACCCAACCACATGACCTCCTCATCACTGCCTGTCTGTACAGACCTCCAGGTCTCTATGGTTGGTATTGACATTAAAGGCGTGTGTCTCCATGCTGGCTGTATCCTTGAACACACAGAGATCTGCCTGTCATGTGATCGGGATTAAAGGTGTGTGCCACCACAGCCCAGCTTCTGCTATGGCTTGCTATTAGCTCTGACCCCCAGGCAACTTTATTTATTAACATACAAATAAAATCACATTTCAGTACAAATAAAATATCACCATACTCATTAACTTGGGCTGGAGAGATGGCTCAGTCATTAAGAGCACTTGTTGCTCGTTCAGAGGACCCAGATGTGGCTTCCTGTACCCACATGGTGGTTCACAGAAGCTTCAGGGATCTGGCATCCTCTTCTGGTCTCCTCAAGTACCAGGCATGTTCATGTGGTGCCCATACATGCAGACAAAACAGTCATACACATAAACAATTAAAAATGTAAAAATAAAATGAAATTAAAAAGGAAATACCTCATCAACTCTTCTATATTTCTCACTTTCAAAACTCATGTCACAGAAAGCATTGCAGTAATCCTTTTAGGAAGAAGCATCCTGCAGGAGTGTTTGAAAGGTTTAGTTACGGCGCTAGTTTGGGAGGTAGATTTCTGTTTTTCTCTGGCCTCTAAGAAAAGGTCAGACTATCTGGTATTGATCCTCTGGGTTCCAGCCTGTCATCAGGCTGGGTCTGCCTGATTAGAGCACAGTTCATAGTCATATCTACTTCCTCTCCAGTAGGAATGTAGGAATGTGATACCTTTTAGTAAGTGATTTAAAAGCTACGTTTATTTATTTATGTCGTGTGTGTGTGTGTGTGTGTGTGTGTGTGTGTGTGTGTGTGTGTACATCTACTATAGCATGTGTGTAGAGGTCAGAGGATAACTTATAGTAATTGGTTTTCTCCTATCATGTGGGTCCCAGGAATCAAACTCAGGTTGCCAACCTTGTTGGTGAAGAGCCCGGAATATGCACCCATCTTAGACACAGAACAATTCCCTTGTAGATAATGGACTGTGCCTGTGTCCTGGAAGTCCCCAGCCAAGTTTAGCTAATTTGGGGGCCCAAAGTTACAGGATATGGCTGTTACTGACAATGTACGACAAAAGCCCACAGTGGGTGGGACTGTTGCTGGCCCCGCCCAATCAACATGTGTCTCATGCAACTGCCCCTTGACTGCCCAATTAGAATAGAGATTAGCTCATCACACTAGAATTCCTCAAGTCGCTTTTAAAAAGACATGTGCCCTTTGTCTCAGGCTGTCATCGCCATTTTGTGAGGATGATTGACCCTGCATGCTGGGTATTTCTGCAGAATAAATGCTCCTTGTGTTTGCATTTTATTTGAATCTGGGGTCTTTCTTCAGTGATTCTCAGATGCTAACAGTGGGAAATGCCTTTCTCGTTGAGCCCATTAAATAACTTGGATGTCTTCTCTGGGAAACAAGAACATTTTTCTCTCTAGATTTCTCCTTCCTATGGTTCCAAGGGCAAGATCTTAAGCACTATTGGTTTCTACCAAGAGGAGAAATCAGTTGATAAAGTTTAAACTTCAGGAGCACGTAACACAAATGAGGCATGTGACTATTAGTAGCTTTCAGAGTGACCAAGAAGGTGGTATTTGGAGAAACAGGAAAGGGTAGTGAGATGGGATGAGTGACTCAGCTGGGATTCAGAGGTGTATCTCATGTCAACATCATGTCAACAAAGCAAGAAACTTATTTGATATCATATTTTCAATCTATTGTATTAATACACAATGATGTTATCTGTGAAAATAAAGGTAATCAACTGAATAGATAAAAATAGTTGATTTTGGAAAGTGCAGTAACAGTGGGACACAGGAGGCAGAGGTCTGTGGTACTTCATTATAAAGCCACCTACAATGTTTGATTCATTTAAAGCTTTATTTTATTTTAAAATTGTGTGCACATGAGTGCAGTTACCTGTAATGGCCAGAAGAGGGCAAGAGATTCCGCTGTAAGCTGTTTTGAGCCGCCTTACATGGGTGCAGGGAACCCAACTCTGGTCCTCTGTAAGAGCAGTACATGGTCTTAAGCACTGAGCCACCTCTCCAGCCCCGCTATTTGGTGTTATAACCATGAACATAGATTAGTTCCTTTATGGTCAGGTGACACTGGACAAGAAACTGGAAAGGCAAACTGAGGCCCATTAGAACTGCTTTTTCACAATGTTACGAGCATGGCCTTGCCTTGAGGCAATGAGAAGGCCACTGAGGACCTTAGTCCAGGTGACCTGACCGTAGTGACCTAGGACTCATGGGAGAGTCTTCCCTGAGACTGTGGTGAAGCAGGAAGCATGACTGCCTGTTCCTCCCTCCCAATCTGCCTTCTTCCTTGGCTTTTGTTTCCTTTAACAGACACTGATACTGTGTCCTCTGCACCAGGAGCTGCGTGAAGGACACAGTGCTGTCCTGTCTACAGATACTGATGCTGCATCCTCTGCTCCAGGAGCTGCATGCAGGACACAGTGCTGTCCCAGTAGCCAGCTTTAACTGCAATATGACATTTTGTGGCATACAGCCACTGCAATAAAAAAAAACTGTCCCATAACTTGCCATGGGAAATAAAAAGATGAGAGAAGAAACTAGGAATTAAAAGAGATGGAAAGGCTGCCAGCCATTAGCATGCTATCTCTCACTTGGGTCCTGATTCAAGTAGTCAAAAAACAGACTTGTAAATTTTATGATAATAAATTTTATGACATTAAAGATTGTCCTCATTTCAGGTATGATAATAATGTTATTGTCATTATAAAATATATTTTATATTTTAGAGACAATTAATAAAATATGTACAGGGGAAATTACATGCCGGCATCTGGCACTGGCTCCGAGTAATCAGTTAGGGGAGAGGATGGGGAGTTGAGAGGAACTGTGGTGCCTGATATTTATTTTGAGTACTATGGTTGCTTAGTGACAAGAACTTTCTAGACTTCCCACCCAACTGTGTGTGTGACAGTTCTCAAATTTAATTTTTTAAGAATTGAGTGACACAGTGGGAATATTATCCCTTTCAAACACGTTTTAACCCACCTGGTTAGATGGGGCCTCTAACCTTTGCTATCTAGTTCTGCTCAGAGACACAAGTAAGACATCAAGTTGTTTGGTTTACAGTTAATCCTGGCGTTAGGTTTATAACACACAACTTACCAACATGTGCTCTCCAAATGGCTAAGATCCACTGTTTAACATACAGAGATACTGTAAGATGTTCAATTATTTTAACAAATATGAATTTTGGGCGACATGCTTCTGCATGTAGAAGTTACCTTGTTCTTTAACTGAGCACATTGGCTCTTGTGCCCTTTTTTTATGTTAGTGACAGAAAGTGGAATTGAATTCAGTCTCAGTTTAAAATTCCATGTTTCTGCGTCAGCTGGGGACTGTCCTCACACTCATGTCCCTCCTGCTTCTCTGAAGCAAATTTTCTTTAATTCAAAAAGAAATTTAAAATCATTAATGAGCAGTGCACAGTTCCATTATGGAATATATAAAGGAAGTTATGGAAATTTTAAATAATACAAAGACAGCAGCATATCAAATACTTACTTCATGACTGAGTGAGAGCAGCAATTTCTCAGTTTGGCTAATGGGAGTAGCAAGCCTTATTGTTTTGTTCATGACACTCCCTTGGAACTCTGGAAGATCTGAAATGTTTGTTTGTTTAGAATATGGGTATATGACTCACTTTCTTGCTCCAATAAGCTAATTTTTTTATTTTATTTTGGTTTTGAGACAGGCTCTCACTTTGCCCACTTTGGAGCCCTGGCTGTCCATGCGAGTGTTACAGCTCTGGAGGGAAAGGAATCCTGACTTGTTGGGAAGCCAGGCTCTACCTGGAGCTGCAATAGGACAGCTCTAGAGGGAGAGGTGTCCTGACTTGTTGGGAAGTCAGGTGATACCTGCAACTGAGCCTGTGGGGGATGGTCTCCCTGCAGGATGTAGCAATCTGCTCTTTTCTAGAGAGAGCCATTACAGCTTTGCTCCACACCCCCACCCCTTTAAAGTGGCTTCCCAGAAGAGCTCCGCTTCTTTTCCCTGGCTCAAGATGTTGCTTCTTTGTCTTCACTCTGCTAAAGGGGAAACTCCTGCAGAAATGTGGCAATCTCCTCTGGCTCAGGCAAAAAGTTTTTTACTTTTTTTCTGCTCAGCCTTACTCAGCCCACTTAAGGGAACATCTACGCAAGGTTTTATCTGCTCAGTCCCCCTAAGGGATGTTTCAGGAAGATTCTTCTGTTCTACTGGTGAATGAAGATCTTTACCCAAAACTCTTTTAAGAAAGAGATTAATTTGGGAAGGAGGAGTCCAGGAGAGTGGCTACCTCTGCCAGGGAGGGAAAGCACAGCCCCCAACTGTTCTGTGGGATAATGCTTTTGTACACTGGTTTAATAAAATGCTGATTGGCCAGTAGCCAGGCAGGAAGTATAGGCGGCGATCAGACTAAAGTAATGCTGGGAAGAGGAAGAGCAGAGTCAGGAGTCACCAGCCAGACACAGAGGAAGCAAGATGTGAAGGCAGAACGGAGAAAAGGTACCAAGCCACGTGGCTAAACATAAATAAGAATTATGAGTTAATTTAAGTGTAAGAGCTAATCAGTAATAAACCTGAGCTAATGGCCAAGCAGTTATAAATAATATTAAGCTTCTGTGTGGTTTTATAAAAAGGCTGCGGGACTGTGGGAACCTGGCGGGACCAGAGAAAACTTCTGACTACACAACTGAACAGGTACATAGGGCTTCTTAGAGGTGGAGTTTCTGCTCAAAGATTGGCTAGTTTTCCTGCTCAGGGATTGGTTGGTTTTGTTGGACAGGGGCAAAGTTGGCTCTGATTTCAGGGCCAAAATGTGTTTCTTTCACTGGTCCTTTTTAGCCTTTGACCTCTAATTTTAGAGCCAGGGTGTCTTTTTTCACTGGCTCTGATTCTAGGGACAAACTGTGTATCTTTGGCTCTGGTTTTAGAGTCAGGGTGTGTTTCTTTGGTTCTGGGTTCAGGGTCAGGGTGCTAGAATTTGTGTTCAGGGATTGGTTGGTTTTCCTGCTCAGGGATTGGTTGGTTTTCCTGCTCAGGGATTGGTTGGTTTTCTTGCTCAGGGGTTGGCTGGTTTTGTTGGTCAGTTGGTCAGGGGCAGAGTTGGCTCTGGTTTCAGGGCCAAACTGTATTTTTTTCACTGGTCCTTTTTAGCCTTTTGGCGCTAATTTTAGGGCCAGGGTGTATTTTTTTTCCATTGGCTCTTTTTCTAGAGACAAAGTATGTTTCTTTAGCTCTGGTTTTGGGGTCAGGGTGTATTTCTTTGGTTCTGGGATCAGGGCTAAAGTGTTTCTTTCACTGGCTTGGGTCTTAGGGCCAGGGTATGTTTCTTTCAGTAGCTCTGGTTTCAGGGCCAGGGTGGGTTTCTTTGGCTGGCCCCTTTTCCCTGCAGACCAGGCTAGCCTAGAACTCACAGAGATCTTCCCAGCTCTTCCTTCTGAGTGCTGCTGAGTGCTGTAACAGGCATGTGCTACCACACTTGGCTATTACTTTCAGCCCAGGGACCTGATTTGCCGCAAGCACTTTGGATACCCTTCCAGGTGATAGTTGTGACCCATCACCTTCCTGAAGTTTATCCACATGGTTTAGTGTGTCATATTTTGGTTCTTCTGGCCAATATTCCATCCTTAGTCTTATCTCTGCTGACATTTGACCTGCTTGGTTTTCCTTTTAAAACAGCTGTTCATTCCTAAGGGTGCCAGCTGTTTTTCCAGTTCAGTATTCTGCACAGATAGTTCCCTCCTATTTTACTTGATATTTTTATTTGAACAGATCTGTCTTATACTCATTAATCTTTTTTGTATTAGAAATGTCAGACAACTACAGAACTAAAGACTGGGTATGTGCCATGCCCCAGTAAGGGTTATACTTACTGCTGCATAGCATGCATTGGATGAAAACATTATCATGTATCCATTTGCAGTTTCTTCAGAGCCACGTTACCTCCTCATGTATGCCCTCCTCACTCCACCTTGCTGGGCATCCCAATCCCCCGGGTCCTTTGAAGTAGCTTGTGCTCTGGTGTTAGGGAGTGAGCCAGCACCAGGCATACTGTTTCCCTTCATAGAATGCACTGTGATTTCCCAAGTCTTACACAGTGTGCTTGAACACTGGTTCCTGGCTTCAGGGTCTCGCCCTTCTTATCTGCTTCTGGATCCATAACCAACCAGTCTTAGAGCCAATCCTTCCCCCTAACACTGTTGAAGTCATGGGAACACTTAGGATCTTCTGCAGCCTTGCTGAGCAAAACGTGGTCTATCAGGAGCATCACACCATCCAAGCACTGTCGGAATGTTGACTGTCAGGCCCTGTGGCTGAATCAGAATCTATACGACATTAAAGGTTAAGGATCACTACTTCCCAGTGCCTGCTAGAATCATCCTGAGTCCCTTCTCAGCCACCAGGGAAACTCTACTCTATGGCTGCCTTTCTTGACTTTCCTCCCATCCAATTCCCTTTGGCTAGATAACTTTGTATATCTTATACTTAGTGATTATCTATTCTTTATGCCCTTCCTCTTGGATAGACTTGATGATTAATTATCAAAAACATCCTCTTCCCTTAAAAATATTAACCAAAAGCTATGACATTTAAGATTATTTGCCTCTATCTGTGAGGTTTAAATCATTTTAGCAAGTTGAACACTCCCAAGAACTCTGTGGGAAGAATCTCTCTCCCTAGTGACCATGGAAGGAATGGATGATGTGAAAACCCAAGCCAGCATCTCACAGTATGCACGACTATGGTGTCTTTAACAACAGCCAAAGACGGGTCTGGAGAAATGGTTCAGTGGTTAAGAGCACTTGCTGCTCTTGCAGAGGACCTGGATTCACTTGTTAGCACCCCCATGGCAGCCCAACCATCTATAACTCCAGATCTAGGAGATCGGATGCCCTCTCCTGACCTCCACCAGCAACAGGCATGCATGTGGTGCACAGGTATAGAGGCAGGTAAAGCACTCACAAACATAAAGTAAATAAAATGAGGCAGATAGACTTTAAATAAATAATGTGTGCTCGTGAAAATAACTAAAGGCTGGGAAAGGCTTGGTGTGGCATCATCTTGTGGGATCCTAGAGTCATTTCCTGGGTTACATCTGTGTTTGCTCTTAGTCTGTCTCCCTAGATAGCAGGGGACATCATGCAAATAATTGGTTCCTTGATGACAGAAGAGCCAGTTATTGTCAGAACATGGAATCCTGGAGGACATTGTTAGAGATAAGCAAGAAGTGGGCTGAAGATCTGGAGAGCTGCCCAGGGTTTAAGACTGGACTGTCTTCTTCACTCCCACAGAACTAGCACAGGCTGGCCAATACAAGCCTCCGTGACTATCTATGGACCGCACACCCTCGACCGAAAGCGAGATGCTTTTTGTATTAAGTTACTTAGAGAACTTCAAATGGAACGACTTGAAAGGAAGAAGAAGACTTGAAGTGACACACAGTATAACAAAGGAGAAACATTAAAACTGAAGTATAACCTCATACAATGTCGGCACAGCAGAAAAGAGGAAGGGCAAACAGTGTTCCTGCTTAGGGGCTCCTAGGTTCTTTTGTCATTTACAAAAGAGAAAATAAAAGGTGAGTAGTCTAAGTAAAATATAAGAGAAATGCTCACTTTAAGACAAATGCTAAGAAGGCTGAAGACTGAACTGGGTCTTGTTAGTGATGCTAAAAAGCATACAATTATCTTCAAGGTTTTATTATGAAAAAAAGCAGAGTTGCTTATGTGTGAAAATAGAATAAAACAGTGAACTCCATGCATATACAACCCAACTACAATAATGATCATTTTACAGGGGTGGGCAGATTATAGCCTGTCTCAGTCACTGTTCTATTGCCATGAAAGCATTTAACTTGGGCTGGCCTATAGTTCAGAGATTTAGACCATTGTTGACACAGCAGGAAGCATGGCAGCACACAGGCAGACATGGTCCTGGAAAAGAAGCCAAGAGTTTTACATCTGGATCCACTGGCAGCAGGAAGGGAGGGAGACACTTGGCCTGCCTTGAGCATTTGAAACCTCAAACCCCACCCCCAGTGACATACTGCCTCAAACAAGACCACAATTACTCCAAGGCCACATGTCCTAATTCTTTCGAATAGTGCCATTTCCTCTGAGTCTCTGGGAGCCATTTTCATTCAAACCACCACATTCCACTCCCTGGCCCCCATAGACTTGTAACAATATCATAATTCAAAATGCATTTAGTCTAACTTCAAAAGTCCCCATAGTCTCAACAATGTTTAAAAGTCCAAAGTTCAAAGTCTCTTTGGAGATTCATGGTAAGAAACTGTAATCCCCTGTAAAATAAAAATAAAAAAGCAGATCCCATACTTCCAACATATAACTGTATAGGTGATACATTACAAAACATAGGGAAGGGAGCATAGTGAGGAAATACTGGACCAAAGCTTGACAGAAGACCAGCTGAGCAAACTCTTAAACTCTGCATCTCCATGTCTGATGTCAAAATGTTCATCAGATCTCCAACTCCTTTCAGCTTTGTTGACTGAAACACACTTCTTTGTCTTGAGCTGGTTCCACTCCCTGTTAGCAGCTATCCGATGACTCTGGCATCTCCAACATCTTGGGCTCTCCAAGGTAGATCAGGCTTCACCTTCACAGCTTCACACAATGGGCTCTCTAGGCCACCAATTTAGGGACACACCTGACACATGCCTGGCCCCAGCGGCTCTGAAGAGAGATTCCACAACCCCTTTCTTGTATCCTTAAGTCTCAAACCAGAACCACGTGGCCAAAGCTGCCAAGTTCTGCTGCTTGCTGGGACTGTGATATGGTCCCCTCATTCAATTACTTCGTTATCGGCTTTCTGTTTTTGATGGCTTTCTTCACTGCCTAAGCTGGGCTGGCCTGGAGTCTGTCTGCCTCTACCTCCAGAGAGCTGGGATCAAAATATGTACCATCACTCACATCCCTAGGCTTTTCTTTAATCTCTTTTCACAAATTGGAAGCTTAGCTGAGTGGGATCTTGCCCTGGGATCACCATTCCTTTATTCCTTTTAATATCAGGCTTTCCTTTAATCTGTTTATCTCACTTGAGCACAGGACTTAGCTCCATTACACTTCCTAGTGCCTCATATCTCCTCAAATTGTACATTTTGTATTTTTCCTTTTTCAGTTTGCTCCTTTTCACTACAGATCCACATAAGACTGGCTGCTAATAACCATGCAACACAGTCAATACTAGGCTGTTTTAAAATCTCTTTGTTTTCAGATTTTGAAATCTCCTCTGCTGATGCCATTAATCCAAACTTTTGGACAAGGCAGAAAGCAGCCACATTCTTGGCCAAAATATCACATGAACTGTGTCTAAGCCACATACAAATATTCTTCTCTGCAGCCTTCTGAGCTAGGCCATCATAATCTACATTGCTCTCAGCATGACTGCCCTCCATGCTTCTACCAGGATAGCCCATTAAGCCCTGTTGTGTGATATTTTCTTTGTGTTCTGAAAAATAAAGCTTGCTTGGAGTCAGAGGGCAGAGCTAGCCACTAGTTAACCATAGAGGTCTGGAGGTCTGTACAGAGAGGAAACAGGAAGTGATAAGGTGGGGTGTAGAGAAGATCTAGCCCCATTTTGGCAAGGGGAACCAGAGAGGTAGGAAGCAACTGGCAACTGTTTTCCTGCTTCTCTGATTTTTCAAGTTCTTACCTCAATATTTGAGTCCTGATTGTTATTTGATAAAGATTAATTAGATTAACACATCATCTGGCATCCAACTTTTGGGGCATGAATTCATGAAGTAGCTACCAGAGCTGCATGCAGGAGCTGTACCCACTGGAGTCACCACCCCACTGGCTAGGTTTTCTTTTTCTTCCAAAAGCCCTCTGAGTGAGTCTGGGATTTTTCTGTTGCAGCTTCTCTATAACAATCTCCACAGGCACTTGGGCTCCGAATGCCACGGGAGTTAGCCCATCACCACTGGCCAGCTCTGCCTTCAAGCAGCTCCTACCACACATGCTTCTTCCACATGAACCCCTGTGTGCATTTTTCAGACATCCAGCTCCCTCTCCCCGTGGGTTGTGGGCTTCCCCTGGACCCACTCCTCAGGCTGCTGCCACACTAGATAGCTGCACTGACACCCGTTCAGGCTTTTATTCTTGTTGTGACCATCACATACTCTCAGCTCACAGCTACACTCTAGCAGCTGCAGCTGTCCTTAGCCAGGCTGTACACTGACTGTGATCTCTGCTCAGACATGCTACACAGCGGCAGCCAGTCTCACACTTCATGTGTGAGACAATTGGGAATTCTTAAAGTGGGGAATTAGTTTTTTTAAAAAAGAGACTTTTTCCCAGGTTGAAAAATGGGAAACATTATTACAATGGAGAGAGTTAGGTCTCTGTATGATTACACAATTGGTGATTTAAAAATGGAATAATTAAGTGAGGGGATAATTAACTTAGATAACGTCAATTATAAACATTATTGGTTTAATAGTTCTTGCTTTATCTCTAAAACAAGTTGGTTGATATGAATACCAAGACACAAGCCTTAGAAAAAGTTACTAAAGAAAATATTGCCATTTTGACTGATAAGTTACAAGCCTTAGAAAAACCACACTAAAACATATAATAGAGATATTCAGACAAAGACAGAAATTTAAAGAAGAACCAACCTCACCATTATATTATAAAATTAGTGAGGAACAGCCAAGGTTTTCAAGCAACCAACCTTAATTTACCCAGTCACTTTATGGGAACAACTGCCAAGTGACAGATATCCCCAAAGCTGTGTAAGAGCTGCCTGAACTCTGGTGGAAATGTTAGATTTGAGGAGATTTAAGGAAGAGTTGGTCTCATATAGTCTGTATTTACCTTTTGTGAAGCAGATGTTAAATTCATGGTCAGCTAGTAACAGAATTGTCTCACAAGACTGGCAAGACTTGGTTACAGCAGTATTGGAACCTAGGCCTCAGTTACAGTGGAGGACCTGGTGGAAAGATGAGGCTAAGACCATTGATCAACAAAGTAGGGCTAGAGGTATTAAAATTTCCCAAGAGCAACTTCTTGGAAAGGGCAATTATGCTGATGTACAAAGACAGTCTCTATATGATGACCACACTCTGGCTCTATACTGTGCAGCAGCTTTGAATGCTTAGGACAGAACTGAAGAAGTTGGAAAGAGAACTGAGCCATTTACTAAAGTTATACAGGGCCCTAAAGAAACCTTCAATGATTTCTTACAAAGATTGACTTTAGCTGTAAATAGAATGATATCAAATTCAGAAGCTAGGCAAATAATAATTGAATCTTTGGCTTTTGAAAATGCTAATTCACAATGCAAAAGGGTAATTAGGCATTTAAAAGCAAGATCAGTACCCATAGAGGAATGGATCTGAGATACAGTCAGTATTGAATCTCATAACCATAATGATGCTTGGATAGGAGAGGTAATTTCTAGAGGCTTGAAGAAAAATCAAAATGTCAGGTGTTTCAATTGTGGCAAACAAGGTTACCTAAAAATGGGTTGTAGACAGGGAATTCCTAGAAACAATGTTTTTTTTCTAGGAATAATCCAAACAGAAGGCCCTCAGGGGGCCTCTTTCAGGCCCCCATGTCAAATTTGGTTCAATTATTCCCTGTCACCATGGGGGAAACTCCTCCCCAGAGCAATTAAAGGACCTAATGCCTATTGTAAAAAAAACAAAAACAAAAACAAACTACTCTGGATGATAGAACAGCTTTAGATTATAAAACAAATGTTTCAGGAGAAACCATAAAGCAAATATTAAAAAGATTAGATTTGAACAAGAAAGACCTCTTGATTAGAAGAGGTGATAGTTCATCTAACAGCATGGCCATTCAATCTAAACTAACTTATACAACTGACAAGTGCTTTTCATTTGATCAGATACAACTTGCCAAAAGGAAAACTCCCCAAAATTAGGGTTGGGGAAGGGTTTTATTTTTGTCTTTCCAGGATAATGAAGGAATCCAGCTAAGGAATCTGAAGACTACTGGACAAATGAGACATCTGAAGATAAAGGATGAATCATCCAGAGAAAATGTCCCAAGAAAAAGAGTAAATTGGCCAATTGGTATATCACATTTCCAACAGGATAAAATTTCATAAGTCTTCCCAAATATTTGTTTCTGCTGTTCTGTACAGACACATAATGCAAATGATCTTTTTGTAGTCCCAGTTCAATTAAAAATTAAAGCCGGCTTTGGAGTTGGAACATGGCTCTCTAAAACCAAGCATGATTGCTAAAAGGAAAATCCAAAATCTCTGTCTCAAGTCAAAAGAGCCACCTGATATGGGACAGAAGAAAAACCAAAATTAAGGGACTATTCTATTGCCATTAATCTTATAATCTTTTGGTTTTAGTTTGACTCTTTAAAATTTTTCTTAAGATATATATACTTTAAGTTTTTTGTCATGATATTAATGGTCATATAGAGTACTAATTCTAGAAAAAAGCTTCACCTAGGTTCCTGTACATGATTTCAGGTTTGAGTCTCTGTCAGGTAATTAGGAATTATGTTTTTGTACTCTGGATATACATAACAAATTATGGTCCTTTAACCTCTTTGAGATCTGCTGTGTATGACATTTAAAATGTTTACATTTTCTGCAGTGAACCATGACCATGCCTAACAGTGACCTTTGAAGTCTCCAAAGGGAAGATGGAGTTCCACAATGATGATTCCACCAGGACTGTGGTAATCACACTAAGCTGACAAACACCACCCTAAGATCAGCTTTGGACTACAAACTGCTCAGAACAATTTCAAGGTGGCTGGGCTGAGATGATCCAGCCTCACAGACAAGCCCTGAATTTTCCCATTATACAAAGACTGGACAACAAATGATACAGCTAGCTCTCCCATGACTTGACAATATCTCAATTTTTTTTCAGGGTTCACCCCAGATAGTAGGAAGTAATTTTAAGGACATGATGCTCACATCCCCAAGAGGTGGGGTGGGTGGTTTTTTTTGTCATTCAGTGGGTTATAGATAGTTGTCATTGTTTGGGGGGGGCGGTTGGTTACAAGTTGTTATTGGTAATGGTAAGGAAAAAAGCTGAACAAAGGAGATTAGATTCTGGGATCTCATTCTAAAAAGAAAAAAAGGGGGTATAGAAATAGGATAAAAGGGTAGATTATTGAATCTACTTTTAAACCAAAAAAGCAAGTACTAGTCACATATTTTACATTGATATGGATTTTTGTATATTGATACAAATTTGAGGTTATTTTTGTTATACTGTATATATGTTTCTACTCTTGTTTAAGATATTTTTGTATATTGATACAAATTTAAGATTATTTTTGTTAGAACACATTGTACATACTTTTCTACTCTTGTTCAAGGTATTGTACCTATATGGCTTATTTACCAATGTAACGTAAATTTCTAGCCCTTCAAAGATATTATTACAAACTGTTTAGGATAATAAAGAAATGCATGTTAGTAGTTAGTCACCTATTACAATCAAACTTGTAATCATGTTAGGTACATTTTCAAGGTCAAACAGGGATACATTTTAGGTGGTTTTCAAACACTTCAGAGACACACAGAATATGGCATTTAAGATGTTTTAAAAGCATAGGTTCTTTTTTCTTATAACATTGAGACATGTCTGTTCATGGCAGTACCAATCTACTTCAGAGAATATGATGGGTATCAAAGAAACTCAATAAGTTTACTTTCTTTGTGGCAAAAGTTAGCTGCTGGGCAAGAAAGTGCCCTTGCCTCAGCTGCTGACAGTATGATGTCCAAATTGGACACAAAAGAAAATGACTGCTGAACCTTGCCAAGACAAAGTGAGACAGTCTTTCATAAATCCTGCTTCACAGTAGAGTCTGTCGAATATTCTAGGCCCACAGGCCAAAGATTGATGCCCCAATGTTACAGAGGAACCTCGGGTGACTGTCCATGCAGCTAGATGTTTCTGTTGTTTCTTAGTTTTGGAAGTTGTTTGCTCTGCACTTCCTGTTTACTCAGGTAATATTATATCTTTCTCTGGTCTCTGATGTAGTTGAAAACTAGATAGTTATAGTTTTCCTTGTCAACAGATTCAGAAAAGAAATTCAAAGAAAACGTGTAAAGTGTACAAGGTTGAGAGACATAAAAAGATAGTTTTGGGTTGATAATGCAAGTTAGGATAGAAAGTGAATTAGGTACAACACTTTGGACTCACCAAGATAGGATAGATAATGGAGTGTTTTCTCTGAACTTGTCAAATGTTAATGGACTAGACACTGTTAATGTAATTATTACCTGTATATATGTATTTAGTTATTGTACTTATTGTATATAGTTTTTCTATGTTAGTTAAAACCTTTGCTTTTTATTTAGACACAAAGGGGGAAATGTTGTATGATATTTTGTTTGTGTTCTGACAAATAAAGCTTGCTTGGAGTCAGAGGGTGGAGCTAGCCACTAGTTAATCATAGAGGTCTGGAGGTCTGTACAGAGAGGAAACAGGAAGTGATAAGGTGGGGTGTAGAGAGGATCTAGCTTTGTTTTGGTCAGAGGAACCAGAGAGGTAGGAAGCAACTGGCAGCTGCTGCCCTGCTTCTCTGATCTTTCAAGTTCTTACCCCAATATTTGATAAAGATTAATTAGATTAACATATCAATCAAGCCCCACTTAAAGCATTCAACTTCTTTCCTAATCCAAAATCTACATTCCACCAACAAGAAACATGGTCAGGCCTATCAGAGCAATAACCCAGTTCCTGGTACCAACTTCTGTTTTAGCTGGTATTCTATTGCTGTGAAGAGACACCAAGACCACAGCAACTCTTTTTTTTTTTTTTTGGTTTTTCGAGACAGGGTTTCTCTGTGTAGCTTTGCACCTTTCCTGGAACTCACTCTGTAGCCCAGGCTGGCCTCGAACTCACAGAATCCGCCTGGCTCTGCCTCCCAAGTGCTGGGATTAAAGGCGTGCACCACCACCGCCCGGCCCACAGCAACTCTTAATAAGGAAAGTATTTAACAGGGGCTGGCTTATAGTCTCAGGGGTTTAGTCCATGATCAGCATGGCAGGAAACATGACAGTACACAGGCAGACATGGTGATGGAGAAGGAGCCGAGACTTCTACATCTAAATCTACAGACGTTAGGAAGAGAGAAAGACACTGGGCCTGACTTGAGCATTTGAAACCTCAAAGTCCACCCCCAATGACACACTTCCTCCAACAAGACCACACCTACTCCAATAAGGACAAGCATCCTAATCCTTCCAAATAGTGCCACTCCCTATGAGTGTGTGGGGGCTGTTTTCATTCAAACCACCACATAGTCCAAAGCCTGAGTCCCAGCTCCATTGAATGCCTTTGTAGATAAAGTTTTATTGGAACACACAGCCATTTCTTTGTCTTTTGCCTGTAATTGCTTTCACAATACAATGGCAGCGTTCAGCAGTGGAAGCAGACACTTTGATGCACAGTTACTATCCGGTTTGTTTTCCCTAATTTTACCCTCAGGATCCACACTTCTCCTCAGATTCAGCTTGTCAGTTATCCCTGGATTACTTTGAGGCAAATATTCATCATCATATCATTTGATCAATAAGTATTCCAATGCATACATTTCTAAGTTCTAGTGTCATTGAATTCTCAAAAAGATATTTCCCTTGTACCCCTTAATATCATCAAATCACTGTTATGTCCAAAGCGCCCCCCTCCCCGGTGCCCCAATGGCAGAGTCACTGACACAGTAACAGTGGGGGCTCAGCTCAGGCTAGACTCCCGCCCAGTAAACAGGATTGCTAGTAGGTAAACAAAAAACCCAAACTCAGTATTCCTCAAACCTTGTGAATGGGTTTCTGTTTGCCAGGAAAAGCCATTATCTGCCTCCAGCCGCCTCCGGCAGAGGGCATCTAGTTCCTGAGTAACCCAAAGGGCCTGCTACAGATCAAAGCTCCGTGCTGTGCCCCGGGGTTTCCTGGCCTGCACCTCTCCTTCCGCTCTACCTGTCCCCATAAAACTGACTTTTCCTGCTCCTTACTGCCCCATCCTCACCCACTCCGTGCCCTGAGACAGCCCAGCAGCTTGATTTCCCAAAGAAACCGTCTCTCTACCCACAGAGGGGTCCAGCTCGGTGGTTTCACTGCACCTGGCTTACAATAACCAATTCCTACTCACATGTCTGTTGACTTCCAGGTCTTTGTAGTTTTTTTGTTTTTCCTTTGCTCAGTTGTGGTTTTTAAAAATATAGCTCCTCACTAACTGTGATTCTTGACATGTTTCCGGATACTTAAAAATTCATGGTGTGTGTGTGTGTGTGGTGTGTGTGTGGTGTGTGTGTGTGTGTGTGTGTGTGTGTGTGTGTGTGTGTGTGCACTCACATGCATATGCTGGCACACACTCCATCTTGCTGGCCACGTGACTGCTTTTCGATCTGTAGGTTCTTTTGTATCTTTCTTTTCTCCTTTTTGGTACCTGTGGTGTTTGAGTAAGAATGGCCCCCACAGGCTCATATATTTGAATGCTCAGTCACCAGGGAGTGACAATATTTAAAAGGATTAGGAGATGTGGCCTTGTTGGAATGGTGTGGCCTTGTTTAGTGTCACTGGGGGGTGGGCTCTGAGGTTTCAAAAGCTCATGCCAGACCCAGTCTCTCCCTCTGCCTTTTGCCTGGGGCTCAGGATGTGGAACTCTCAGCTACTTCTCCAGCACCATGCCTGCCTGCATGCTACCATGCTCTCCACCATGACGACGATGGACTAATGGTCTAGGATGCAAGCATGCCCTCGGCTAAATGCCTTCTTTCTAAAAGTTGCCTTGGTCATTGTGTGTCTTCACAGCAATAGAGCAGTGACTAAGATAGGTAGGGACTCTGCTCACGGCCCCTCCTCTAAGAGGAAGATGGCCCCATCTATACGGGCACTGTATGCCCACTCCGCTTCATTTTTTCATGTAACTTTGTATCTTTAGAAGATGGCCCCGTCTAAAAGGGTGCTGTGGCGTGCTCTCTCTGCTTCATTTCCTCACATAATTTCTCACTGTTAGAAGATATAAGACATATTTACTTATTCACCCTTGTGCTAAGCAGAGCAATCAGTGCAGAAGTGTAAATTGTGTGAGGACAAGTTCTTCTCATTGTCTTCTGACAGGTTGGGCAATGCTTGAATGTGGGTTTTGTTTCATGACTGTTGAATACAAGAATGGACAAGTGATCTCCCATCTTATCTTTAAGTATTTCTATCTCATTTGGTACTGAGTTCTAGTCTCTGGTCTTGGTGCTCATGAGTCTTCTTTAACAAGATTCTTAGCTGCTAAGGGTAAGGGGGTGGGCTACACAGCTCTCACCCCTCCACACAAGGGCAAGCGCAGGTGCAGAGAAGTGTGAATTGTGGTGGTGCCTTTCGGTTAGCTAATTCCTGAAAATGAGGTTGAAATCACACAGTTCACCCTCTTTGTGCTCCAATCCTAAGTCCAGAGAATGCAGCAGGTCACTACGCAGAGGGAAGGTGCAAAAGAGGCCAGGTCTACTCGTTCTTAGTGTTGATGGACATGGTCTTTTCTGAAGAGACTGGGGCCCCCAGATTTTAATTGTTTTCTATGTGTGTGGGGGGGTGTTTGGCCAGCTTGTATGCCTGTGTGTATGCAGTGCCTGTAGAGGCCAGAGGAGCGATCTGGAGTTACAAATGGCTGTGAGTCACCACACAGGTCTTAAGAATCGAACCTGTGTCCTCTGCAAGAACAATAAGTGTTCTTAACAACTAAGTCATCTCCCCAGGCCCAGGCACCAGATTTGAAATGCAGCACGGTGTCAGTGTGACCATTCATTCCTCTAACAACTGTGTAAACCGTGTTCTGCTGGCACACAGTGACTGTCTGCTCTGCAGAACATCTGGTAACTAAAGATACCCATGTTTATTGGATTTGATTAGTTCACCATGTCCATAAATTAAAATAAACATAAGTTCAAAGTGGGATTCTGAAGTAACTACCAAGAGATCCATTTTTTTTCAAGTCAATTAAAAGGTCGTTATCAAGTGTCCTATCTTAGATAATTTATATCTTTTGGCTTTATTGCATCCTCTTGAAAATAAAGATGCTATTTCTTCCCTCCTCTTTTTTTTCTGACCTAGTAAACTTTGATTCTTTTGCTCTCTCTCTGTCTGCTTAATGCAGCTAAGTTGAACACAACTCTTACATTTAATGGCTTCACTTCATAAGGGCCTTTATCAGGCTGGAACATCTGTGCCTGACTTCTGTGATTGATAGCAGACTGACCTGGGGAAAGCTGTTTTAATTAGTACTAGCTCTGAAACGTCCAAAGGAAGCCCAGACCTCACTGCAGTGGGCTGAATTATGAGGATTCAGGAGGACATATCTATCCAATTAAAATAAACTTGGGAGAGTGTCCTCCTGGCTGCTTGGGATAATACTCCCAGCCATTAGCAACAACCCAGAGTATACAGTAGGTGCCTAATAAATCATCACCATAGGCCAATGAAGGCTGCCAGTGAGGTAGATTTGCTTTTCTTTCTTCTGAAGACATACATGGGCTTTCGGGTGCTTGTAGAGGCCAGAAGAGAATGTTGGATTCCTTTTAAGTGGTGGTATGGAAGAGTGAGCTACCTAATGTGGGAGCTGAGAATCGAATTCTGGTCCTCTGCAAAAGCAGCAAGTACTCTTAACCACTGAGCCACCCCTCCAGCCCTAGATCTGTGTTTCTGGAGGTTTTCTCTAGAGCTTCTGTAGAGCAGGAAATCCCTAGAGCCTGGCGCTCTAGTTTCTGGCTCTGCTTCTGCCAGCTTGCTTCCCTGCATCCCTTGGTCCATCTCAGATAACAAGAACCCATGCTCTTCTCATGGGATCAGCAAGAGGCTGCAATGAGAAATGTAGATGAATTTCTAAATGGTCTTATTAAAGAAGAAACACGGAGCCAGAAATTTGGGTTAAAGCCTTAGAGATCAGGAAAATACGGAAAGCCACCAGCCAACCTTACCTCACCAATTCTGCAGCTTCCAAATGCGAGGTACTTCCTGTCTACCCAGGCCTCTGTATGCCTTGCTTTTCTGCCCTCTCATTGGCTCTTAGCCCACCTACCTCACTTCCTTGTCACTGCCTGTCTGTACGGACCTCCAGGTCTCTATGGTTGGTACTGGGATTAAAGGCATATGTCACCACACTGGGCTCTGTTCCCTAGTGTGACCTTGAACACACAGAGACCCTGCCTGCCAAGTGATAGGATTAAGGGCATGTGCTGCCTGACTTTGTTTACTTAAAATGGCTAGCCTTTTCCCCCTCATCTCCAGGCGAGCTTTATTTATCAAAGCACAAATAAAATGTCACCACAAGAATGTGCACGTTTTGCAAACTGCTAGAGGCTGCCGGGGTTTGTAAGTAGAGGAAGCAGTGGCCAGTCATTTCGCTAGCAAGAGAACATTGACCCTGATCCACATTTAAGCTTTAGGGGAGGGAGTCTTGTGTCTCATCAGCAATGTTGGGGGAGCTGATGCCTTGGGCCCTCAACACCTAAAGGTGCCTAAACATCTAGGGTTTCTTAGATCCACACATGCAGATCTTGTAAGCACAAGGCAGGCTCCATTTCAAGACTCAGGGCCTTTTCCCAGCTCCCCTGGTGGCCAGAGTTAAGCCTTGGGAGACCATTAATCCAGGGTGGAGCTGCAAACTTTTCTTTTGTTTTTAACCTGGAAGATATGGTGATGCTCAACATAATATAATTCCAGTGTCACCGTAAGCCCCTGCTTACCCATTGTTACTGTATTTTCACGTCTCGGCATCCACACTGCATGCGAACCTAACTCTTAACCTTTGCATAGTCAGGGTGAGCTCAGCCTCAGGCTGCCGTTCTTCCTCTTGTATTACTGTTACAAAGCTCCTGAGCAAATCAACTTGAAAGGAGGAGGGATTCACTGACGCTAATGAGTTCAGAGATTGCAATCCGTGGTCACCTGGCCCTGACGCTCTGGGGCCTGTGGTGAGGAGGCACATCCCGTGTGACAGCTATTCTTGGTTGTCAAATTGACTATATCTGAAATTAACTCAAACTTGAAGGTGGAGGACACACCTGTGAGGATTCTTGATTGATGTGAAGTAGGAAGACCCACTTCTAATCCAGATCTTGAGTTGATCCTATCACCTGGGCCACACCTTCTGCTGGAAGCCCGTATGAGGACATGGAAGAAGGCAGCTTCTGTTCTTTGCCTGCTTGCTCTTCCGTCATAACACATCTATTCCTTCACTGGCATTACAGCCTACTTCTTCAGGATTCCAACACATACTGAAGAACAGCTGGGATTCCCAGCCTTATGGACTGAGCAACTACTGGGATTCATGGACTTTCTGTTCACAGACAGCCATTGTTGAATTAGCTGGACCACAGCCTATAAGTCATTCTAATACCCCCCATATATATATCATATATCTGGATATATATATGGGGGGTATTCTATACATTCTATACATTCTGTTTCTTTAGAGAACCCTGACAGAGAATATACAGTAGAGGAAGCAGGGATGCCAATGTCCCCTTCAAGGCCATACCTCAATAACCCAATTTTCTTCTAGTCCTTACTTTCTGAAGATTCTACCCCATTCCAATAGTGTCACAGGCTGGTGACCAAGCCTTTAATCTATGGCCTTTGGACACATACACATTTTGTTCTAATTTGCTTTCTGTTCCTGTGATAAAAACAAACAAACAAACAAACAAAAAAAACCACTCTGACTAAAAGCAACTTGCAAGAAAAAAGGAATTATCTTGTTTATACTTCCAGATCACAATCCCTCACCAAGGAACATTGGGCAGGTACTACATATAGGCAGGAACCTGGAGGCAGGACCTATGGAGGAATTCCGCTTGCTGGCTTTCTCTCTGGCTCATGCTCAGCTTGCTTTCTTACACATCCCAGGCCCACCTGCCCTAGGGTTGCTGCTGCCCACAGTGGGATGGATCCTCCTGCATCATTTAAGAGCCAAGACAATCTTCTCAGACACGCTAATATGATGTAGGCGATTCCTCAGGAAGATTGAGGCTTCCTCTTAAATGACTCCAGGCTGTTTCAAGTTGACAATTAAATCTAACTAGAACAAGTTCCAAACACCCCCTGACTCTCTGTGGGATAACACACCACATAGCTCTTCTCACAACATGGCCTCACACAGGCCAGGAGGACTCTACTCAGTCTCCCAGACTGAGGCTCTCATCTCAATTGATACATGCATCACAGCAAAAGCAGGGGTGAAGCTTTACTACAGGACTGTAAAGTTTCTATTGAAACGATACAGCCACCTCCAGTCAGATTTCATCAGTCAAAGCAAGCCACATACGGCTCTGACTTGAAAGGGGGCAGAAAGGGTTAGGGATACAGCTCAGAAGTAAAGCATGTGCCTACTATTCATGAAGTACTAGGCTTGTACCCAATACCACAAAAAAGGAGGCGAGGAACGGGAAACATACGCTATTATGTGCCTGAATGGAGAATAGAAATATTTGTTATATGGTATTAATTATGACTACATCTCTTGTAGTAGGCATAACGACAACCATCTAAAAATTCTACTTGCTAACCCCTGGATTACATTACATGGCAAAGGGAAGCTGAGTTTCATGTGGAATTAGATGATATTAAAATAGGGAGATTACCTTTATCCATGTAGGATAAACGTGCTCACACAATACAGAAGTGGGGGGTGGCAGCTAGCTTTGAAGCTGAAAAAGTGGCTGCTATGATTCAGGTGTGACATGCCCCCACTTTTTGGGTACTGGAATCTGATTCCCATTGCAGGCTGTGTTGAGAAAGTAGAACTGTTAGGATGTAGGACCCAGTAGTGTAGCTAGAGTTTTCCTGCCTGGCCCACGGTCAGGGCAAATCTCTCTCACCCACCAGTCCCACAGCCGCTTAGACCCGACCAAGTAAACACAGGGACTTATATTGGTTACAAACTGTATGGCCGTGGCAGGCTTCTTGCTAACTGTTCTTACAGCTTAAATTAATCCATTTCCATAAATCTATACCTTGCCACGTGGCTCGTGGCTTACCGGGATCTTCACATGCAGCTTGTCATGGTGGTGGCTGGCAGTGTCTCTCTCACCCAGCTTCCTGTTCTCTCAATTCTCCTCTCTGTTAGTCCCGCCTATACTTCCTGCCTGGCCACTGGCCAATCAGTGATTTATTTATTGACCAATCAGCAACACATTTGCCATACAGACCATCCCACAGCACAGTAGAAGGTCACTGGAGTAGTTGCCTTTAAAAGGAGTTGATGCAGACTGTGGGAACCTGGTTAGTTCTCATGAAGGGACTGTTATAAAAGAGCAAGCCTGACCAGTTTATTGTTCTCCTATTGTGGTCTTACCACATCACTGCTCTCACAGATGTGTCCACCATGATTCCATCTAACATGTAACAGAGCCAAGAGGTTCTTCACCAAAGCTGGAAGACAATGGTTATGCTGCAGCCTTGAACCTTCTTAACTGAAAGCTTCATAAGTTTCTTTCCTTTATAGAATTCCCAGTCTCAAGCATTTCATAATGGTAACAGAAAATGGAGTCGCATAGGAACTATGAGCAAAGAAATGTAGACTGCTTCCAAAAGCTAGAAAATGCAAGAAAGCAGATTCTTCCTTAGACCCTCGAGAAGGAATTCACAACTTTAGCTGTAGATATAACGGTCTTATTAAATAAGAACACAGAGCCAAATGCAGAGTTAAAAGCCCAAGAGGTCAGAGCAGTATCTGAGAGCTGAGACTAAAACCCTTTCTTATCCCTCACTGCCGCTGTCATCCTTCCCCTCAGAAAGCGACCTACTTCCTGTGTGACCCGTCTTTTTATTGCCTTTCTGTTCTGCCTTCTCATTGGTTGTAAACCCAACCACATGACCTCATCGTCACTGCCTGTCTATACAGACCTCCAGGTCTTCTATGGTTGGTATTGAGATTAAAGGCGTGTGTCTCCATGCTGGTGGTGTCCTTGAACACACAGAGATCTGCCTGTCATGTGATCTGGATTAAAGGGTGTGTGCCAGACTGCTATGGCTTGCTATTAGTTCTGACCCCCAGGCACTTTTATTTATTAACATACAAATAAAATCACATTTCAGCACAAATAAAATATCACCATATTTAGCCCTAGCACTCCAGCATTGGGGAGGCAGAGGCAGACATGTCTCTGAGTTCAAGGCCAGCCTGGGCTACAGAGCCAGTTTTAGGACAGCCTGGGCTACACAGAGAAGCCCTGTCTCAAAAAAAAAAAAAAACAACAAAAACAAAACAAACAAACAAACAAACAAAAATCCCCAAGTTTTGAGGGGATTCCAATTTAGCATCACTTTTGCATATAAATACATATGTATACATGCTTGTATATGTTTCAGGATTAGATCACACAGCATAAGCTTTCAACCTCCTTTTTTTTTTTTTAAGTAATCTTTATTTTATTTCAGAGATTCAGGTGGATCTCTGAGTTCGAGGCCAGCCTGGTCTACAGATCAAGTTCCAGGACAGCCAGGACTACACAGAGAAACCCTGTCTCAAAAAAAAAAAAAAGAAAAGAAAAAGAAAAAGAAAGATTATTTTATTTTATTTTATTTTATTTTTTTGGTTTTTCGAGACAGGGTTTCTCTGTGTAGCTTTGCGCCTTTTCCTAGATCTCGCTCTGTAGACCAGGCTGGCCTCAAACTCACAAAGATCCACCTGCCTCTGCCTCCCAAGTGCTGGGATTAAAGGTGTGCGCCACCACCGCCCGGCTAAAAGAAAGATTGTATTATTTGTGCAGGTGCTATGGAGGAATTAAGTCCTCTGTGAGTGACAGGTGGTTGTGAGCCGCCTGATGTGGGTGTTGAGAACTAAATTTAGGTTCTCTAGAAGATCAGTGCATGTTCTTAACCACAGAGCTATCTCTTGAGCATCCCCAGATGCTTATTTTTAAAGCTTATTATTTTTTTTCTGAGCCCATTTTTTGTGCAAATGAAATAAATTTACTCTTAAAACTTCCTAAAGATTCCATTATAAGGGTAAATTATTAACACCATTTATTTTTCCAAACAACACTTGGTCCATGTAAGCATCCACTACTCTCTGGCCTTGTCCTCTTGCAGATCTACAAAACTCTTTCACATACTATGTTTTCCTACCTGGAAGATTCACCCAGGCCCATTAATTTTAACAGAAGTTGTAGAATTGAGCTTCATCGACCTGTCTAGGACCTGTGCTCATATCCAGCAAATGGATGTGGCCAAGGGGATGTATGACATCATTTGGCCCACTTGGGTCCTGTGTGAAACTAAAATCAGATTTGGACTTGTTAGAAGTGTGTGGAGGAAAGTGAGGGAGAGTTGACTTCTGGAAAACAATCAGATACTGGCACTGGAAGTAGAGAAGAAGAAATAGAAATTAACAAAAGGACAGAGGGAGGATTCCATGTTCAGAATGTCTATTTAGAAGTACTAGACAAACATTTATTATCAAATTTCATTTGTACTACAACCAATAAAACAGGTCCCATTTTAGGGGGGAAAGCAGACTAATCAAGTCTTACCAAACACAGATGAGTCAAAATTATTTTTTGTAATTTATCAGTTCATAGAGAAACTAAAAATCAATAGCAAGGAAAACCATAGAAGTGACATGGTTACATAGAGACTGGACAATATACTCTTGATTCAACACTGGGTCATTTAAATCAGGGAGGACATTTTTAAAAATTCTAGAATCAAATGATGAGAACACAAGTTCAAAGAGCCAGAGGCAATTAATTATAAGAGGGAAGTTTATAGCTATGAGTGTTTACGTTAAAAATGGAGAAAGGCTGGGCATAGTAGCCTTTAATCCCAGCACTTGGGAGGCAGAGGCAGGCAGAGATCCAGGAGTTCAGGACCAGCCTAGTTTACATAGCAAATGTTAGGGCTACAGAGACCTCATCTCAGAAACAAACAAACCCTACAGGAAGATCTCAAACAACCTAATGATGTACTTCGGGGTTTTGTTTGTTTGTTTGGGGGAAGGGCAGAAATTAGTAAAATAGAGCCTGAAAGAACAACACATAGAATCATTAAAAAGTTAGTCTTTGAAAATAAACAAGATTGGCAAAACCCTAGACAAGCTTACCGAAAAGAAAAAAAGAAGACCGAAATTAATATAATTAAAGATGGGAAAGAGGAGGTGACTGCAGATTCCAATCAAGTTCAGAGATCACAAGGGATTATTTTGAAAACAGATTCTAAAAACGTGGAAAATCTAGGAGAAATGGATAGAGTTCTAGGACCTAAATGAGCTACCAAATTTAAATCTAGAGGGTATGATCAACTTAAATGGATCCATAACAATTGAGGTGTAATAAAAATCTGCCAACAAGGCCCAGGCTCAGCAGTTTATACCAAAGATTTAAAGAACAGCTAACACTAATGCTCCTGAAATTGTTCCAGCAACTAGAAAAGGAGGGAACACTACAAAACTCATTCCATGAAGTCAGCATTATTATCCTGATACCAAAACCAAGATCTCTGCTAGCTATAATAAAAGTCAGGGCTGAGCTGTTTTAACTGCCATCTGTGTAAGCATTGCAGTTCGGATGGAAGGATGTCCTGGCAGTCCAGAGCCAAGGGATACCACAAAGTCACCATGAGTATAGCATCTTACAGCCCTGCTCCAAGGAGAGGTTTCCCCAATGCAAGTGTAACAACTCTGCCCGAGCAGGCGAGGGTCCCCAGTGTTACAGTTCTGTTCTGCTCCAGCTCCAGCGAAAATGTCACACTACACAACAAACCTCGCTCAAGAGATTTGTTGGGAAGGAAGAACTCAGGAGGGTAGCTGCCTTGGGTGAGAAGTAGCAGCAAACTCAACAGGGTACAGACCTTATATAGGATTTCTTGGGGTGGGGATGGGGGTTGAGCTTTCCAGGGTAGCTTGGGATTGGTGTATTCTTGTGGTCTGATTCTGGGGCAAGCTCAGGGATTGGTGGCATTTTGAGCTCAGGGACCTCAGGGATTGGTGGGATTCTGCAGCCTGACTCTGGGACAATCTCAGGGATTGGTTTTTTTTCAAGCCCTTGGTCCTGTGGTCAAGTCAGGGTCAAGGTGTTTTTCCTTGGCCCTTTTCACCCTACAATCCAGTTCCAAAGTGGATCCCCAAAATAGCAGTGCTGGTGACAATGCCCTAAACAGAAGGACTTTCGCTGGGTAAACATGACTAATAGTGAGATTTTGTTTAGCAGGAA
This sequence comes from Peromyscus eremicus, assembly GCF_949786415.1. NCBI lineage: Eukaryota > Metazoa > Chordata > Mammalia > Rodentia > Cricetidae > Peromyscus > Peromyscus eremicus. The sequence goes on from NC_081436.1 coordinate 63,145,406, forward strand.
CCTCCCTTAACTCTGCCCTCAAAGGTTGGCAAAGGCATCTAGTTCCAGGTCAGTCTGAACAGCCTGTGGCCGCTCAAAGACCCCAGACTATTTACCGTCACATAAAATCTGTTTGCTTTTCTGCCATTTTTCTTCCCCTCCTGCAGAGATAGTGTGGTGGTTTAAGTTGTGCTCAGGAGATGTATGAAACAAAGATGCCTCTAACCTGTAAGCCCCACTTGCCCAAGGGCAGATAACTTCCTGGAATGCTGGGGCTGTTGTTTATGTAAGATAACAAGCCACAGTGTTTCACTCAGTAAACAAGCTCAGTTGCCCCAACTTTATAAGAAGTGCTTGATCGTGGGTAGGCAGATGTAGGTGGGAGGTACTTAGGCAGGAAATATGTCAGGATGTATGCTTGCTCTGATTGGGCAAAGACAGAAGTATGTAGCCTTGTGGGTTTTGCCTTTACAAGCCTCTGACTAATGTACCTTGGTGTCATGCTCTGGGAATCCTGGGTATCTACCTGACTAGTATTTAATAAAGCTTGCTTTGGCTCAAAAACTGTGGTAGTGGTCTTATTCTCACCCTGTGGGATTATTGATAGCCTTGGCACTTTGATTCCCGATATACCTTTCTTTCTAACCATGGAGTGGTATAGTTCAGTGGTTTCACTGTGCCCTGGGTTACACCACCTTCGGTTATTTACCATATATTGTGATTGGCGTGTGCTTCTCTGCCAGGGTTCCTAAACCACCACTCTACTCCATCTGAAGCCCTTCATGTAAGTAGGCTTACTCAGTTTACTTACGTAACAAATCTAGTTGATTTCAATAAAAAGCAAGATAAACATCCCAAGGCACAAAAGGTCTTCTTCTCTTGTTGGCTTTCCAAAAACATCCACATTGTTATCATTGGAAGTAGTTATTTTTTGTATTAAGAACACAAATACTGATTACAGTTTGCTCAGGTTCGACCTGCAGTCTGTGGGGTACATCTCCCATTCTTCCTAGGGCTTGATATCTTTGTATCTGTTAAGCTCTAAAATCAGCCTTTTCTCTCTTTACCAACACCAAGTGTTTATTCGCGTCAAGATAGCTGTAATGACAATGCGCGCATGGTTTGGGCAATTCTTTGATGCAAGTATCAGGTCCCCCAGGACATTCGTTTTCTCAAGGTCAGGAATTCAGACAAAAGTCAGCACTATCTCAGGGCTTGAAGAAAGTTCCTCCTTGCTAAAAGGAATCATTTTCCTAATCTCTATGAAAATGGACACGTAGCTCTCTAATAACATATGACTCTATTAACATATGACAGTGGTGCCCCAGCCTGGCTCACAGGCTGCCTTCCTCCCAAGTACCCGTTCAGTTATAACCCTGAGAACATTCCCCACCCCCACCCCCATGTCGCTTCTCTCCGCTTTCCCGGAAACCAGCCTTTGCAGTTTGGAATAAACTTTTCCCTTTTTACCCACGGAGAGGCTATTTGGTTTCTTTGCTGCGCCCATTTTTATATTTCATTCAACAAGATGATGTAATGCATCATATAGTACATCATATGTACATATAGTACATTGATTTTTTCCCCCCACATGTGAAATATCAATGAATTCTTTAATAAATTCACAACACGGGGCAAGATTAAATATTTCCAATTTATTGAAGAAACCTTCTTAGGTAGTCAAGACTCATTTTCAAGGCTGCACCTAGAAAGGAAAGTAGTGTTGACTTACGTTTCGGCTACGACCCGTTGGATACGCGATTGCACACTTTTGCACTCCAGCGGCTACCGTAGCCGGGCCCTCCGTGGATTCGTGCGCCTGCGTGCTGCCGGAAGGCTCTCCATTTCTGCGAGGACCGGGAAGGACGTTGGTGTAGAGGTGAGGCGGGTGGCGTTGGACACCCTGGGGGTTGACAGCTGCGGGTTTCGGCCTCTCCTGGGGCCGAGCGCTAGGATGTGTCCCGCGCTCCGGCCTAGTGGGGCCGCGGCCTCCCTTCCCCGCGGCTGCGCTCGTCCCCGCCGCGACCTCGGGAGGCTGCGGGCCTGGCGGTGCGGAGGGCTCGGGCGACCCCGCCGCCGGCCGCTGTGCGCCGTCCGGGTCTTTGAGGGGCTTTGCGGAGCCCCGGGGCTTCCCGGGTGGCCGCCGGGCCCGTTTTCCGGTGTATTTTGCCGAGGCCAGGGTGACCTTGACTGGGTCGTTTGACCTGTGGGGCCTGGTGCTGCACCTGGTGAGGGGTGCAGCCGCCGCCGCCGCAGGCCCCGGAGACGCCGGGAGGGCCCCGGAGACGCCGGGAGGGCCCCGGCCCGTCCCGCGTCGGAGAGCAGTGGGGCAGGGAGGAAGCCGCCTAAGTCACTGCAGCCTTGCAGGAGTCAGGCCTCGGCTGTAGTACAAAAAATGCGCCGTGCGTGAAGAGTTCATTCAGTCACTTACCCCGTTTTCTTTTTGTTGTTTTACCTGTAAAGGACATCCGCTACCATGAGTTCCGGTACATTGCCAAAACCTCAGATGCGTGGTCTTCTGGCCAAGCGCCTGCGGGTTCACATTGTTGGCGCATTCATTATGGCCCTGGGAGTTGCCGCTTCCTATAAGGTATGTGTTTGCTGTTTGTGCTTTAGGTCACAAGCTTTTTGTTTAAAACATTTTTATATTTATTAGGAGCTTTTTAAAAAAGAAACTCCCATTTTAAATGTATTCCTTCCTTCTACCTCCCTTGGGCTTCAGTGTGACAGGAACACTCAGGCCCCGTGTAGTTTGCCCTCATCTTCAGATGAAGCTGTGTTAGTTTGCTAGGGCTGCCATGTCGATGAACCAGACTGAGTGTTTTAAACACATTTGTTTTCCCATAGGTTTTCTTGTTTTGAGATATATAACTGGCTAGACCAGGCTGGCCTTCAGCTCCTGTGATCTGCCTACCTCTGTCTTCTCAACGCTGGGATTAAAAAGCTTGTGCCACCACACTCTTCAGTTTTTAAAGAGCAAGGGTAATGCCTTCCAGGTCCTTTCTCCTTTGCTGTCTTCTTCATATGTCTCTGTAACTGGCTGGATTTCCTCCTATAAAGACTAGGTTAGGACCCATGCCATTTTGAACGTCTTTTAAGACCTTATTTCCAAAGGTCTTACAAGGTAGAATTTTATCCATTTGGGGAGAATAAACTCCCACCTTCAACAGAGGGTAGATGTGCAGGATATAGAGAAAACAGTTCCTCATTTAGGCAGTTTTGAAGAATTGAACAGAGTAGCATTTTAATGCTGGCCTTCTGTAGATCTGAGGGGTAGTGAGTCAGGGTCTCATTATGTAGCCTTGGATGGCCTAGAACTTGCTCATAGACCACTCAGAGAGATCTGAGGGTCAGCAGGATTAGGGAGTGTCTAAAGTGGATTCTTTGGGAACATTTGTCCACCTGTCTCTCCTTCCCAAGTGCTGGGATTAAAGGTGTGCACCACCACCACTGCCTGGCTAAAATCAGGACCTTAGAAACTTTTGATAAATCTTTACCAGACTGAGCTTTTTAAGGTCAGGTGCCTTTTTTTCTCTCTTTTTAAATGGGGCACTCCATTGTCAAGTGTGGGACACACAAGTGGGTCTTTAGAAATATATGTTGAATGAGGGGCACAGTGTGTAATGTAGGTGGGTTTGGAGGATACAAAGAACAGTAGGATTCAGTCTGTCTAATTAAGGCAAGTTACTGACGTGTAGAGCATAAAAGAGAGTGTTTGGGGAGCAGGGATGGGAGTCCCTGTGGAATTTGAGAGCTGACAGGGAAACCCTTGTAGGTGGTAAGTGTGCCCATGCCTTGCTACCATTTGAAAGAGAGAGAAAAACCTCAGTCCTTGCTTGGTATTCCAGATCCTCGCTACCTACTATGTAGTGGGCAGTTTGTGGAAGACTGGATAGACGGATGACTAAATATGTGTACTCACTAGTTTAGATGAGGTTATAAAGTCATGCTGTTTTCAAATTATGTTAATGAAAAATACTTCTTGTTCTAACAAATAACTCATGGTTGACTTGCCCGTTGTATTGTGGTACTCAGAGAAACAAACCCGGCATGATATATGTGCATGTGCATTTGTACATCCCCTTGTGGGTATTGACAGACATCAAGGTTTATTGCACGATTGGCTCATGAGCTTACTGGGCTGAAAAGTCCCACCTTGTGCCATCTAAAATTTGTAGAGTTGTCTTAGTTTGTTTTCTGTTGCTATGATTGATAAACACTGTGGTCAAAAGCAACTTAGGAGGAAAGGGTTTATTTAGCTTATAGTAGCAATCCGTAGTGAAATCAAGGAGGAATGCTGCTTACTGGCTTGCTTCTTTTGACTTGCTCAGCTACCTTATATAACCTAAGACCACCTGGCAGGAGACAGCACTGCTCGTAGTGGGCTGGGCCCGGCCCTCCTACATCAGTTAACAATTAAGAAATGCCCTATGTATATGCCCATAGGTTTCCTCTTCCCAGATGTGTCAGGTTAACTGATGACCAAGAAACCTGGTGTTATATATAATTTATTCCATATCAGGAGATCTGAGCACCAAGGGAACTGATGGTCCACTACCCAATACAAAAGCCCGTGGGAAATGGGGTATTCTGGTATAAGTCCCAGAGTTGGAAGTTTAGGAGGTTTAATGTCTGTGGGAAAAGATGGATGTCTCTAGCTCAAGAAGAGTGAGCATTTGTCTTCTGTGAACGTTTTGTTGTGTTTGGACCCTCTGTGCATTGGATGACCTCCATTTACATCATGGAGAGTAGATGACTGTTAGTCCAGTTTCTCCCAACACCAGCCTCACAGAACACCAGCTGTCTGGACATCCTTTAGCCTTGTCCTGTAGACAAGACTTAACCACTAATAGAGTGAGGGGCCTCAGCAGGCTGCAGAGAGCACGGAGGAGTCTTCCTCCTGTTCTCTTGCTAGAAAAAATTGGAGATTCTAATAGAAGGAGGAACAGTAAAATTGACTGTATTACTTCATTTTAGGCAGAATGATTCTGTGCGTTTCTTGTAGCTCCTTACTGATGTGGATTGGTACTTGAAGTTGTACTGTTATATGTGCAGGATGAGATTGAATTTGGTAGAATACACTAAGCGATGCTGTTGGAGACTAAATCTTTGCCATGTCCCAGACATGCATTTGGATCACCAGATGCCAGCCATGGCTCCTGCTTCGCCTCTGATCAGTTGCTTGAACTCCACCTGGTCTCTGAAATACCATTCCTTCCTTCTGTGCTGATCATCTATGCAAGACAAAACCCAAAATGAACACACCTCTTCCTGATCTTTTTCTTCTTTGATGCTGAAGTGTTAGTGATTTTATTAAAGGCCGCCTTTTGAAGTAATCAGCTGTCACTTTGGGTTCCATTCTCTCCTTTGTTAAAGTGTAACTTGGCACTTGCTTGTGTCTCTCTTGTGTCACATTCTGCTTAGTTGAGCCAGGAGGATATGTTACCATGTTTCAACTGGCAATATTTAGGGTTTGCTGGAGGGAAGGCTGTTCCTTTATTTTGTACTGTCTTTTAACTGTGCACTTATTCTACCAAACACACATACAAATATGGACACACAACCTTACCCAAGAGTAGGGTGATTTGTCCCTAGTAAGCGTCTGCTGTGTAGTTACCATGAGACTTTCTTCCTGTCATTGTGTTACCCCTCCCTTGTCTTAGGAAACAGAGGGTTCAGTAAAGAACACAAATATGTTGTTGATTTATTTTGTTTTTAGGCATTTCTAATCTGAAAAATAAGTATGGTAATGGGCGATGTTCCTTTTCAGTTTGGCGTGGCTGAACCCAGAAAGAAGGCGTATGCAGATTTCTACAGGCATTATGACTCCATGAAGGACTTTGAAGAGATGAGGAGGGCTGGTATCTTCCAGAGTGCGAAGTGACTTCAGAATGTACAGGTGATCAGTTACTTGAAGTTATGTCAAAATGTTCTTAGCTAGCAAAGTATGAATAATCTTACCATTTTTAATTGTCAGTTCAGTGGTACCAAGTTCTTACAAAACTGCTACTATGCCTTTCTCCCAGACCTGGATAGTTTTCCTCGTTAGGAATTTGACCACATTATTTGCCTTTCTGTGGAGTTGTTCTTCCTCTTATGCGTGTGGAAGTCATAGAACAGCTCCTTCCACCTGGCATATGAGTTCCAGGGATCCAACTTAGCTTGCATCGAGTGCCTTAACCCTCTGAGCCATCTTGCTGGCCCTATTTGTCATTTTGTGATTGGCTCATTTCAGTTAGCATAGTGTTTTATCATGTTGTCGGGAACTTCTTCCTTTTTAAGGCTGAAAATACTGTACTTTATGTTGTTACTGGGAATTGAACCTGGAGCATTATGCATACTTGGCAAGCATTATATCACTGACTTTGACTACATCTTATCCTTTATATATACATATACATGCACACACATATATACACACATATAATACATACTGTAATATACAATGTATCATGTTATTATATGTAATATATATAATATATATATGTAATATATGTATTGTTTCAAGATGTTTAATTTTGAGACATGGCCTTATCAAGTTGCAGAACCTGGCTGTGAACTATTTCCTGAATGACTGGGATTCTAAGTGTGTGCCACCGTTCCTGTCCTGTTGTTTGTGTGTACTGATTCAGTCCATCTGTTTGTCAGTAGACGGTAGGGTGTCTTTGCCTGTCCGTTGCCGGGATTGGTAGATGATAGGATAGTGTGTTTGCAGTCACTCCTGTCTTCCTTAGTAGTTGCAGGGTTGCACTTCCACAGTGTAAGGATCTCTTTCTGCACGTGCTTCCTAGCACTTAACTACTTTGTTTTACAGTGGCTATCTTGAATATCTTAGATCGGGTTGACATACTTCAGGGTGGTTTTGATTAGAGCTTCCCTAATGATTTGTAGTTTGGGGGGTTGCATGTATTGGCCATTTGTATATACTCTGGGTATATTGGGGATTTTCCCCCCTGAACTGTGCTGGCATGTGTGTGTGGGGATGTGGAGGTCCCAGGTTAATGTGGAGAGTATTCCTGTATTATTTTCCACCTTACTGAGGCAGGACTGCATTGACCCCAGAGCCCTGATGAGGCTAGTCTGGCTGAGTTGGTTACTCTGGGGATGGGAGTTGCAGGTGAACCGCTGTGTCTGTTTGGCGTTTGTGGAGATTCTGGGACTCTCAACTCTGGATTTGATTTGGTGTCTTTGTGCTTTAGTCACTGGCCAGCCTTCCGCCCTGGGGATTCTTCATTCAGTTCTGCTGGTTACTTTTAAATCTTCATTTAGATGAGCAGTTCTCTGTTTTTGTTTTTTAGAGAGAGAGAGAGAGAGAGAGAGAGAGGATTTCACTGTTTTATCAATCTTGGCTGTCCTTGATCTCGCTCTGTAGACCAGGCTGGCCTTGAACTCAGAGAGATCTGCCTGTCATTGCCTCCTGAGTGCTGGGATTAAAGGCGTGCACCACCACTGCCTGGCTTTTTCTCTTTCTTTCTTTCTTTCTTTCTTTCTTTCTTTCTTTCTTTCTTTCTTTCTTTCTTTCTCTCTTCCTTTCTTTTTCTTTCTTTCTCTCTCTCTCTCACAGAATTTTTTATTTTTGTTGAATGGGCTTTGGTGTCATATCCCAGAATCATTGCCAAATCCAGCATCTTAAATGCTTTCTTCAAATGTCTTACACTTTGTGTATTTAATGCTTTTTAGGTCTTTGATCCTTTCTTTTTTGGTGGTGCTGGGTGATTGTGTATATGAAGTGCATGCTATAATTTAGCTATACCTCTGAGTCAGTGGCTCCCAACCTGTGTGTCAAGACCTCTTTGGAAGTTGCATATCAGATATTCAGCATATCGAGTAACATTGCCATTCATAACAGCAGCAAAATTACAGTTATGAAGTAGCCGTGAAATAAGTTTATGGTTGGAGTTAGTAAAGGGTCACAGCATTAGGAAGGTTGAGAACCACTGCTCTAAGTCTTCTCTGATCCATTTTAAGATAATTTTTATTTATGATGAAATAGAAAGATCCAGCTTTATTCTTTAGTGTATAGATAACTCATTGTCCCAGAATCATTTTTAAAACACATTCTTCCCTCTCAGAGTTTTCCTCTGTTGCTTCTTGCTGTAGTTTCTTGACAGTCTCACTGAACAAGAAGCTGTTTCAACTGGACTGTCTGGTCAGTGAGCTCCTGAGCTCCACCTGATTCTTTGAGGCTGGGGGACTTTTTATGTGAGTGCTGAGGATTTGAACTCAAATCCTTATACTTGTATAGCAAGCATTCACATACTGAGCTGTGACCTCAGCCTGGTTTATGTTTACCACATTGGTCCACATTGGTTTCATTGCTCTGATTATGTAGTAGGTTTGGAATTAGGCTATGTGAGTCTTCCCTCCCACCCCCTCAGTTGTTGGAGCTGTTTGAGATCTCAATTTTAGAGTGGGTTTTCTTCTTCTTCTATCAACAATGACAGTGGGATTTTGATAAGGATTGTGTTCAGTCTGCAGAGGGCTCTGGGGTGTGTGGTCATCTTAACAGTGTTCGTCTCTCAGTGGTGCTTTGTCCCTGGGCTCAGAAGTCTGCCTAAGTGTCCATTAGAGATAGAATTGTTTTCATTTTCTTCTATTATTAATGTATTTTAATTTTATGCCCTGCAGCTTTGTTTTGTTTCTGTGTGTATTACTAGAATTTTCTACATATAAAATATTACTTACAAAGAGATTTTACTTTTTTGGGTGTATTTTCTTTTTCTTGCCTAATTTTTCTGACTAGGACTTTCAATACTATGTTGAATGGAAGTGGCAAGAATGGGCATCTTTACTTTCCTGAGGAGTCTAAAGGAAAAGCTTTCAGTTTTTCATTGAGCTGCATGAGCTGCCTGCTAGCCATGGACTCCTGTAGTGGACTGTGTTGAGATACACTGTACTAGAGTACCCGGTGTGTGTCTTTACAGTTTAGAACACTTATATGCTTTTAATCCCAGCACTCAGGAGGCAGAGGCAGCAGATCTCTTGAGTTTGAGACCAGCCTGGTCTACAGAGTGAATTCTAGGACAGCTAGGGCTGCACAGAGATTTACCTATCTCATCACTCCCACCAAATTAAACAAACAAACAAACACGTATATATCTCTACATAAATAAATCTAAGTCTGTAGCTATATAAATAATGTATATGGATGCTTTGTCCGCATGTATGACTGTGGACCACTTGCGTGCCTGGTGCCTGAAGAGGTCAAAGAGGTTGTTAGGTCCTCTGGAACTGGAGTTACAGATGGTTGTGAGCAGGCATATGGATGGTGGGAATTGAACCCTGGTCCTCTGGAGGAACAGCTAGTGCTCTTAACTGCTGAGCCGACTCTCCAGTCCCAATTTGTTTTTTGTTTGTTTGTTTTGTTTATTAAATCATGAAAAAGTTGTTTGATCAGATTTTTTTCTACGTCTATTGAGATGGTTGTGGAATTTTTAAAAATTATGTATGATGTATCACATCTATTAGTTTTTTTGTTTTTGTTTTTTGTTGTGGTTTTACTTTGTTTTTTAAGACAAGGTTTCTCTTTAACAGCTCTGGCTGTCCTGAAGCTAGCTCTGTAGACCAGGCTGGCTTTGAACTCATAGAGATCTGCCTGCCTCTGCCTCCTGAGTACTGGAGTGCTGGGATTAAAGGTGTGTGCCACACTGCCTGGCTACATCTATTAATTTTTATATATTAATTCACCCTTGCATTCTAGAAATTAAGTCTCTTGTGCTTTGTATATAATCAGTCCTTTCACTGGGTGGTTGATTTGTGTGTTAGTCTTGAGGAGATTTCCATTGCTTTGTGATTGGACTGGAGTTCTTATGTCTGTCTAGTTTAGGTATCAGGACAGTGCTGAACTTAGAATCAGTGTGGAAGTTTTATTCAAATAACCGCATCTATTTGGGAAGAATTTGAGGATTGGTGATAATTCTTTAACTTTTGGTAAAATTTATCTGGTTGGTCCTCAACTTTCATTTGTGAAGTTTTTGATTTCTGATTTGATCTTACTAATTTAATAATTTCAGTCTGCTGTGTAGACTTAGTGTCTATTGCTTCTTGAGTTCATGCTGGCAAGTCTTACAAGTTCACTTGTTGTTCTTTGTTGAGCTTTCTCTTTTCTCTTGCCATTCATTTTAACTAAAGATTTTTGAGTATACTTGACATTTACAAAGAATCAAGATTTTCTTTATTGCTTATTATTTTGTTGATCTAATCATTTCCTTTCTTTTGGTAGCTTTACTAGCTCTTCTTTAAATTCCCTGAGCTGTATGTTATTAGGTTGTGCATTTGAGTTAACTTTTCCTTGTGACTTTCTCATTGATCCATTGCTTCAGTGAATTTTGGATTTCCTAGTTTAATTAAGCCAGTGTGGTCAGAAGATACTCATCAAGGCTCCCAAGATTTGTTTTGCCTTATCATGGTGTCTTAGGGTTTTATTACTGTGAAGAGACACCGTGAGCATGGCAACTCTTAAAAAGAAAACATTTAATTGAGGGTGGTGGCTGCCAGTTTCAGAGGTTTAGTCTATTATCATCATGCTGGGACATGGTGGCACATGGTAGACAATGTGCTGGAGAAGGAGCTGAGAGCTCTACATCTTGATCCACAGGCAGCAGGAAGAGACTGCTACACTAGGCTTGGCTTGAACATCTGAGACCTCCAAGCCTGCCCTCAGTGATACACTTCCTCCAACAAAGTCACACCTCCTATGTGGGCCGTTTTTATTCAAACCACCACACATATAATGTCTTAGAGAATTCCACGTTCTGTTACTGAGCAGATGCAGACATATGAATTCCATTTATCTCTGTTTTAAGCCTTCTATTTCCTCATCTTCTGTCTAGACAGTTCTTTCAACAAGGCCACACCTTTTAATCCCTCTCAAGTAGTGCCTCTCCCTGATGAATGAGCCTATGGGGACCATTCTTATTCAAACCACCACAGCTGCATGCATTAAATATCCAAAGTATTACTGCTGACTTATCATTACAGTGAAACAGAAACAAAACCAACAACTTCATTTTTCCATTGGTAGGAAATTAGTAAGAATAATCTTTATCATACCATGGACTGTTAATGTCCTTTAGCATTGATATCAAGAGACATAAAAAATGTTATTGAAAGTTAAACAATTTAAAGAAGAGCATGCAGATGTCAGAGGAACAAGAATGCTGCTAAAATAAAAGCCAGAAATAAGAGTAAGTTATGGTCTGCCTAGAATGGAAGCTAGGCAGGGTGGTTAGGGAGCTTGACACTAGGCAGCCAGAAATGGGTGAAGGTGAGTATCAGTAAGTAGTAGGTATAGACCTCATTGGTATTAATAAAGATTGATCATCATTAACATAGCCATTGTGTTTCTCTCCATAGAATTCTTTGGATTGCACTCGATAGAAGTTCATTGCTGACCTGTGTTCCTGAACTATGAAACATGAATATGTGGGCTAAGGAGTAGTTTACCTCAATAAACAATTAACAATTATATGGACAGTAAGTCTTTGCTTGGTTATTATTATGGATAATTCAGGGGCTTAAAAATCTGACATCTATTATTCATATAACTGGATGAATATTAAAAGATAACTTGTCAATTCATTATTTCTTTTTTTTTTTAATTTTATGTGCATTGGTGTTTTTGCCATGGGTGTCGGGTCCCCTGGAACTGGAATTAGACAGTTGTGAGCTGCCATGTGGTTGCTGGGAATTAAACCTGGTCCTCTCGAAGAGTAGTCAGTGCTCTTAACCATGATCCATCTCTCCAGCTCCCAATTCATTATTGCAACACATGTATAATTGCTCTTATATTTTGTCATTTCACTGAGATAGGTCCTTCTTGCAGTTACTTGGTCCTGCCTTTGGTCCCTTGGAGTACCTGGGTGGTTAGACTTCCAGCTTTGGGTGTTCCAGTCCTATCAATGAAATCTCTCTTTGCAGGAGGCAGAGGGAGATGGGTGTCTGTGAATCTCGAGTTAGAGGCCAGCATAGCGAGTTCCAGATCAGCTAGGGATAGATGTTTAGATGCCATTCTTAAAGAAATCTGTCCTTGGGTTTCCTTGAAAGTGGTAGTGTGCTGTCACCAGAAAGAATAGGGAGATATGACGACATGCTGTTAGAATAATGGCTTTTGTTTGGTTTTTCGAGACAGGGTTTCTCTGTGTGGTTTTGGTGCCTGTCTTGGATCTCACCCTGTAGTCCAGGCTGGCCTCGAACTCACAGAGATCTATCTGCCTGGCTCTGCCTCCCGAGTGCTGGGATTAAAGGCGTGCGCCACCACTACCCGTTGAATAATTGCTTTTATTAATGAACCACAGTATGTATGAGAAATGGAAATACATGTAGTATCTAGAAAAACACTTAACTAGTAATGTCTTATGGTCATTTAAAAAAAGTCTAATAAATGATGAAACTTTTTTCTTTTTGGAGATAAAACTTTTTTCATTAGTATCTTCAGAATTTTTCTATCCTTTAGATTTTGTTGTGACCAAAGTTATATTTATTTGATGCAAGTCTAGTTTTTTTTATTGTTTTGGTGGTACAGGCATTGAACCCAGCCCCCCCCCATAAGAGCTCTATGACTGCGCTGTATCCAGTGTGTACAATGAAAAAGCAAGTTTGATCAGTAGTAGTCCTTATTCTGTTTAACTTGTGTAGGACTCAGTGAATGAGCTATATTAAAATAAGGTATGGGTGAAAACCTGCCAACTAAAAACTCAAAACAGACATTCATCCATGGTCAGCAATACTTTATTTATATAATTCCTGGCAATATGTAAAATTACCATAAGCCGTACAAGAATCAATACATATTTACATTCTTAAAAATAATTATTCTTGAGGGTGACAAAAATGTTGCTTTCCTAAATGAGTCACAGACTAAGTGCATGGATGGTTTTCACATTTGGCTTGAATTGTCCACCAATGACTTGTTTTCAGTAATAGGGATATAGTGGGGATGTGTGCCCAGCAGATCTGAGAGTGGAAGGGCAGTGGCCTTTGAAATGGCACTGTCGTACTTACAGCTGAAGGGAACAGGTTGCAGGCCACCGCATGCCTGCCGTCAGTGGGTAGACTGAGACAGTCACGGAGAACTTTAAGATCACTGCTGACTCCAGGTCTTGCATCTGAGCCTTTCTTTAGGTGTTAAATAATACTTAGCAGACAGACACTAGGGATTATCTCCAAGCCTTGCCAAGTCAGTTCATAGAGAACTGTCCTGACTGGTGGTATTGCTGGAGACAGGCTTTCTCTCTGTAGCCCTGGCTGCCTTGGAACTCTCTCTGTAGACCAGGCTGGCCTGGAACTCACAGAGATCCACCTGCCTCTGCCTCCCGAGTGCTGGGATTAAAGGTGTGTACCACCACGGCTCAGCAGTGTTAGGGTTCTTCTTAACTCACACCCATATACTAAGGAGTTCTAGAACCAAACAAATTTACAGGCATTATGGTCTGTTCTTGTTGGTAGACACAAAATGTTACTTTTTAGCTTTGTAAAACATAAGCTTTCCAAAATATACCTGAGCAGTTAAAAGTCTGACAAATCAGCAGACTGCTGACTTTGAGGGTAATATTCATTGTTTTTCCTAAAAAGAATGGTATTGTAGTTAAGTGAAACATTCAACAAGCAAAACAACTGTATTACAGAGGTGTTGGAGTTTTATTTTCTGGGTCTGTATTCTAGGGCCTGTCCACATTTTACTACAAAGCAGAGCATTAACAGATTGAAATTACAGTGAAAACTTCTGCAAATGGCATAGAGTAAAAAAAAGAATGGTAAGAATACAACATACATAGGATTCTTTGATCATTTGTTCCTCTCCCACTTGGAATTTTTTTTTCCCCACTTGGAGGAGTATCTTTTTTTGTTTGGGAAGAAGGTAAGATGTAAATCCCTACAAAATTAGTATGCCTGTTACTACAGACATGTTGGCCTTCTGTCCATGTTGAGTGTTGGAACTCTGTGTTGCTCAGCAAAAAATCAAACTCCTCCTCCCTAAGGGACTCAGGGGAAGCCTTTCCTTAGGGCTTTATTCTTTACCATGGTAAATTTACTAATGAACACCTGAGCAAAATGGGGGTCAGCTAAATAATGGTAGGTCCTAACAGTGGCAGGGGGAGGCTCCACAGCTACCACAGAACATGCTGTTTGCGTGGAAGAGCAGCCTGGAGCCAGGTGGCAGGACGTTTCTGCAATGTAGTCCACAAGCCTGTTAAACTGTTGCTCCGACAGTCTCTCCCGGGCGCCATCCACCTGCCAAAACCAAAGGTCTGTTAGAGTCACCAGCCTTTGTGACACTGTGACAACAAAACTATTCTCCTGGATGCACTTATTCACTGTCTCCTAGGCCATCCTGTGAGCCATTCTGTCCACGTCAGCACTTCTTCTGAGAAAAAGCAATCCCAGTGCAAGTTTGGCACATGTAACCAGTTTCCATAAGACTATCAGGACACCCTCCCTCCCTTTGAATAAATGGCTCATTTTGCGTAAAATTCCCATGTTTAACGTTACCCATTTGATAGTACTCATTAACTATTAACACGTCTGTCACTGCTTTTTACCAAGCAGCCTAGAACAAAGGATAAAAATGGCCCTCTGGTTAAATGTAATCAGTATGCAACTCGGCATCCCAAAAGAAGAGTTGCCCCGGTTCCCGGAGCTGCCACAGCTTGTCAGAGGCAGGGAAGAGAACCTCATTCATACCAGTGGCTTTGGGCAGAACATGCTTAAAAAACAAAACCTCCTACCTTTTTGAACTGTAACATTTTCTGTTTTTATAAATACTAGGATTTAAAGCCAGAAAAAAAATAGAACTGGGCAGAGGAAGGGGAAATTTTTATGGCAAAAAGGGAGGATGCAAACTACATTTATAGTTCATAAAAGTCTGGCTCATCTTCAGTGGAACTTAAGAACTGAGACAGATAGATAAACTACCTAAGTTCTTAAGTGAGACAGTCTGAGGAAGCACCCATCAAAGGCAGTTGGGACTATAAATTCTTCTCATCCTGAAGTCCCACAGCTATCTAGTGCACAGATCAAGCCGAGGAGGGAATTGGCAGAGCTGGCCACTGGTTTGTACAAGTTAGTAGCCACTAACCTTGTGGTGTTGTGACCTACTGAATATTGGCAAGACCATTCTGGAAGAATTAGAAACCTTTTAATAGAGGTGTTTTAGTTCTCAGAGTTGCGGTAATGTAAAGAATTTAAACAGGGCCCAGAAAAAAATGTAGCTAAAAGTATAAAAAGTTGTAAAAAGCTACAGAAAGCAGATAGTAGAAGGGCCTGCCAGAGGTGTAAGTTAAGGCCTGTGTTAGAGTTTGGGTCTTAATATTTTTCAGCCTCAGAAAGAAAAGAAAAAAAGCCTTTAAGATTCACTGACAGATGAAAGCTGTGTACCACTAGGCAAAGGCCAGAGTTCTGATGATATCATTTGATGGGGCCAGAATTCAGCTGGAGAGCTTTGAATATACAAAAAAGCTTAATTGCTCCTGAACAGCAGCAGGAAAGCCTGTGTTGTGAAAGGAACCTGGCCAAGGAATAAATTGACCTCCTGACTCATTTTGAGCCTCTCATAGGGGATTTTAATAATGTGCCAGGCATATTAAGCAATTATCCCTAAAAAAAATGACTGCATTTAACCAAGAAAAGCAATGCTGATTAAAAAAAAAAAAATCCAAAACTTGCCATATTTGAATATACTCAGTGATGTCATCTACAAATTAATTCCTTCCAGAATTCAAAGGAGTTCTGTTTCTAGCCTCTAAGGTGAGGGGCACTTTATAGAGCTGGAAATACTGCTCTTGGTTTTCACAGCAGGAGGCTTTGGATTGGGACTGTGTTAGGTTCTGCTTTGAACAGGACAGCTGCAGAAGACAGTCCAACCAGTGCCTCCTCCAATGACGCTTCCCTCCTACTGAGACACTGTTGTCCAGCTCTCAATGAAGGGTCTCCAATGTCCTGCAGCTTCAGTCTTCACTGGGGAGGGTTAGGTCATGGACACAAGAAGGGAGTAGTTACGAGCTGAAGGTAAGGGTAGGACAAAGCAGTACTGAGAAAGCCCAGTGGGTTCTACTCTGCACAGTACCAGAGAGAGGTGTGTGAACTGGGTGCTGTTTATTGAATGGCAGTCTTGAAGGACTGCTTTGTGTTTCTGCCTCTAACTGCCATTCCTTTATCCCTGGACGGAAGCAGGTTTTGATGCTTCCATCTCTTAGCTTGGTGAGTTCATCACCTCAACCTTCACAGCTTCCAACATGCCGATTGGTGTTACTCAGCACCCCCCCCCTCGCCCCCGCTCCCCATCCTCAAACAGAAGTGCAAAGGAGGATGAGAATTAGATATCAGTAAAAGATAAATCACATAGCTGAAGATCTAAAGTATTTCAATGCCAACTGAGAAAAATACTGGTCACAGGTACTTCTTGGGGTTTGGAGGTTTCTCCAGGACTAAGGACTTGAAGACAATGCTACTGTCCTTTGCCAAATTCTGTAGCCAGATCACTGCTGCTATAATTATTGTCAACTGGATCAGAAGATTTCTGGCAGATCTAATAAAGTCAGCCTGGACATCCGACCCCTGTTTATTCCCAGAAAGTCATCAACTGAAAGCTGCAGTGTAGTCTTGGTGCCAAGCCCCAGCTTAAAGCCTGACTGATTACAGTCCAAGAAATAGGAGAGATCTTAGGAGATGTTGTGGTTGGCTGCTTTCCATCTGCTCAGATAATTCTACCCAAATAATGTGAGAGGGACAAGATCCTGTATCAGGAAGAATCATGAAAGAAGGAATTGGGCAGGTCCTGCTGGGGGTAGTTTTTTAACCTTGATTGTTCAGTCCTCAGTGCCCAGTAAGGGTCACCCTATCTCATATGGGAAAATAAATTAAAAAAAAAAAATCTCAGTAATTAGGATGTGTGGTTCAGGCCACATCTACTGGGAGGTAGACAGGAAGAGAGCAGTGTCCCAGTGGGTGCATCTGCTTAATGTAGGTTGGATTGTAGGAGGCCAGAACCACTCTGCTCAGGCTGGGCTTCTGAATCCTGGTATTCTGGATGCTCTACTTGAGCGTCCATTCTATGTAAACACTGCCAGGATCCAGTGGCTAGCACATCTAGGGTACTGTTCCTCTTCTCTTTAGGGTTCACACACACACACACAGGTGGGTGGGGCCTTCCTAGTCCCTTCTGCAATACCGACCTTGTCTCCTTTACAATCCTTCCTGTCTCTCCTGGTCTAGATGCCTAAGCACCAGTGATGATGCTACATTTCAACTCCCGAGAGCTAGCCCCAGTCATCCTGGTTTGGGAACTGTACCTCCACATCACAGGCTACTCTTGGTTGCTTGAGCTGCACAGTGAGCAGGTTGTTTTGCTTGGTGTCCTGTGCACAGTCGATCTCTGTGATGGGGAAGGCCTGTTGCTGTGTGTCCTCGCTGATGCTTACAACAAAGAGCACTTCAGATGTCAAGAGCAAGCACCCTTCATGCTCCTGGCCTGAGCCCCTCACCAGGACTACATCCAGGGTCATGTGGACTTCTGGTCTACCCAGAGACTGAAGCATTTTCCTGTTTAAAAGGAAGGAAGTGGTTAGGAGCCATCCTGAAAGGCAGTCACAACAGCTTTCACTGTGTATATCAGTGATTGGGGCATATCCCCTCCAAAACCAAGCCCTTCCCAAGGGCAGAGTGGACTGTTAACTTTAGCTTAATATTACAGTATTTCTGTATTTGCTACAGCTGGCTAAAAAAAAAAAATATTGTCAATTCTTAAGTTGATTCTGGTCAGCAGAGCCTGGCTCCTGGAGAAGAGATTTTCTTACGCTTCATTTAGCTATTTTCTTCCCATTAGAAATGACACCCCCAGTTAGAACTCTGGTTCCACAGGGAATTTTGATCCTTGTTGCAGGCCCAGACTTTTAACAGTGTGTATCCTTAAGAGATCCAAGTAGTGAAGATAATTTTGTCTCCTTGTGTTGCCCAGGCTGGCCTTGAACTGACAGTCCTGCCTTAGCCTCTTACGTGGAGCAGAGTTCTCTCTCCAGCTTCCCTCTAGGAAGAGCAGCCTTTCCCTAAAACTGCCCAAGACAATGCTGTTGAAACCAGCTGGTCCTTTGGTCTCCATTAGCAAGAGAGCAAACCAAGGTGCAGTGTGAATGTAAACGGAGTGAGGGGTTCAAGAATTTTACCAGACATATTTGACGTGGCTGTTTGGAGCTTGGTCAGCATGTAGATCTCTTGGTTGGTACCGTTGTTTGGGAAGCTGAGAAAGTCCAGCTCCATGTAAAATACCTGTGGTATGAGAAGCAAAGGAGCTGTACTAATTTTCTGGAAAACAGTTCTCTGCTACAGTGATGTTATCTTACAGCTATCCATAAAATGTTACAGATTCAAGATGAAGTCACATCTCTGGAAATAAGTTTATAGATAACCATTAAACCACTGCTTTCACAGGGGTTACCTAAGACCATTAGAAAACACAGGTATTTACATTACGATTCATAACAGTAGCAAAATTACAGTTAGGAAGTAGCAACAAAAATAATTTTATGGTTGGGGGTCACCACAACATGAGGAACTATATTAAAGGGTCACAGCATTAGGAAGGTTGAGAACCACTGACTTAGAGGAAGCATAATGCTAAGAGGACTGGTCATCAACAGTATCTTACATGTCATTTAAAACTTAGATGTTTTAAAAGTCACTGTTACTTGGTTTTGCTGCTTAATACAGTATTTCTGTATCTGTTATGACTGGCCTAAAACAACAAAACCAAAAGCACATACACAAAAGCACACGGTTTGCCCAGATAGAGTATTTAAATTTAAATGACTTAATCCAGCTGTTAAACAAGATTCTGTATACATTTATGAGTGCTCTTGGGGCCTCTGGTTTATTACATGCTTTCGCTGGTGCCAGGACCAAATGAGGGCACCCAGCAGCAGCCACATAAGCCTCCAAAGAGACTCCAGAACCAAAGATGGTACAGCGTGTGTGCTTTCGGAGGGCTTGTAAATGTTTATAAACGAGGCATAGTCATTAGACTAAGAGTTAGTGGTTTGTAAAACCTTCAGTGTGGTAATAAAAGTTTTACAAGAGTGATGGAAACCCAAAAGGCCATGGGAAGCTCTGCTCCGAGACGCTCTTACATAAGTGCCTAGGCCTGGGAAACATGTAAGAGACAATGGCATTTTAAAACCCCAGCAGCTTATGAAGTACGAGTTGTTACCCCACTTGGGTTTGGAGCAAAAAGAACACTTTTTCTTAATAAGTAAGGGAGAGTTTAACCTCTTCCACCTCTGAGTTGTAGCAATTTGTACGGTCAGTTTCCCCGTGAGTGACCTGCTGCCCATAGGGGATTGGAGTGGAGAGCGGAGCAGAAGCATGGCTGCCAGTGTGGCTTCTCAAAGGGTGCTCTGGATATTGTGTGTGATGAGGCTGTGTCTTGTCAGAACTCAGGTACAGGTTTCCTGCAGTGAAATGTGTCCTGACTGTCTGGCCAGATGCAGACACAGAATATGCTGTCTGACAAGTGGGTGGCCCTCCTGTGGCCTGAAATGCCAGCTCATTTGCCTGTTGCATGGCCAAAGGATGCCATCAAGTTTAAGTAAAAAGGTAATTCTAGTCACATGTTTACTGCAAGGTACTTTAACATGTTCTGCCAAGAGGTGCTTCCTTCCGCACCATCCCTTATGCACTTGTACACGGCACATTTGGGGAGATGGCCTGGCCTCTGCCCCAGGCCTCCCAGTGTCTGCCTGGGGAAAGGCATTTTAGCTGCACACCATGTGCCTCTGCTCTCATTGGCCAGGAGACTCAACTGGAAAATGCAGCTGACGCCCAAAGATGAGTGTGCATGCCCTCTCCTGCTCTCCATAGTCAACAGGTACATATGTCTTCCTGACTTAAGACCTGTTTGTCTGTCCCAATTTATCACATGGAAAGTAATCTGTTGCCATACTGTTGGAAACTTCTAACTGGTTACTTTTTATTAAAGTCTGTTAAGTGTACTGTAAAAAAAAAGGGGGGGGCATGAAATATTTGAAAGTACTCACTGATGTTACTAATTGGCAATAGTCATACTCGGTAAATAAACATTAGGATACAAAAAGATAGCTACTATTTTTCCATTTTATTCCTCATCCCTTGCTCATGTGAAAGGCTAGATTCAGAGAACCTGAGTAGGAATGTACATTAGTTAATAAGACCTCAGTTGGCCTATCTCTTTTAACCTACTCACCATAGCCAGCCTGCGACACAAGCTCTGCAGCTCCCCCGATGGGTTTGGTGAATACCCCCATGATTCCTTTCCCCACACCTGAGATGACACCCTTGGCCTTATGTCCTGCGGAAGCCTGGGTCTCGGATGTTTTCTGGAAGTTCTGCATTGGCTGATCAACTATACCAGCAATAGCACCTGAAGTAACAAAAGGTTTCGAGTGAGGACAGAGGCTTAGAATCTTCAGATTATGAAAAACCTCAATCTGGAACTCAGTTTAACCTTGACTGAAAATGAATCCCTTCCCTCATTATAATGTTTTATTCACCAATAATCTATATTAAAGAACATTTACACTAGATGTTTTCTTCAGCAAAACAATACTTAGCTTGGGTTTGGTTCATAAGTCAGGATCTAGAAACTTGAGACTTCTGGAGTGTTGTTTGTGGTAGTACTTTCTCATTGGGACCACCAGCCCACAAATAATGACACAGAGACTTACTAATTATAAAAGCTCCCCCTTAGCTTAGGCTTGTTCCTAACTAGTTCTTATAACTTAACTCACATTTTAATCTACATTCTTCCACATGACTCATTACCTCATCTCCTTACTACCTATCCTGCTTCCTCGCTGTCTGGCTGGGAACTACGCCTTTCTTTTTCCCAGAGTTCTCTCTCTGCCCATAAGTCCCGCCTATATTCTCCTGCCTGGCTATTGGCTGTTCAGCTTTTTATTACACCAGTCACAGCAATACTTCTTCATATAGTGTACAAATATCCCACAACAGTTACCCATGTGCCTTTCTGCAGAAAGAATACATTTTTGGGAGAAAGCATTGCCTCGAGAGCCTGCATAGCCCAATAAACTTAACTGGAAGGTGATCAGCCCCTTTCTGTGCCCCCATTTTTGTGTGTGGGTAGGGAGAGGTGCCTCTGGAGACCACAGGGAGGGGTTAGGTGTTTTCCTCTAGTGCTCTCTGCCTTAGGTTTTAGCTAGGCTGGTTGCCCAGTGAGTGCCCAGGATCTATCTGCTCTGTTGCTGGGGTTATAGTTATGTAGTTATGACCTGCTACTTTACATAAGTGCTGGGAATTTCAACTCAGGTCCTCAGGATTTCACGGCCACCACTCTTAATCACTGGCCCCTCTCTCTACGCCCTTGCCTTAAAACAATGATTTTGTACTAATTCAATATCATCACTTAATATTTACTTAGTAAAAGTAGTCATTGGCAGATGATTTCTGTTATAGCCCATCTATTGAGTGCTTATGAACTGAGCACTGTACAAAGAACTCCACCCGATGAGGTCATTCAATCATCATCATCCTGTGAGTAAGGCCAACAGACACAGAGAAGTTAAGGGATCTTCCCAAGGTCACAAACTGCTGAGTGGTTGGGCCCTGATCTGAGTCCAAGGAGTTTGGGTTATTTGCTCACCCAATTTATCAAACAGGCTCTTCTCTCCTTTTCCATATTGAAAAAACTACGTTCTTTCTCACTTTAGCTGAGGTTTGGTTACACTCTTGACTTCGGAATAGCCATTAAAACACTACTTGCTTGACAAATTGCTGTACAGCTTTACCATTGCAGCCCCCATTTTTTTTTTTTAACTGAGCTTGAAGGTAGTTACAAATGAAAGGCATCCCTCTGCCACTCATTTTTGATCCTCTAAATTCAGGGGTCAGTGATAAGGTCAGGAAGGGCCTCATGGGTCCTGACTTTTCATGATGTAGCAGAGGGCTCCTTATCTCAGGAGAGGTTGCTTTATAATTCCTGACAGCTCTTTGCCTTCAGCTCCAGCCTGGCAGGATTATCGCAAAAATTTCCACAGTCCCTTGGTGGAAATTTTAGTACATGTCAAATCCCATTATTCCAAATGCCACCAATTCAGCGTCTCTTGGGTAAAAGGAGATTTCCAGGTCTCAGTTAATGACCTAATTCCACTGAAACAGAAGACTAGACCAGTTCCTTCAGGTCATATCCAAGGGGACTGTTCTTCACAGGTGCCTGGCCTTTAGGTTTTAACAGACATTTAAGTTTAGGCATTGACAGAGGTGACAGCCTAGGGTAATGCCACCCAAACCTAAGGAAATGATGGACTGAGGAGAGATGACAGCTTCCCGCTGGTCCAGGTTGTCTTGGCTCCTAGGACAGAGCAGCACTCCTATAGGGCCCTGGGTAGTTGGTGCTGTCAGTTAAAGCATCAGATGCTCTCTGCTCCCTGTAAGACCAGGGGGCCACAGTGACATGGTGGGGTGGGGCAGGGAGCAGTGCAGTGAAGACCCAGGGCCTGGAGTCTTTGCTTTGAAACAGGTTTGTAAGAGTGTTTCTTGTAACCCAGCCTGACTTCTAAGTCACTACCGAGGCAAGGATGGCTTTGACTTCCTGATCCTTATGCCTCTACCTATTAGCTAGGATAAATAATTGCAAATACATCACACATTGTTGCCAATGTTCTAGGTGAAAATGCCCTTTCCCAGTGTGGCTTTCATTGTAACTACTGACTCTGAGTTGGGGGTTGGTATTTGCCTCATTTAGGATCTTCCCTCATTTCCCTTTCATGTGCCAGACCTAACCGGGCAAGGGATGTGCCCCTTATAGCTGGTACTATCCACATGGTGCTCACTTCTGTCTGTCTCCTTATGTGTAGACAGGTACCTCAGTGAGACTCCCTTCTGATCTCAGACTTCGTTATACTTAACGAAGACGCCAATTGCAGTGACTTTAATAGATACACTCCTGGGACAGCTAGAAAAGTGGAACCCTGAGCTCCAGGACCAAGTGTTAGATTCCACCAGTTAGAGAAGGAGTTGCCAGGTCACTTGTCTTCAGTGCAGCCCCAGACTCTGCAGCAAGCATCAGCCACCCTTCCTGTAGCCCAGGGGCCATCATGGAGCTCACCCACCACCAGATGCCAAGGACCCCTATTCTGTGCCAGTGATCTGGAGAACAGGCTCTTTAGACATGAATAGCCAGCCCGTAGTTTGTAAATCTAGCTGGAGGGAAGTAGCTGCTTGGGGAGGGCTTTAGGAGGCTTCTCTGTAGGTATGATCCAGCCAAGTCCCACAACTGGTAAGTTATGTACTATCATATATTCTCAAACTGCTCTAAGGCTTTAGGTAGTGGAAACTGATCTCAAGAGTTGTCTGTTGGCAACCAGCCTGGGGAGTGGGCGGCCACATGGAGAGTGCTGTAATGTGATGAAGTGAGTGCAGGAGGGAGGAGTGTGTGGGAGGGGCCTCAGGAAACGAGAACAGCCTTTTCTGTACCCTGAGCTGTAGGAGGCCTGTCCTGAAGAAGCAAGGAACTGTTCGCTGAGTGTTTCCTTCTCTCCTGTGACTTGCTCCAGGGATCAGCGAAGACATTTATTACTAGTCTATTTTGACGGTAGCTTTTCACACAGTGCAATCTGTTGTTGTTCACAACAGGAGTGTAGGCCTAAGCTAGGACACCGTGCTGCTGGGGACCTGCAAGAGAGACAACATGGTGCGGCTGGCATTCCAGCCTGGGGCCAGCTTTTCTCATCAGAACCGATGAGCAAACTAGGACGCAGCTAAACTGGGATCTGTCACTCTGCAAGTCCCAACTAACTGAAAATGGAACTGCTGGTAGCAGGTCTGATGTCCAAGGGTCTCCTTAAGGGGACCTCCTCTGTTGCTCTGGCTCTATCTATTATAGGCCTGTCTTGTGGGGATTCTGAAAGCCCCAGCTCTGCTGCCTCCCCGCCGCCCCCATGTGTGCCAAGATCTCTAGAGGTGAAACTGGGCACGACAGCATCAGTTAGTTAGGCAGCAGTACCCTTGGGGGGTGGGAGAGCCAGGGCTGGGGGGACCTGGAACTGAACAGTGACACGGAAGTGGTCAGCTTTTCCTAGCTAGGCTCCAGGGCACAGAAGCATGTGTGGCAGGTTGGGTAAGTGAAGTGAATTTGGTACATGTAAGCAAAGCCAGTGCCAATTCTGCAGGGCCACCAGTTCCCAAATGTAAAGCTCATGCAAAACCCCGTGGGCCTCAATGACTTGGAGCCACATGGCCTGAAGTAGCTACAGACGTCCTTGGACTTTCAAGTGCTTTATGGCACTCCAGTGTCCCCAAGGAGGCAGGAAAGGGGCACGTTTAGTGGCAATGCATTTTTCCTACCCTGGGACTCTCAGCGGTTCATTCTACTGTCCTGATTGGTTCTAACTGGGAGCCCTGAGAGGAGGCGACTCGGGAGAGAGGCAGGTTCCTGCTGAGTAGTCACACGTTAACACCAAGGCTGTTAAGGTAGATGGCATGTGTGAAGGGACTCTGTCACCCTAAAATGCTCTGTAAATGTATCTCAGTAACTGAGTCTTACAGAAAGAAAAATCTGAGCAGCTAGAGTTCCAGTCCCCACTGTGGTCTTCAATTATTATAGAACAACAGCTCCAACCTGTGCACAGCTCTGAGCTTCACGTGGCAATTTTAAACACTCTGGGGATCAGTTTGAAATGTGACACTGAGGCTTGTTTCCTGTCCTCCTGGCACACAGCTGAGAACCTGGGACCATGCACTGTAGGGCAGCTTGTATATTCTGTGAGACATGGACAGGCCCTTGGACCCTGGAGGACAGGAAGTCACTCCACCAAGCTGGAGCCACTCACCGTAAACTCCGAGGAGTCCAGCAATGTCTGCACCCTCAGGGAGGGGCACTAGTCTGGACTGGAGCTCCTGGGGGCCCAAGCTGGCCAGCGCTAGGGCACTGGTGGTAGGGGTGGGGTGGACACTCGGATCATCCTCAGAGGCAGACAGCACGTAAGTCCACTGCCATTCCCAGCGTGGCAGAGACACTCTGAACACAGCAGAGCTTTCTGCCAGAGGGTAAACTTGAACAGGGGAAGCTGGACAGAGGCAGCTTCCTTGTGGGAAGAGTACAGAATCCGAGGACCAGAAGGGAGTCAAGACCAGCCTTTGACAGCCAGCTCATATCTCTTGGACAGGTGAAGGAGCACTCATGACCAAAGCAAAGGGTGATTCTTAGCTTAAAACAACCCCAAGTCCCCACATAACCACCTTGAGGCCCCCAAGATAACCTTACTGTCATTCCCTCTGGACAGAGTGACTTCATCAGACAGACTTCCCCAAGAACATTCCTGTAGTTGCTCAAATGCTGTTCTGAAGTCAGGACAGTATTCACAATTCCTTTGGTTGTAGAACACCAATTCATGTCTGCCCCAGAAGTGCCCTGTGGCCCCTGCCTGTTCACTATTTCTTATAACTGCATTAATCAGCTCCAGTTTACAAACAAGTCCAGGATTAAAGACCTTAAAACCTTGCCTAAGGTCACTAAGCAAGGACCTGGATAACCTAGCCTGGAGTCCAGGGCCCTGAGGGACACAGTTTTGTCCACTGTGCCTGCCCCCAGGAGTCTTTGGGCTGCAGAATCAATCGAGGAGGCTGCTGATTTACCCACGCTCATCACAGGTCACGGGCTTCCCCTTTCCACACGTTATCAAATGACAGCACCCCACGCCACAAACTGTTACTGCTTCCATAATCTCTAGTAACTTAACCTGTGCTTGGAATGTTTTACCGCTTCCTCCCACAGCCTCAGCCCGCTGTGCTGCTGCAGGGTGAGCAGCTGAGTGGAGACCAGGATAAAGGCGGGAGGAAGCCTTTCAGACTTATCTCTTCCACCCTGTGCTCTGCACCTCATGGTCACTTTGATCTCCACACACTGCACACTCCCTCAGACGTGTGGGAGGCAGGGGGCCAAGCAGTCCAGTTTTAAATTCCTTTGCAAGTGAATAAACAAAGAACACCCTTGAAAATCCCACCCTGCACATTTCCAGCTCTGAAGCTTCCTTTTTATAGATTTTTCCAAAGCAACTTATTTCCAAACACTTGATACTTTGAAATACCCACAGCAATCTTCACCTCTAACTATACTCTCTGGCTGCTTGACAAACAATAGTTGCTTGGAGATGGGCTGATCTGAAATAAAGAAATCGAAGGGGAAGCTGGCTCCTCACTACAGTTTACACGGCATGTGCACACTGCTCAGGCAGCCACGGTGAGGGACAGCGACGGCCGTGGCTGATGGCTACTCACTTCTAGAAGTGCCCAGGGCTGCCCTGTGCAGTTACCCTCTGCCGTGGAGCCCTTACACCAAGCCCATGTTGGGCACTGTGCAGGGGAGTCTCTTCCCCAGACAGTCCTGACAGCCCTGTTCAGGAGCACAACTCTGTGGAACTGGTCCTGTCGCAGCGCTCCACAGACAACTGCAGGCGTTGCAGCAATGTTGGGTCCTGTCTAAGCTCAGCTCTGCCTGTGAAAGGTCATGAACTTCCCAACCACTCCCATGGCCAAGGTACTGTGGCCGTTCTTGGGAGAGTGTGCCGAGCTGAGTCCGATGGACAGGAGCGCCGCAGCCCTTACCGAGCAGGCTGACGCCCAGCCTGGACAGGCCCTGCCGCAGCCCTTACCGAGCAGGCTGATGCCCAGCCTGGACAGGCCCTGCCGCAGCCCTTACCGAGCAGGCTGATGCCCAGCCTGGACAGGCCCTGCCGCAGCCCTTACCGAGCAGGCTGATGCCCAGCCTGGACAGGCCCTGCCGCAGCCCTTACCGAGCAGGCTGATGCCCAGCCTGGACAGGCCCTGCCGCAGCCCTTACCGAGCAGGCTGACGCCCAGCCTGGACAGGCCCTGCCGCAGCCCTTACCGAGCAGGCTGATGCCCAGCCTGGACAGGCCCTGCCGCAGCCCCTCGCCCAGGCTCTCAGGCAGCTGCCGCCGCCACTCCTCCTGCCGACTGTAGTGCTCTTCATCCAGCGAAAGCCGGTCCATATTCCGGGCCAGACTGGTGGCCAAGTTGGTGATGGACGTCAAGGTACCTGAGGGGACAAGAGCACGGGCTGATTTCCTCGTCACAGACATGGTGGACCCGAGGTGGTGGCCCTGGAGGAAGGAGGTGGGAGGAGGAGGAGGGGGAGGAGGGACACCGGCAGACTCGGGTCTTCCCTCGATATGCCCGGTGGGGAGTGACACTCTTCTCTCCCCAGCCTTTAGAGGCAGGAGATGTACCATTTGCACATGGGGGTGCTGGCACTCTCCAGTGGGGCACAGGAAATATTGCTAAGCAGCTGAGAGTTTTACACCCTTCCAATCATTTGTTGAGACCTGGGGAAATACTTCTGAAGTCCTCCATGAGGTACGGTTCTAAAAGGTTAAAATTTACCTGCTCTGCTGTGTGTGTACATTAGTGAGGATTGAACCTCGGCCTTGCTTATGCTAGGTAAGCATTCTACTACTGACCACATCCCCAGCCTACCTGCCTTCCTGAGCTCAGAAAGGTTATGTGTATGCTGCTTAGTTTTAGATAGATTGCCAAGAAATGTTCCCACGTTAGGACTCAAATTATTGTCTTTTTATGAATTCAGTCTTCTCCCTCTCCCTTTGTTCTCTTATGCAAGCTAGATTGGCTTTGAACTTGGGATCTTCCTCAGCAAGCATGACCACACCTGGCCATGACTTCAATCTTAAAAAAGGGAGACATTAAACCCTTACCATTTGGAATTCTGAGGAAATAACAATTTATTACAGGAAACTTAAACGTAGCTTTGGTCATCGAGATGTTGACTGTTGGAAAAGACAACAAAGGCATCAAAGCGACGATTCTGTTTGGTTTTCCTGAGAAAGGCAGCTTCAGTCACGGGCTGAAGAGTTCGAACCTCCACCAAGTGCGTGTGCGTCTCAGTCAGCACAGCCAGAAGGAAAAGGAATGGCATGTTCCATTTCTGCAGCTACCACCTACCTGTGGTCTGAACGCGCGTGCGTGCAGGATGCTAAATTTACCACTGAGGTTCAGCTTAGCAGGTGTTTGTTGTCATATTGTAAACAGAAACAAGAGAACCTCAGAGACGCACGCACGGCAGGAACGAGAAGCCCACCAGGAACACAGCTGTGACCCACTCGTCAGCTCCCAGGCCTCCTGGGATCTGGGGCTGGGGGAGGCTCCCTTTCATTGTCCATGGAATTCGTTTTTATTGCTTTTGCTCTTCTCTTGCCAACCCCCCACCCATAGCCCCATCCTTGCTATGGATCATGGGTTCTCATATTTCAAGCTTAAGTCTTCTTTTGAGCCTTCTAGAGACTTCTATAACCTGCTCACTCATAACAGAGTTATGGTATTGTCTACAGTAAAATGCCTTTTATGGGCAAGAAGGCCTTTGCCCTGTTTTCTCTGCCTCCTGCTGAGAAGAGAAGGGGACTCAGATGGCCCTTGTTAGTTTCCCAGTCACTGCCAACCTGACCAAAATATCAAGCAAACACTGGATGAAATGAAAACATTCTCCTGGTGGGAAGCAGTTAGGCCTCCATGCCTGAGGACCTGTCTGGACCACAAGATGGCACTGTGTATGCAGGGAGCTGGAGTGAAGTTGGCTTAGGAATCAGCTTCCTCACCACAATGTATTCGTGTCCTTAAGAAAGTTGGGACAACTGTATCTACATTTTAAAAATATCATGAGGCAACTAGTGTAGGGTTCCTGATGCTCAGCGGCAGTCATGGACACTTTGAATATTTCTGTATTCATTGCATGGAATGATGGTTGAGCCAGTCCATGTTTTCCCAATGACAGGTTTAAAATCTTCCAGTTTCTGAAACATTTTCATACACTACAGGCAAGCAGTGACTTGTTTAAAACATGAAGCCTTATACACGAGCTTTGCTATAAGCCTGAACACTGGAAAAACCAGACAATGACTGGCAAGGACCTCCCCAGTTACCTTTGGAAATGTGCTTGACAAAGGATGTGGTCCCTCTGGAGACTCCACTCACGAAGGCCCCTGGGCCTCGTGTCAACCCTTCGTATGGAAGCCTGAAGAAGTCCGAGATCCCATTTCCAATGCTTCTCACTAAGCTGGCGGGGCTGCCGAGAATTTCTAGAGACCCCACCACCCAGCCTGCAAGACACAAAGGGAAAGGGTTAGTGAGACCTTGAGTTCAGTGGTTTCAACATGTGTGAAAAGTGGCCTGTTCTCCCTGAAATTCCCTTTCACACTAGAATGGAGGGTGTCATAAGCTGCTTTGGAGCAAAACATGGGAAATAACTCATTCTCTGTGAATTCATAAATGGTGAACTTTCATACTTTATAAATCACAGTGATCCTCTGGCAGCCTTGCAAATGGCTTTAATATGACTTCTGTGTCTAAGCCTCCTGTACTCCTGTAAAGGGAACCATGTGCAGAGAACACCCCCCAGCTCAGGCAGGCGCTCTGGGCTGCAGGTGCTCACAGGCTGGGAAGTTCCAACCTGCCAGGGCAGCGGCGGGGGCGGCAGCAGCAGCAGCAGCAGCAGCAGCAGCAGCAGGAGCTGCCTGATGGGGAGGAGCAGATGCTAAACAGGGTGTTGCAAAAGGGATGCAAACTTTGCCAAGGAGAGAGGAGCTATTTTTAATCTTTCCCAACCCTATCAAGCTGAGCGCTTCTCCTAGAGCGGAGCCACAGTGAACAAATGATTCCCCTTCCACCCTGGCCTCAGTTGTGTAAACATTGGTGACAGGGATGTACTGATTAGGTTAGTGAGAGGGAGTGGTGCTCCCCACCAGGGTCCCAGGAGGGTGGCTTTGCTTTCCTGTTTAAACTCAGGCTTGCCAGGAGCTGGCCTGCTCAGTGGCCTACACAGCCTTCTGCCTTGTGGGAATGAGGCTATGGTGCGGTCCACAGCTGCCTTTCCCCTTCCGCCTGGAGGGAAGGGGACGAGAGGATGGGGGTTGAGGGCTATAAACCCAGAGGACTCCAGGGCCAGGCAAGGACCAGGGTCAAGTGGGGAGAACTCTGCAAAAGCAACTTCCTCCAGGAATCTTCAAGCACCAGCCGGGTACTGTGGCCTTATTATTGGGAAAGCTGTGAGGCCAGGGCCATGTGGGAACGGTTCTCTCTCTCAACATCACGTCTTGGTGACAGAGATGTGCAGTTAAGTCACCAACCCAAGAGGAATCCCAAGTTCCCAGGTCACTATCAAGGCAGGGAGGGAAGGACACCCATAAATTTTGAGCCCTTCTCCCTGGAACATTAGAATGACAAGATGGGGTTCAGTCAAAGTGGGGAGTGGAGGAGCCACATGGGGGTAAGGCATTGATCATGGAATCCTCCAAGCAGCAAGGCCAACAGTGCCATCACCACCTTGCAAATGTACCCTGACCACTGAGCTTCTAGGCTCAGAGCTGTATGGGTATTCACTTGGTGCTGCAGGTTAGCATCTCCACTGAACAGGAAGCAGAGGACACTAAGGCTAAGATTATGTCCGTAAGTCACAGTCTCTGGCTGGTAAGACAGGGAGTAGGGTTTACAATCTCAGCTAGTTTACTTGATCCCTGCTCCCCTCCCCCACAAAAAAGCAGGGTCATATGGAATAAGTCATCCATGAAAGGTACTCTGTGGAGGTTAAAAATTAAAAAAAAAAAAAAATTAAAAAAAAAAGATTTTCCTTAGTCTGGAATGATCACAAAGTTCTATCCGAGGGCTGGTTTAGAAGCACTGGTTTCCCTTGACGTTTGTGTCAGGCAGAGATCTCTCTGACCGCTGCTTCAGATTTGGAAATCTGGGAACACAGAGGGGCCAGCCCAGCCTGGTCTCTTAGTTCCCACCCAGCTACTGGGAGTTCTTTCCTGTTCTTCCTAGATAGGAAGGGTGACGCTGACATTTCCTCTGCTGTGGTCAGTGAGGCCTGCCACCACCAGAGGGCTGTCTATGGAGTGAGATGCAACTCAGTGGCATCTATGCTGGGCAGAGAAGACCAAGTATCTGAGGACACTCTTTGTTGGCTTTCCCCCAAAAGCAAATGAAGTGGTCTCAGCTTCACCAGGCACAGAACCCCACAAGCACCAGAGTCCAGAGATGTCCAGCCCTGATGTACAGAGTGTGTACTCATCAAACTCTTCCGTCCTCCAGCATATGGAAATGGCCTCTGGACTGTGTGTAACGCAAAAGTGGCCTCAAATGTTCTTATGCTGAATTTAAAAATGTTATTACATTTACTTATTTGTGTGGATGTGGGTGTACAAAGGCCACAGTACACTTGTGGAGGCCAGAAGACAATCTGTAATTACGACTCAGTTCTCTCCTTTCACCTTTACCCACTGCGCCAGCCACCGGCCATCTTGCTGGCCTCTTTATTCTGCATATTTATGGGAATAATGTCAAGAACAAAAGTTTAGTTCAACCCACGAAATTCGAGTATTTTCAGGCTATAGTTGGTTGGACTCAAGAATACAAAGGGCCATCTGCATATCTGTGGCTTAGCTGTTTGGAAATTTTGTTGATAACCTTAGTTACATGGCTTAGTCCGAGAGAAAGTAGTCAAGGACCTTGGGGAATTCTCAAGCCCACATTCCTCCCTCTGAGTAGGGTCACTCACTTCTAGTTAGCTGTTATTTATTTTTAAAGCCTCTTCAAATGACTTCACAAACTTCCCTAGAAATGAGGTCAGGGTGTTTTCGACTGTCCCAGCCAGGAGCCTTCTTGAGCCCAACGGGTGAATGCAGACCCAAGTGAGATGGATACAACCTGCTTCCTCCCAGCCAGCCCACACCCTCTCTCTACAGGAATGCTGGTCCGTTATCCTTAGCTCTGTCAGCCGCCCTCACTGGGACCTTTCTCTTCCCCACTCCTCCAAAGGCTGTTTTCTTCAGACAATATTCAGACTGACCACTGAGTTTTAGTGACAATATTTTCAACAGCTTTAAAATGGCTTTGGTATTAGAATTTCTTTCCTGCTATATACCGAGATTGACATAATCACAGGATTTTAGAGTGAATTAGAAAAAAGGCCAAGAGAATGTTCACATGAGACTCCCCTAGTAAAACGAGGCAGTCAGCTCAGCACAAAGGCTCCAGAGGCCATGACTACTTGGGCACAGGTGGGGTTTGTACTCCGTCTTCCTAGCTTAGTGCCGGCTCTGACTGCAGGAAGCCTCCCTCCTTCCTCGGCCTTGAGCAGAGCTGTTACAAGCCAAGCTCCCAGAAGGCTAAGTGTCTGGGGTAGTTTGCAGATATACACATCTATTCAATTTGAAGTATTATGGATCATTTTAAATTGACTCCTTGGCAATGGAGGGATGTTATCTTCACTACTGTGCAAACTATCCAGACACCGGTCAGTCAGGCCAGCGGCCAGGAGTTGCCACTTTCCCTGGTAGGGCAGTCAGGACGGCCCTATTCGCTACGTGGTTCACTATGGGGGAATTCAGTCTTACGCATGGAGCATGATTACTGGCCTCTCTCTCATCGACGGTAATACAGTCCCTTGCTGCCACAGTCTAATTGGTCTATGGTGGTTCATTCACAAGCACAAGGTCACGAGGATGGAAGGACAGCAGCTCTTACGCTCGTCACTTACAGGAAGTCGGTCTTCAGGTTCTTTACTGGAGAAGACGTAACAAAGCCAAGTGTGGATACTGCTCTTGACATGAGTGCTAATGACCCTGAGGACCAGGCTATCAACCTGGACCTGTCTAAGAGTGACCCTGAGTCAGAAACACAGCTGTCAAGGGGTTGAGATCCCAGGGAACCACTTCTCATCTTCAGCACACAGTACTCCCCACGGGAAATTCTGCCCTCACAGCAGACACCCCCGCAGGCTCTTCCAGCCAGATGGGAAACAGAAGCCTTACCTCTCCCCTTGACACCGAGTTTAAAGCACCCCACAGCCTGCAGCAGACCATCTGCCTGCCACCAAGCAGAGGGTAGGAAGGGCCATTCTTCTCTGGAAGAGTCTGTGGAGAGCAGAGGCACCAACGGCCTTCCCTGTGCCCTGTCTAGACAGGCAGTGACTGCTGGGGATGCACAGGGCTCTCTGTACATGCTTCTCACCTACACGATCAGGAATGAAGGCGACTGGCCACCTAGAGCTGGACATCTTTTAGGTCAGGAGTTGAGGGCCCAGGCTCACTTTCCTGGCTGCACTAGTGTACTGAGACAGTCTTGTGCCTACAAGGTACTAAAAACGTGTTTGCTACATTTAACTAATCTATGTTATGTAAAAGCTAAACTACTACAGCTACAAAGGCTTGAGAGTCTGTTAAGTGCCAAGCAAAATGCCAGGCTTGACATACTTCGGCTGATCTCAGGATCTTAAAATCCACTTTACAGATGAAGACGCAGACTGAGGGAGGTGTGAAGTCACCCAAGGCTTACACTGCCACAGTTCACACCTAGCTCTGTTAGATGTGTAGCCTGCATGCCTCACCTCTTCCCTGCTCTCCCTTGCACTGTCAAGCAGACAGAGCCCTCCACCCCAGTGTGCCGTTTCTGTCTGGGTGCGAGCCCACCACAGACCCTTCCCTTGCATCCTCACCTGCTCTGAAAAGAGCCCCAGCAGCATAGTGCATGGCCAGTGCGTGCACCAGCTGCCTCGCCGTAGTGAACACTGGTCCTCTTTCAAACACAGAGAAGGACAGAGGGGTGTGGTCGGAGGCTATGTACAGCTTGAGAGAAGCATGGATGCTGACAAGCAGGCTCACTGGCTGGATGACGAGCTTCCGCAACTTCACGGGGTTCACCAAGGCCCTGGCATGCTGTCTCACCTGCAGGGGCAGCACCTGCCTCCCTGCAGAGAGCTGTGCATGGCGACCAGCCACCCTGCTGTGAGGAAGGTAGGTATCGAACAAAGTTTTGATGTAGTATACAAAGGTGTCCTCCACATAGAGCCTTGCTGGTTTCAGTTCAAAAGAGAACTCGCTGACATCAAAGAGGAAGTCTGTCCCCTCAGATCCAGTGAGGTGGAGTTTGATGAAGCAGTTCTCCTTGTACCCCTCCAAGTCTTTGGTGGAGAGCAGGAGACTCTGCACTCTGGCGTACTGGGCTGGTGTAGTTTTCTCTCCCTGGCAGACCAAGACAGCGAAGTGGAAATTGGACTTGTTGTAAAGCTGGTTGTCCAGCTGCAGGTCCCCGAAGTAGACTTCCACACTGAAAAGCTGGAGGAGGGTGGAGGGGGGCTCTTCCCCTGGGAGGACACCAGGCACAGGACATACATGGAGAAAAATGTTGTCCAGAGTGAGCCTTAGAAGTTCAGTTGACGCCTCGTGGTGTGTGAGATCGTCAGATACTGCCAGGCTCAAGCGGGTGATGAACATTTTAAAAGTAGTAGTCTTCTGCAGCGCTCTAGAGGAAGGGCAAAGCTCGTTAGAATCTCTGCTGTCTTTTTTAAGGACAGTGCCTCACCGAGGACCCCATGTTGGGACAGATTGTCATAAAAGACAAGTAAGAACTCAACTTTCGGTGCATGTCTGGACAGAGGCAGCTATGCTGGAAGATGATTGGGGAAACGTCCCCATTAGGACTATTACAAGCTCTTGTCACGTTTTTATATGTGTTTTCTCTCATCAACACTAGATTCCTTTTTTTACTCCAAATTCCTCATTTTTATGTACTAATTCTCTGTTATGATGATCATGGCAGAAAGAAAAATAAACAACACTTCTTATGTTAAAAAAGATAAGCTGAGCAAGAAGAAAATTCAGCTTAGTACGTACCTACAACCACTGTGTGCAAGTATGTTCTGCCAGCCCTGCACCCACTTCTAGAGCTGAAGAGTCCCTGGCCAGGTCTATGCCCTCTTTGGGGCACTTCAGTACCACCCCCACCCCAACTCACCTGCTCAAAGCCATGACTCTGGAGTGCCACGTGCCCCACATTCCCTTCCTCTGCAATACTGCCAGTACACGAACATGCTGTCTTCCTCTTCTGAGCAGACAAAACCCTATTCCAACCTCACTTCTTCTCTACCTACTTCCCAGTTCTCCAATCCTCTTTAGTAAAAACTAAAGCATTCCCACACATGCCATCTCGGACCCTTCCCTTTCTTTTTCTCTGAAGCTTGCTGCAAGCAGGCTTATGCTCCCCAGTGTGACGAAACCACCCTGATCAAGGTCACTGGTGCTAAGGAAAATGCAGACTTTCAGCTCTGCACCATCCACCTCCGTCAGCAGCCTCCTCTTCCTTCCTTGGGCCCTTGCAGATCTCTCTCCCGTCTGCTCTCTCATCCTCAGCCACCCCGTGAGTCCTTCCCCTTCTCTCTGACTACCTACCCTCGTAGTGCTCAGAGTTAGCACATGGTTTTCTTTTCTTCCCCATCTCCACTGACAACCACCCACAAGTGGGTGCCTAGGACTTTCCTGACTCCATTCTTGTGCTCCTAAGTACTAACCTAAGTGACACTAAACTGACCACGTCTGTAATCAAGCTCTGATCACACCCACAGTCTACACACAGCCCTTCTCATTTCAGTTAATGGCAACCATATCCCACCAGCACGTCAGAATCATTCTTGATGCTTCTATTTCAATCCCTATTTCTAACAGCAGGGAACCCCATTGGCTTTCTGTAAAAGCATGCCAAGATTCTGACCATGTTTACCACTCTCACCGATACCAGGGCCTCTAGTGTGGATACCCATAATAACTGAAAGAGGTTCCTGACTGCTTTCTCTCAATCTTACTTCAACAAAACAGCCAATGATCTAAACACTTAAGTCTCATAAGCATTCTGCTTAAACGGCTCCCAAGTTTCTCATTTCACTCAGTTACACTCACGCTCTCCCAGGAGCTCACAAGGCGCTGAACCATACACTTCTCCTCTTCTAATCTCACCCTCACCCACTGCTGTGGGCTCACCCTGTCCTCTGCTTGCTCTCTCTAGGCCAGGCACTCTGCTGGCTGTGGCTGACTGTGTGCTGGGTCTGGGACGCACTTCCTCCAGCAGCTGACGCTCTTAAATGAACTGCCTTGTTGCTTTCAAGTTCACATTCCGATTCCAGGCTCTTGAAAAGGCTTCCCTCCAACTCACTCTCCAGAATCCACTCTCCCTGTCTCAAGGCCCTGCCACTGCACACCTCTCTCATTGGGCTGATCTTCTACTGTACCCATGGAGCTTCTTTGCTCCGGCCTCTCCCATTCAGTGCCTGTGAGAATGGAATGTCAAGCAGGGGTTCCCCCCTTTTCCTCACCATTTCCCCATCCCTAGGACAGACCTGACATCTAGTAAGCACTTGAATGCATGACCCGGG
Source organism: Peromyscus eremicus (assembly GCF_949786415.1). Taxonomy (NCBI): domain Eukaryota; kingdom Metazoa; phylum Chordata; class Mammalia; order Rodentia; family Cricetidae; genus Peromyscus; species Peromyscus eremicus. Next base: position 63,181,598 of record NC_081436.1, read on the forward strand.
AAGAGCAAGCCAAACAAATATGAGCAGACACTGTGCTATTCTTAATTTTACCTTCAAATGTGTGGGTTGTGGCTACTATCATTCACACTTACTATGCCTTAGATAAAATTTTCTGAAATACATGTGTAGGCTTGAGATTTTATTCTGTATAACTTAATTTTACTCTCCAATTTTATTATACTTTTTTTTTAAACAAACATGTTTGGGCAAAGTAAGCATCCTATCTAATATTACTTGAAATATTATAAAAAATCAGCAAGGTCTGTCTGAACTAATGAGTTTTTAGTCATATGTAGATACAAGAAATATATTTTTAAAAGTCCTAAACAAATGTATGAAAATTGGTACTATTATTTTATATTGTAACTTAATTTTATGATTATAAAATATATAAATCTATTCCAGAAAATTAAAGTAGAGAAATGTTGTGGGATATCTGTACACTGTGTGTAGGTGTATTGTTGTGACTGGTGTAATAAAAATCTGAACGAACAGCCAGTAGCTAGACAGAAGGTATAGGTAGGATTTCTGGGAAGAGAGAGAGAGGAGGAGAAGGAGGAATCTAGGCTCATGAGAGAGATGTGAGGAGACATGGAGCAAGTAGGATGGATGGTATATAACGGAATATAGATTAATAGAAATGGGTTAATATAAGTTATAAGAGCTAGTTAAAAACAAGCCTAAGTTAAGGCCAAACTTTCATAATTAACAATAAGTCTCCATGTTGTTATTTGCTGGCAGTCCAAAGGAAAATCTATCTACATATGGTATTCAATGGAGGCTCGAATATCCAAACATAGGGCCTGAGAAAGCTAAGAAAAGTTTGGGACAAGGAGCTGGATGTAGCTTCCTAGCCCTGCAGTCTCTCAGGCAGGTGCTCAGAGGACAGAGATGCTGCTCCTGGCCACTGCCTGTGGGCTTGAGCCAGACAGCACCATGTGCCAGGACCATGAGCTAAGCTGAACCACACAGCAGCTGACATGGTAGTTTAAGACTTGTCTTATGTGGTCAGAAAATGCTGCAGGCACTTAATAAAGCTAGGTCCAGACATAGAAAACCTCTAAGAAGGTACAGTATGTTTAAAAATGTGCTTAGTTGCTAAAGAAAGAAAAAAAATGGGTATAGACAATCATAGGAAAAAAACAGTTTAAAGATAATATAATAAAGTTTTTAAAAATAGAGTAAAGTAATATAAAAAGAAGCCACACAAAGATGGGAAATACATAGTGTGTCTGGATCCTGTATGGTGCTTTGTTGACTTTGAATTTTTTGAATGCTAATGAACAGAAAACTGAGACACATTGGATTGTGGAAACTGCTAAATTAAATCAACCTATATATTTTAAGAATGTCTTGGGGTTGGGGATTTAGCTCAGTGGTGGAGCGCTTGCCTAGCAAGCACAAGGCCCTCAGCTCCGGGGGTGGGGTGGTGGGGAGAATGTCTTAATGGAAATGGAAGTCAGAAAATGTGTTGGGGGAGAGGTTAGGCCTTTGTTTTCACAGGAAACAAAAAGTTATGGTTCTCTTAAAAATTAATGAAGATCAAATTTGATTAGGGGAAATCTCCTGAAAATCTTAACTACAAACATAAAAAAGAAACCAAGAAAGACTACAGGACAGGTGGTGTATATGCTGATCCCTCCACATGGGAACAGCTCTGAGACTGGATGAGACATGGTAAATCTTGTTGGCTACAGAGTCCTCATGACTTATTATTACATGCCATCCTTTCATATGGCATAGATAAGGTTTGGTTATACAGTCCAAATAAACTTATAAAGTTAACAGATGCGTTTTACCTGATCAAACATAGAACAATCACCTTTAACTGACTTGTGCACACTGCACATTCCATACTTGTGTTAATGGAGATATGTATGTTACCTTTAAAAGTTTATGTGTTTTCAGAAAAAAAGGGCCAGACACCAATAAAGACAAGTAGCCCAGGTGATCTAGCCTCTCAGAATGCCTCTGTTGCAGTTCCCTCAAAATTCTGCATCTAGAACAACTTCAAAGCTGCTACCTGAGATGGTTCAGCCTCACAGACTTCTCCAGCCAGGACTTCAGATAAGTCCTGCATTTTCCCATCACACAGAGACTGGACAACAATTGACACAACTAGTTTTCCCAGGACTTGAGCATTATCCCAATTCTCTCAGAGTCCCCTAAAGATGCCATCTCCCCCAGACTGCAGGAAGTAATTTTAAGAATATGATGCCCACATTCCCAAGAGGTGGGGTGGGTAGTTTTTGGTTGTTCAGCTGGTTATGAATGTTTGTCATCACTTAAGGGGGTTGGTAGCTAATTATTACTGGTCATGGTAAGGGAGGAAACTAAGCAAGGGAGGTTAGATTCAAAAATCTCTTTCTAAATAGAAAAAGGAGACTATGTAAAGGATAGGAAAAAAAAGCGTAGATTACTGAATCTACTTTTAACCAAAAAGCAACTATTAATCTCAAATATTTTACACTGGTATGGATTTTTTTATATTGATACAAATTTAAGGTTATTTTTGTTAGAACATACTCTACATATGTTTCTACTCTTGTTTAAGATTATTTTTGTATATTGATACAAATTTAAGGTTATTTTTGTTATACTGTATATATGTTTATAATCTTGTTTAAGGTATTGTACCTATGCAGCTCATTTAAAAATGTAATGTATCACTAAGAAATACAGGTTAGTAGTTAGTCATGATAATAATCAAACTTGTAGTCATGTTATATATGCTTTCAAGGTTAAACAGATATATTTTAGATATATAGGTGGTCTTCAAACACTTCAGAGACCCACAGAATATGGCATTTAAGATGTTTTAATAACTTAAGACTTTTCATGATAGTAAGACATGTCTGCTCCTGGCAGCACCAATTTATGTCAAAAAAAAGGATGATGGGTATCAAAGAACCTCCATATGGAGTGTGCTCTCATTGTGACAAAATTAGCCATTGGGCAAGAAACTGCCTGTGTCTTGACTGCTGACACTATGCTGTTCAAACTGGACAAGCAGGACACAAAAGAAAGCAACTGCCAAACTTTGCCAAGACAAGATAGGACAGTCCTTCAAAATTCCTGCTTCACAGAAAAGTCTGTCAGATATGCTAGGCCCACAGGCCAAAGATGGATGCCCCAACATTGCAGAGGAACCTTGGGTGACTGTCCAGGCAGCCAGCTGTCTCTGTCTTTTCTATAGCTTTGGAAGTTGTTTGTGCTGCTGCACTTCCTGTTTACTCAGATAATATTATTTCCTTCTCAGGTCCCTAATGTAGTTGAAGACAAGATAGTTATAGTTACAGTTTTCCTTGTCAGCAAATTCAGAAAAGAAACTCACAAAAGAGGTGTAAAATATATAGGGTTGGGAGACATAAAAGCTTAAGTTGTTTATCTAAGAAAATTTTTTGAGGTCTAAAAAGATAGTTTTGGGTTGGTAATAAAAGTTAGAATAAAAATAAATTAGGTAGAAAACTTTAGACTCACCAAGATAAATAGATAATGGAACATTTTCTCTGAATTTGCCAAATACTAATGGTATGAACATTGTAAATATATTTCTTACTTGATAATTGTTTTTTATTGTATATAGTTTTACTATGTTAGAGTTAAAACCTTTCCTATCTATTTAGACAAAGAGAGGGAAATGTTGTGGGATATCTGTACACTATGTGAAGGTATATTGCTGTGATTGAGGTAATAAAAAGCTGAACGGTGAACAGCTAGGCAGGAGGTATAGGTGGGATTTCTGGGCAGAGAGAGAAAGGAAGAGAAGGAATCTAGGTGCATGAGAGAGACACAAGGAGACAAGGAGGAAGCAGGATGGGTGGTACGTGACAGAATGTATATTAATAGAAATGGGCTAATATAAAAGAGCTAGTTAAAAACAAGTCTAAGCTAAGGCCAAGTTTTCATAATTAATGTAAGTCTCTGTGTTGTTATTTGTGAGTTGGCAGCCCAAAGAAAAATCTGTCCACACAGAAATTATTAAATAAGCACTGAAAAACCCACATCTATTACTAATGTTGAAATTTTTCTTTCTCTTCCAGTGTTGTCTAAAAATATATTGGTGTCTATTTTCACAGACGGAACATATATTCAGCATCATAACAGGCTTGCTTTACTCTACATTAGATTATATGCTTCTTCCAGTCCACAGCAGCCATTAACACCTATATCCTGTGATACAACATTTTTGATATATTTGATAAGCATTTGTACTCTCAATATTATGTCACTATAACTAACAATGAAATAAACATCTCTATGTATATCCTTGTGTACTGTTTTCATTATTTTCTGAACTCAAACTCTTCAAAGTGGAATTTCTAATCCAGTGGTTCTCAACCTTCCTAATGCTGTGACCTGTTAACACAGTTCTTCCTGTTGTAGTGACACCCAAACCATAAAATTATTTTTGTTGCTACTTCATATCTATAATTTTGCTACTGTTATGAATCATAATGTAAGTATCAGTTATATAGGATATCTGATATGTGACCCCTGTGAAAGGGTCATTTGACCCTCAGGTTGAAAACCACTATCCTAAACCAAAGTTTTTAATATGTAGAAAGTGTGTTCAAAAAAATTGTATCAATTACATTTCTATGACAACTGAATATGATGAAATACTACTGTTAATTTGATAGGTACTATCTTATTTATGCTCTCTCTTCCTATAGTTTCTGTTCATGTCTTTCTTGCCATTTTTGTTTTTGGAGTAGGGGGTATCTTTACATTACGTCTACTGAATTATATGATTATTTTAAGTTAAGGATATTATTTGCATGGCTTATGTTTTTATTTTTTTATTTCCTTTTCTGGGGCGAATGCTCATTTTTGGTTCATGTATGCAGGTTAGAGGATAACTTTCAGGAACTGGTTCTCCCTTTCTACCATGTGAGTTGTGGGGATGGACTCAGGTCATCAGATTTGGTGGCATAAACTTCTACCTGGGAGCCATCTTGCTATCCCCTCCATACCTTATTCTTGAGACAGGGTCTGTCACTGAACCTGGGGCTTGCCATTTGGGCTAGCTGGCCAGCCAGAGGCCCCTGAGGTTTGCCTGTCTCCAGTCTTTCAGCACTGTATTTGAGACCCGTGGTGCTGTGCTTGGCTTCTGTGTCACGCTGTGCTCAGGTCCTCATGCTTGTACGGCCAGCGCTTTACCCTGAGCACCTCCCCAGCCTCCTTGATTCATGTTTTTAAAGTCTGATGGTCGGGCTTGTATGTTTAGATTTATTGTCAGTTTAACTGAAAAGTCTAGTTATTGACAAAGTTGTTATGTGGATTTAGAGATACTAGCTTGCATTTTATACTACAAATAATGGCATCATTCTGAGGAGCATATCTTAGCTTGAAAATAAGTTTCCTGAACTTAGCATAGAACCGGAAGACTCAAGAAAGATGGTATTATTATCTATATATGCTGGAGGAATAATTTAACAACTAGATCTTACTAGTTGTGTTACTTGTGGATAATGTTATAGTTAACCGCTGCACTGCTGCTAGGCAAACAGACCCACCTGTTGGTGCTGGCTAAAACAGGTCCTGCTTTTCCTTCTGGGGCTACCGTGATAAAGACTGTGCCGCACTGATGGGCAATGTCCACGTACACATATCCGAAGCCAGTGAGGAACACAACCTGCCAAAAGAATGTTCCAGATCTGATTAAAAAGAAATAAGAACAGTGTTGAAATGGCTGATGTCAAGTCCTCCAGTTCTGATTCAACACTGCACATACTTTCTAACCATGTGTATAGGCTATCTGGTTGACTTGGAAAAAAAAAATCAAATCCAGATTTTTCAATATCCAGGCTGTAAGGTTCATAGGAGAAAAATGATGGATGATGGAGCATGAGTGTGTCTTCATTCTCTGCTTTTTGGAATTGGCACTAGCCCCTTGTGGGCTGGAGGCCAGCTATGGGGCCAGCTTTATATGTGCATATGAATTGCTGTGGGGAAAAAAACCTTACAACTCAGGACTCTAAACGCAATGTGCAAACCTTTTCAGGTGCCTGCTTGTTGACTTACTATTACAGGGACATGTAGAACACAAAAATGAACTCTCTCCAGAGCTAGCAGTAAGACCCCCAAAGACCCTCACATGACCAGAAACTTCATGTAAGTTAATTTGCTTATCAAAATTAATTGTTCAACCATGAGAAAGTGTACTAAAAGCTAAAAAATAAGAGCCTCTACTATCTCAGAAGCCAGATGCCAGGCCAGCAGAACAGATGGCCTTTCAGCATTAAATACCAAGGATGCCTAAATGGATAAATAGTTGAAAACAGACCAGAGCTATGCGAAAAACAACTCCAAGAACATCATGTTCACAGCTAAGATTACCTGAGGGCAGAGGCAAGAGCCTCCTTGTGCTTGAGTGCTGAGTCTCGTGACTGGCAATAGCACCTAGGTCCACGCCAGTAAGCGAAGAGCAGACTGACAACCCCGGATGAGGAAATAAGCTAGTTGCTTGTCTGACAAGCAGTGAACGCATTCTAATAGTGGCACACAAAGGCACCAGGGAGTGTTTACACAGACCACAGAAAGAGGTGCAGACTCACACTCGGAAGCAATGTCAAGGTTACTGAGACTCTTTCTTTACAGTGGCTCTTCCCTCAGAAATCCTGACCCTCCGAAGCTTCCAGGGCACCTGGATGTCACCCTGCCTCCTCTTCCTCCCCACTGTGACTGGCTACTCTTATAGTCTTGGCCCTCACTGCATTCACCTTGACTCCTGGGTTCTCTGTGCCTAGAACATCCCCAACCCCTTTTCAAAACCTGTACATCTTCAACACAGTTTAAGGGAAGTCTTATTCTATGGGATTATTATTTCTATTCCCCTCCTCAGCTCCACGTTCTAAAAGCAGTTAAACATACTTCTGCTTGATCACAAAGTTTCTCATGTGTGCATCACAGTTACCTATTTCCAGATCTGACTCAATCACATTTCTAAACTTCCTGACAGCAAGACAAAGTCAGTTTGCTGTGCTTGTGTATCTTGAATTTGCTCTAATTGTTCAACATAAGAATTAAATTATCATAAAAATTAATGTCTCATCTTATAAATCTAAACTAAATGAATTCTCAAAGAAATATTCCCAGTTATAAAAGCCACTTCGTGGCTGGACAGATAGATGCCCAGCAGGTCAAGGTGCTTGCTGTCAAGTCCAATGACCTGAGTTTGACCCCTGGGATCCACGTGATGGAAGGAGAGTCTCTATTACTGCAAGCTGCCTTGTGTACAGACATGCACTAAATAAATAAATGGAATTTAAAAGAAAATTAAAGGCATCCTTTGTATGAAAGCTTTTCTGCTATTTAAAATCATCCTTTGTATGGTATTTTCTCCCAGGTTGACAGGTCTGGGATGACTAACTTGGTGTAACCTATAAAGCTCTCTGCTTCCATCTATATTCTGTTTTCTCAGGGATGAACTGTTTTGTCCATGACTTGCCTCATGCCTTGAGGAAGGAAATGAAATGATCAGAACAGGGAAGTATTTAGTGTTCAGCTCATCCTCAGAGTAATCTCCAGGCATTATGAAGTAAAGATGTTTAAATAGTCTAAGCTAATAAAGACAAGGCTGGCTGATGGTTTGTATTAAGTGCCCAAGGGACTTTTGATAGTAAGAAAATGAACCTAAACTTTCAAGGTACTTCTGACCAAAGAGTCTGGACTTTGAAGAGAGATTCTGTGGTCTATGTCCCTTTCTTTCTACACTGAGAATTAAAGAAAAAGATTTTGACCCATAACACCTCTCTTTGCCGCTTTCTGTAGTCAGGGCAACAAGCCACAACTTCAAAGCTTTGTACAGTGTAGGAGGACTGGTCAGGGATTAGGTACCTGTGGTGCTTGGAAGGAGAACTGCTCCCTTAGACTCTTATGTTTGAGTCCTTGGTCGCCAGTTGATGGAACTGTTTAGGAAGGATTAGGAGGTGTGTCCTTATTGGAGGAGGTGTGTCACTGGGGGTGGGCTCTGAGGTTTCAAAAGACTTGGCCATTCCCAGTCTGCTCTCGCTGCTTCCTACTTGCAGATCAAGATGTGAGCTCTCAGCTATTCCTGCCACCATGCCTTTGCTATGTCATCATGGACTCTAACTCTCTGAAACCATAGGCAAATTAAACATTTTCTTTTATAAGTTGCCTTGGTCATGGTGTTTTGTCACAGCAAAAGAAAACAAACAAACAAACCAAACTAAGACAATACCCAAGAGATTTAGGGACCAATACCCAAGTTGCCAGAAATTTCGAGGAGATTTTTGTTTGCCTCTGATGGTACTGTCATTTAATCTCTTTATTCAGTCTTTGGAATTACGTAGAGAAGCTACTAAGAATCAGTTATGAGAGACGATAAGATCATACCTTCCTGGTGCTCCATGTCTAGGTCTCCCAGTACAGAGCACGATTTACACCCATTCTTGCAAATCGGCACAGCCATATCGTCCATCAGCTTTGGCCAATAGGCTGAAGGCAAAACTGATACACGTTACCACTGATGAAATCATGGGAGCCGCTTCCTCCCTTGTCTGCAGACTGAAACCAAGGCACAACCTACCTTAGACTGCTGACACACACATTCGCAATAGAGGTAGGGTCTTAACAAAACCCCGAAAGATGAGGCCCTGGCTTAATGGTCAAGAAGTTAAAGTGGACAGTAAAAGCTACAAAAATGGAAGTTATCAAAGAAGTGTCAAAGAAAGTACTTAGGAGACAAACCATAAAGCCAGGGCAGACGATGGAGACGTAAGAACACACTGACAGCATGATTGGCCATTGCTGGCTATGTCTAGTAATGAATGAGAAAGAATGGCCAGGCTGTGAGGACAAATGAAAGAACACATCTAGAAATTCTGTACTTACAAAATAAAAGTGTTCTTACGATTATTGGTAGTCTCCATGTCTGCATTCCCTTTAACTGGAATGTCAAAATCCTAACCAACTTCCCTATTAGAAGGTTACCAAGAAAGTCCTCACTCTCTGGCATGAAAAATGACAGTAAATAAATACCTGTGGCCGTCAGTTATTTGGTTTGTTCTTTTTCTACACATGGAATAAATAATAGCTCTACACACTCACTAAATCACAAATGATTTACTGTCTCTGAGTAATGCTGCCTATTATGCTAGGACTGACGGCTACGTGTTGTGGAATATTACCTTAACTATGTAAAGGTGTGTTGCATTTGTTTATGTTGCATTTGTCTAATTATGTAAAGATGTGTTGCTGTTTCACCTTGCCTGCCTAAGGCACTTGATTGGTCTAATAAAAAGCTGAATGGCCAATAGCTAGGCAGGAGAGGGATAGAGATAGTAGAGGATAATCTCTCTGGTGGGCAGAAAGATTAAGTAGGAGGAGGAATCTAGGCTGGGGAATAAGAAGAGAGGGGGAGAATGAGGGAGACACCTGGGACCAGCCAGGCACTAGAAGCAGTGAAAGCAGGACATACAGAAAGGAAAAAAGTCCTGAGGCAAAATGTCAATGAAGAGACACAGGTTAAATTAAATTATAAGAGCTGGTGGGACAAGCATAAGCTAAGGCCAAGCATTCATAACTAATAAGAAGTCTCCACATCATGATTTGGGAGCTGGCTGGTGGCCCAAAAGAAAGCCTGCTACAGCTACCCATGATCCTGCAAGTAGGTTCTCACCAGACAATGGATATTTTGCTGGGGTTGATGGCTACCCATGACCCAAGAAGTCAATGTCAGACAATGGATTTACCAGTACCTTCTTCTTGGACCTCCTAGACTCCAGAACATGAGAAATAAATCTATTAGGAGCTTCCCAGTCCACAGTATTTTTTACAGTCCAAGTAGACTAATATTAACCCCCAGCAAGACGTGAAGTCTGAGGGCCTCTGAATGAAGGTGGTCAGCACACAGGCTGGAACTGATGGGAGATAGCACATTACTGGTTAAAACTTTCTAACTGTTGAAGTAACTAAAAATTCAGCTTAAATGCTATACCTTTCTCTAAGACCTGCCTTCAGCACAGAAGGACTTAGGGAAGAATGAAAGCAAAGAGACAGGCCTTGGAAAGGATCAAGATTACAGTCACTGCCTAGTGGGACTCAGGTAACAAGTCAGCTGAGCTTTGGAGAAGTCCAGGCTAAGTGGAACCTGTTATCTGAGTGCCAACCGAAGTTTCACATAGTCAACGAAGATCCCCTAAGGGTTGACCAGATACCCGAAGAGTTCTGAGGTGCTCTGCTCCCAGGAGGGACAGGGCTTAAAGACTGTTCCTTGTTTCAGGTACAACTCCTCAGGATGTTCCCAGAGAAACTTCAGAGTTGGTATGGGTAAATGGCTGCAACATGTCTCTTATTTCCCCCCTTTCCAAATTAGAGATGTTATTCTGTTCTGTAGAATAGCAGGGAGAGGTAGTAGTTAAATTCTCAGGTCTAGAATATGTAGATCCAGCACCACTGTGAAACAGTGAACTTCAATTTTGATGTAATGAGTGGGTAGAGCTTTAATTTGTTTCTTGTGTGAAAAAAAGATTCCGAATGATGGATGGCCAAGCAGACTTTTCTTGAGGGGAGTAGGGAGGCAGTGGTTTGTTACCACAGAGTAACCTTTTCAAGAACAACGCCATCGTTTAGTCCTAGCTTACATTTTCCACTGCACACTAGTACACGCTTGTGTGGAATGGTTGAGGTAGTTGTGATGGGCAATCCTGATTGTCACTCTGACAGGGTTTAGTATCAGAGACACTCCTGGGGTTTCCAGAGAGGGTTGAGTAACGGGAGACCTGCCTGATGTGGGGTATCATTGTTCCAGGGGATAGGGTCCTGGGCTGAAAGAAAGAGAAATGGGACAAAGGGAACTGAGCACCAGCATACTCTCTCTGTGACTGCAGACACACTCTGCTGCTCTGCTTTGTTGTTAGGGTTTTTTCCTCTTTTGGGGGCCCGCCACCCAGCTCCCAAATAAATCATACACAGAGGCTTATTCATTATAAATGTTCGGCCTTGGCTTGCCTTGTTTCTTGCCAGCTTTTCTTAAATTATCCTGTCTTTTGCCTCAGGGATTTTCCTGTTCTCTTACTTCTGTAAATCTTACTCTTACTTTGTGGCTTGCTGTGTAGCTGGGTGGCTGGCCCCTGGAGTCCTCCTCCTTCCCTGGCTGCTTCTTTTCTTCCCTTTCCAGATTTCTCCTTCTATTTATACTCTCTGCCTGGCAGCCCCACCCATACTTTCTCCTGCCTTAACTATTGGCCATTCAGTTCTTTATTAGACCATCAGCTATTTTAGGCAGGCAAAGTAACACAGCTTCACAGAGTTAAACAAATGCAACATAAACAAAAGTAACACACCTTGAAATCATATTTTACAACACTGCCTTCCCTGCCAGGGCAGCCCACAAGCCAGAGGAACCCCTGTCACACCAGGCTTCTTCTTGTCGGAGATTTAGTGACTGCAAAGGGACCGGTGACTGGCAGAGCAAACACAGTCAGGAGCTGCCGCGTGTTGTGTCATGTGAGTCTGCATTACAGAACTTCACCGAGCACGTCCTTCCTGCTGTCGAGAAGAACAGCACGGGCCTTCCTCTTACCACCATCACCAATAATAAACATGTAATATAACTTGGGCCTTTCTGGTCATTCAGCCATGTTCATCAAAATGATTATCACATTTATATTTAGCAAGCAGTATTTTAAAATTATACCAATTTAACTTTCCCATGCAGATCAGTTCTGTGGTGATACACAGGCAGACATTCCTTGTGTACCCCCTAGAAACCCATGAGAGGATCTGGGGGTACCAGAAGGGATTTATAAAGCAATTTTAGTATGGTAGTCACACTAAAATAAAAGTTCTTCCTGTCAGTGAAATTTTTTATGCTGTCTCCTCCTCCAATCTTTCCCAATCCCCGCAACTGGTCCCCAGTTCCCATTACCATACATCCTGCCGGCCTGACTTCCTGTTGCAACTTATTTCCTACCCGAGTGCTCCTGCATCACCTCAAATTTTCATGTTTTTTCCCTTAGGTGGAAGAGTTTAGGCATCCTTATCTTTTATTCCCAGCCTATTCTAGCTACCTTTCAACAAACAAAACTGAAAATCCCACTGTCTTAGTGATGGGGTTTCTACTGCTGTGCTAAAGACTATGACCAAAGCAACTGAGGTAGGGAAGGGTTTGTTTCATCTAAATTCCATCAACGAGGGAAGTCAGGAGCTGATGCAGAGGCCACAGAGGAGTGCTGCTTCCTGGTCTTCTCTCTGCCTGCTTTCTTACAGCATCCCAGACCACCAGCCCAGAAGTGGCCCCTCTCTCAGTGAGCTTCAGTCAAAAATGTGTAACACGGGCTAGCCCACGGCCAATGCGGTGGGGGCACTTCTCAACCGAGGTTCTCCCTTCCAATGCCTAGCTTGCATCAGGGTTACATAAGACTAGCCAGTACCTCAGGAAAAGTGTTGCTGAGCAATCCTGAAGGCCTGGGTCTGCTCCCAGAGACCACGTTAAAGTGAAAAGTGAGAATCCACTTCAAAAAGTCGTTCTTTGCCCCCTCCACTGTGCCACAGAGTGTGCACTCTGTAACACACACACACACACACACACACACACACACACACACACATTCAAAATTACGTAACATTTTTAGAGACTTTTCCTCCTTCGGAGAAACTCTATTCTTAAAAATGATAAAAGACAACAGTTTCCTACTTTTGAAATTTTACATTAAAGATGATATAAAACTTACTTTGAGCAAGGAATTGTTATGTCTACAATGACCTAAAGATAATTAGGCATTTTATTTTTTCAGCTGACTTAAGCTAGGACTTATTTTTCATTAAATATTCATCCCCATATTGGGAAGAATAAGTTTAAATCTTGTTATTTATATATGTATGTATGAAGTACTAATTTAAAAGTTTTCTTCAAGTTTCTGAGGTGGTTTCATAGAGCCCAGGTGGTCCCCAAACTTGTTTTAGAGCCAAGGATGAGCCTGACTCCTGATCTCCTGCCCCAGCTGCTAAGTGCTGAGGTTACAGACACACACCACAGGCCTTTTCTTTTGGAACAGGTTCTCATGTAGCCCACGCTGGCCTCAAACCTGGTATACAGCAGAAGCTGGCTGTGAATGTCTAATCTTCCTTCCATCTCTCAAGGGCTGCGATTCTAGCATGCAGCAGCACACCCAGCTATGCTGAGAAGTTCTTTAAAAAGCATTTCAACTAGGAGCACTGATGTGTTGTAGACTGCCTCCAAAGAGGTGTGTGAGTGTGCTGAGATACGCCCTCTCACCGGGGGAGAATGGGAAGATACAGGCTGCTGTCAGCCACCCCCTCTCACCCGGGGGGAGAACAGGGAGATACAGCCTGCTGTCAGCCATGCTCAGTTCTACGCTGTCTTTGTGCTGGATGTTGTGTTCAAGTCTTGGGTTTAAATTCCCAGTCCACTTCCTCCAGCTCTGGGTGCAGTGTCTACACTGAGGGGCTGTGGTGGATTGAGGGCAACACAGAGTGTCTGAGACAAGCAGCATTTATATATATATATATATATATATATATATATATATATATATATATATATATGCATTTATATTAACATCATATGAGGTGTTTGTTCTGGGGAAATATTGACACTAACTGAAGCAGAGACAGGTCAGGTGTGCTCAACCTTTTGACAACACAATAGTGTCATCTACAAAGTTCATGCTCAAGATCCACGCAATTGAGTACCACAAATTTTCAAAACTCTCTTAGCAAGTTTGTGATTCTCTGTTGGGCTGCATTCACAGCTACCCTTGGCTGCACATGGTCTGGGAAATGATCATCTTAGCTGCAGACAGGTTGAGGTTGAGGTGCTTGTAAAGTTCTTTGGCTGAGAAGTTTGGTAGGTAGCCAAAAATACAGACTTGGAGCTCAGGAGAAATCTGAGGGCCAGAGAGATGTCTGGGTGTGATCGGGTGGTAGACAGTAGCTAATGCTGTGGATTTAATCAGATTTCCAAGAAAAGAAAAGGAGAAAGATAAATTTCTAAGATGATTAAAATAGAAAAGCTTGGAGAGGGGATGAAAAGAGAGCAGTACATATTCTGGATATAATTTCACCAGCTATATACTTTTTGAAAAAAACATTTAAGAGATATCTCTGTTCCTGACTATCTTGGAAATGGTTGTGACTCAGCCAGAACAAACTATGAACACATAAGGAGGCTCTAGACCAGGCCACTTGGCAGACACTTGGAAGTGGGTATCAACTTGCTGATATCACTTCTGGCCCCAACATGGGGTTGGGGTGTGTGTGAGAAATAAGCAAGAAGCTCCAGTACCCATACTACATAGTTTCAGTCAGATCCCCACACTGGTTGACAATTTCTTCCATACTCAAGTTCCAGGATGGAGGTTAGATACTACCTGTGTCAAGCACCAGTGTTCATGGTGACCCCTTGTGATATGAACTGACTATCATCTGTGTCCTGGTTCATTATAACCCTTAATGGATGTGTCTCACAATATTTTTATACATGTGACATGTTCAGCATAGTTTAAAAGTGCTTTGGGGCCCACTGTCTTACTTTAGAACTGTGGAGTAGATGAAAGTACTGTCTGGTGAACTACGGGGTGATCTAACCCAGTCATGAGAAAAGTGTCCAGGGGTTCTCCACATGAGAACCTTGGGTTTTCTCACTTAATATACTTATTACTAGCTTGGATGAATATGTAGAATATATGTTCACCACATCTGTAAAGGACATAAGACTACCATGAATACTTAATATGTTAAATGACAGCCCCCACCCCGTTTTTTAACAAAAAGTAATTTCAGTAAGATAGGCTAGGCCGATATTAACAAGACTTAATGTACTGGGAATAAATGTAAAGTCTTATCGTTGGGTTCAAAAAGTCAACTGTATAGCAAGTCATACGATAAAGACCTGGGGGATGTGGCTGACCCCAACTTCAGTAATAACAAACAGTCTGAACTTGTAAATAAAAAGTTTAGCCCAGTTCCTGCTTTATTAATGAAAGGAAAGGGAGGAGTAGCTGGTTAGACCACATTTAGAATACTGTGTGTAATTCCGGCTGCCAGATTTTAAAAAAGGAACATAACACACTGGTGTGTTCAGACAAGGGTAACTAGGGATGTGTCTGGAATCACATTTGCTGAGGGAGTGATTCAAGGAGCCAGAATGTTTGGCTTGGGTAAGGAAACACTTAGCAGTTTAGGCTGCCATCAAAAACCTGTAGTGGGACTGTACAAGGGAGAAGTAATACTCTGTGAGGCCTAGAGCAGTGGTTCTCCACCTTCCTGACACTGGGCCCGTTTCATACGGTTCCTCATGTTGTGCTGACCCCAACCATAAAATCATTTTCATTGCTACTTCATAACTGTAAGCTGGCTACCGTTATGAATCATAATGCAAATATCTGAGGTGATCCCCGTGAAAGGGAGTTGAGAACCACTGCCCTGGAGGGTAAAACAAGGATAAAGAGTAGATGCTACTGAGACAGCTTCCAGCTAGAAGAACGAGGTTCCTCACCATCTCCAATGGAAAGGCCACAAGTGTGACACACGGATGTTTTGAGATGAGATGCCACTGAGGAGGCTCTGTACTAGGCAAAGGGGAGATTAGAAAGCTTGTCTGACTGAAGCTTTGGTGAACTTGCAGGTGATAGCATCTGTAGCCAAGGCAAGACCCCAAAGGCCAGTCAGTGACCTCTACCTGGTGGAGGGAAAACAGAGTGGGGAACTCCTGAGTAACTCCAGGTGCCAACCAGGTGGAGTTCAGTGTTAGGTCACCTAACTGATTACATGCTGTGAGCCTGCAGCCTCTCATCAGTAAATAAACTCAAAAGCTACTGGCTGAGAGCCTGTGGTGATCAAAGGAGCTACCTTAGATTTACTATACTTAACTACATTTATCTGTTTACTCAAGTTGAGAATTACACCGTATTTGGGGACACGTTACCAGTACCACGTTCTTGTAATCCCAGTGCTGGTGAGGTGGAGACAAAATGCTCCCTGGGGCTCCCAAGCTGGCTAGCCTCATGAGCCCCAGGATCCAGTGAGAGACCCTGTCTCAATTTTTTTTCCTTAGCCAGGTGGAGGTGGCACATGCCTTTAATCCCAGCACTTAGGAGGCAGAGGCAGGTGTATCTCTGTAAGTTCGAGGCCAGCCTGGTCTACAGAGCGAGTTCTAGGACAGCCAGGGCTACACAGAGAAACCCTGTCTCAAAAAACAAAACAATTTTTTCCCTTTGTCATTTAATGGCTCCGAAATGGCTGCCCACAGGCAGTGGGACATGGCTTCATGGGTGAAGTGCCTGCAAACTAAACATGTGGATTTTGCATTTAGATCCCAAGAACACATGTGACTCTCAGTGTTCCTACAGTGAGCTGGAAGGTGGAGAAAGTCCCTGAAGACTACCTCAAACACAGTAGAAGGGAAGGACTCTGACTTTCACATGTATGCCATACACGCATGCACCCACACTCACATGCACGCACGAAGAAAGATAGAAAAAATGAGTTTGCATGAACAATGTAGTGACTTCCAATGATATTAAGATGAAGCTCAGTCTTTGCAAGGTCACACATGGTCTTAGCAAATTCTAAATGCCCCAGAGCCCTGTTTTCTCCTTTTCTTTCACCTGGCATCACAGCCACGTTGGCATGTAGTGCCCTAGAAGGATTATGCTCTAATCCATGCTCTGGAGCTTCCAACGTGTTTTTTCTGCTTAGACAGTTCTCCCACTGCCCTGTCTAATTCACGCCTTTCCAGCCTTGATGGCACTGATGGCAGGCAGGTCCTCGTCCAGAGGCACACTCCCAGCCCCTGCTTCCCTTGAGGGTACCTGTCTCCTTTCTCCACAGTACTATGAGAGCTGACCGCTTGTTTTTACTAGTGTCTCTTTCACATGTGAACTTGACGGCATGGGCTGTGACACCTCTGTCCAGTAGCACCAAGCTTGACGCTGGTACGTGTCATAACCCAGTATCTGTACTGGACGGAGCAGGCTGGGCCAAGGTTGCTAGTTACACAGTAACTTCTATGTGCTCTCCACATCTTGAGTTGGCTTTTTCAACATACCATTGACTAACTACCCAAAATAAGGTTCTGACTACCAGAACTGAAATCCCATGTGCTATGGCAGGTTCCAAACCATTCTGCTGATAAGATCAAAACAATGGCTTAAAACTTGTTCCTTAGGCCATCACTGTTTACTGAGATTCTCTGTGCTCAAAGAATCTTCTTTGTGAGATCATAAAATTATTTGTATGTGTTGTTTCATGTACCCCATTTCAAAATTATAAAACACAAGACTGTCCACTGTACAAAATAGCCTGGAGATGTAGCTAGGACTAACACAAAGTCTGGACCCATCACAAATTTTGAGTGATTTCATTATGCTCATTTAGGTCAGTGTTTCCCTCGTGTCCTGTCCTTCGGACCTCGAGCTGAGGAGTGCTCCCGGAGGGCAAGGCAATGCTTACCAAGGACTGCCTTCCCTCAGGACTCGGCGACTTCTCTCCCCAGTGGTTTATATGCCTGGTTATTATTGAGAAGATGTGTGAGAGGCTCTGAAAGACATCTTCTTTCAGAGGAGGAAGTGCGCCAGTCTGCAGGACATATGGCACACAGCTCCCAAAAGATGAATGGGAACATGAGCCTCCATGGTCCTCCCCCCACAGGTGACAAGGTGTCAGAAAGAGCACCTCTTCTGAGCTTTGAAGTGTCCCCCAGTACAAAAGGCTGAGGAATTTAAAGTGAATGGGAACTCCCAAATACAGTTTGGCAGGCAGCATGCCTATGGTAAGGAATTCCCTAGTCATACATGAGTAAGATTTCAAAAACGCTCAGGCTGATGCGGGGAGGGGGGGGTTCAGGGACACTTGGGGATTGACAGGACTTATGTGTAAAGTCCTGAGACTGTAGCCAGCTGAGGCTGCACAGACGCAGCAGAGTTTCAGCTCACATGAGGACTGCCGATGTAAGGCTCAGTCCCGGGGAGACGCAGGTGACCATAGTGAATGCAGCTCCACAGGCTGCTCACCCACTCTTTGTTCTGTTCCCACCCGTCGTCTGTTTTCACAGCTACTGCTCCTCTCAGACCACTGCCCTCTTTCCTCTCTCTTAGCAGACCATTCATTATCTACTTCGTAAACTCTAGTCTACTAAAAACCCAGTCACTTAATTTTCCAGTCTCCCCCGTCTACATGGCTCCACCCACTCCTGTGCCCACTCCGGCCTCTTTCCCCAGCAGAGAAGTGGAGGTGCCCCTCTGGCAAGTGGAATTATTCTCTTGGTCCTTGGCTTTGTCTCTCCGGGCACTGTCTCCTTTACTACCTTCTCACTTGCTCCTTTCCGGGCATGAAGAGTTGCCCCGACACTGGCCTCACTTTTACGGCCACACACATGCTCACCTCCTACGTCTTCGGGCCTTCTGCTTGCTCCCAGCCTGCAACCTCATTATTGCCTTACTCTGGCTTTGGGCAGGAACTTGTAGTCAGGCTCATGCTGAGGACCTTCCCGTCACCATCTGGCCCTTTCCTTCTTGTCTCTTTTGGTGCTCTGTGCTTCCAGGTCATACCTGGAATTGTGTGATATCTATCTATCTATGTATCTATCTATGTATCTATCTACCTACCTACCTACCTACCTACCTACCTATCGATATATATCCCCACAATGGTATATTATTCAAACATAGAGAACTAAATTATGTCACCTGCAGAAAAATGGATGGAACTGGATATCATCATATTAAATGAAATAAACTAGATTCAGGAAGACAAGAATTGCATGTTTTTTCTCTTTCACAATCAGAGTATATGATATACATATATAAAAATATAAAAAAACCCAAAAATCCTAATAAGAACATCTATGTGCAATTTGATATTAAATAAATTAGTGAGTATGGCGACTTCTTTGGAACAAAAACAACACCTCAATGGTTTGTATTTGTATTGTAGAACTGTCTTGGATATTTTTTCATTCAAGTTGAATAAATATCACATAGAGGATTCTGGATGTTTAATGCTTAAAGAAAAGAGAAGTTCAATTAAAATTACAAATGCTATACAAGACCATGGAGGGCCCAAAGAGGGAGGCAGGAGACTGTAAAGGGGTTCTTATAGGTCCTGAGAGGAGAGTGTTCCTGAGGACCAGGAAAGAAAAGTCAAGGGCATCCAAATAAGGACCGGCATAGGCAGCGCATGCTGGAGCTAGGCAGGGCTGGATATACTCTTAGGGTCTTCTAAATGCATGGGATTTAGGTCATGCTACTGTTGGAGGGCTCCCCTCCCACATCTAGAACGAGTCGTAACTTGCTTGGCTGTTGTAAAGCTTAAAGAAGAGTCAGGGTGCTCAGCACAGCATCAGACACAGAGTGGCTGTCAAATGTTAACTATTATTATTCTCATAAATACTTTATACTTTTAACACATACTTATGGCCATTACAACAGGTCATATTTTACAAGCTTTTGTGAAGAAAAACTAATGTGAAAGACCTGTAAGAAAGTATAAGCACAAATTTATTCAGTCATAAAAAGCAATGATGTTCTGATACATGCTATAACATAAATAAGCCTTTAAGACAACTATTCCATGAAACAGACCAGGCACTAAGAACAAATACTTCATCATCTCCTTATCTGAGATGATTAGAGTAGACAAATTCATAGAGACAGAAAGCAGAATAGAGGCTACCAGGACAGGGGAGAGGAAGATTACAGTTTCTGTTGGGAATGATGAAAAGCTTTGAAGTCAGGTAGTCAGTGCTGTGGCTTTGATATAAAAGGCCCCAAAGGTGTATGTGCTAAAGGCTAGCTCTCCAGCAGGTGATGCTATGGAGGTTAGTGGATCAGGAGGGAGCTAACTTCCTCCTGGAGTCAGCCATTCCAAGTTCACAGCCAAATAGATGGTTAGGAAGTGGTTCCTAGCTGGATGAAGTGGGCCCCGCTGCAGGCATGCCATGGAGGGATGTATTTTGTTCTGGTCTCTGCTTCCCCTCTCTGCTTGCTGCACCCATGGTGAGAGGCTTTGCTCTGCCATATTCCTGCCTTATCACTGGCCTAAGAGCAACAGAACTGGTCAGAACTAAAAGCTCTGAAACCACGAGCCGGAACCAATCTTTTCAACCTATGCTGATTTTCCTAGGTGTTTTGTCATAGTGACGGAAAACTGGTGATTGTACAACACTGTAAATGTATTTAAATTTTAAGCACAACAGGGAAAAAAAGCTATGTTCAAGTGTCATTTCAATAAAAATAATGCCAGGAACACTTAGAGTAAAAGGTAAGATATTTTATTGCTGAAGTCTAAAAACATATTTATAGATTACTAGCATAATTTTTAAATTGGCATGCTTTCAAAAGAAGGAATTAATCTAGAATCAATACTATAAACATCTGAAAACCTGGACAGCCGAACCTTCCATACAAAGAAGTCTATAATTTTATTGTATTTTTGACATGTATTAGATCTGAGATGGGTTCCCCTCATGTGCCTGGTATTTAAGAATTTAGAGCCTGATGAAGATATAAAAATGTATATATAAGTGCCCTCACACTGAGACAAGTTTAGCTGTGATTTTTCATTTTCTAACATGTATTTATTTATTTATTTATTTGTTTGTTTATATATTTGTGTGTGTGTGTGTGTGTGTGTGTGTGTGTGTGTGTGTGTGTGTGAGAGAGAGAGAGAGAGAGAGAGAGAGAGAGAGAGAGAGAGAGAGAGAGAGGACAGACAACCTGTGGAGCTGGTTCTCTTCCTACCACATACATCTTAGGGATTAAACTAAAGCCATCAGGCTTGGCAGTAAGTGCTTTACCTGCTGGACCATCTTGTCAACCCAACAAGTTCAGCATTTAGAAATCTGAGTTCAATATCCAGGACCCAACTTGAGGTAGGAGAGAACTGATTTTCACAGATTATTCTCTGACCTTCACATGCACACGATGGTGCGTGTGTGCCCATATACACAAATAATACACATGGGAGGAAAGAAGGAAGGAGGGAGGGAGGGAGGGAGGGAGGGGGGAGGGAGGGAGGGAGAGGGGGAGGAGGGATGGAGGAAGAGGAGGAGGAAAGGAGGGGAAGGAAAGGAAGGAGGAAAGGAGGGGGAAGGGAAGGAAGGAGGGATGGAGGAAGAGGAGGAGGAAAGGAGGGAGGGAGGGAGGAAGGGAGGAGGGAAAGAAGGAAGCTGTGTTCAGAAAAAGCAATCACTGACCTGTGTTCCTTGACTGTTAATGTCAACAGCATCACTCCACTCTGCTGTCACTTCTTCCATCACTTCCGTTCTCAAAAGGAGGCTGGGAAGCAACTCTTTGGTCTTGCAGTCTGGGTAACTGATAATCTGGTGATACAGCTCATGATGGACTGAACTCTCAGGAGGAATTTTTTTGCAATAAACCTCAAACTTTGGAATATCTGAAATGTTAAAAAAAGGGGGGGGCATGCAGACTTCTGTTTTAAGGACAAAGACTTAGGGACATCAAACACTGGAAGGAAGGAATGAGGCTTTAGTAAGTATTCTTCATAGGACCACAGGTATCTACTAAATCAAAATTCCCCAAAGAATCTATGTCTTCTATCATTTCCCTTCAGGGCTGTGAAGCATACCTCTTATATTCTCCTTTATGAGAATCGTTACTGGACATCTGTTGTGGAAAATTACTCGAGGACTTGGGTCTTCTGAGAGGGTTAAATAAGTGATTCCAAAGTGTTCTTGATAGGTCAGTGCTATTGCCCTGGAAGAGACCAGAGACAGCATGGTTTACAGGGGAATACAGGCTTCTCTCTGGTTCATGTTTACTTGAATGTGCAGATTCCAAACTCTGGAATGCCTCTTTTCTAACTCAGAGGGTATGTTTTCCAGAAAAGGAGCCTGTCCCCCACTATATAGTTGTGGTACATGAACGCAGGTTTACTAATTTTATAGAAGTAGTAATATGCATTTATTATAAAATACTCAAAATGTGAAAAATGACTTTAAATTAAACCCTCCATGACACTGTCATTGAGACAGACAGCTGCTGGCCCTGTGCTGACCCTGCTTGTCACCCTGGCTCTGTGCTTGTGTGCCTGACACTCTTCAAGTACTGCACTTTCTTCCTCCTCAAACAAGTTTGGTAAAGAAAGAACTGAGCCACTTCTAATTTTTTTTTAAAGAAATTTCTAGAGAATTTGTGTGTTTGTCCTATTTTCCATTTTAAAGGCAGGCAAATCCATCAGTGTGCTGTCAAATTGCACAGAATGACCACACTTTACAGGACGTACATGTGGCCACCAGAGCAGGCTGGGAGTCCTTGTTTAAAGTGGTTGCACAGGTGCAGAGAACTGCTATTATGAAGAGAAAAGCACCACTGTCCTACAGATTACAAATGGTACTTATGTCTGAATAGAAAGAAAAATTCAGATACACTGCACTGATTATCAAATTAAGGAAATTAGGTAATTTGCCTAATGCAGCTCTTAGTTCATGATGACTAAAAAGGGTCAATGCTGCATCAAAAATTTCCCCATTTGCCGAGAGGCTTCCCCTGAAACTGTCCTTGTCTGGAGTGACAATGGGAAGTATCCACTACATTTGGTGGAAATGCAGCCACCATGCTACCAAATGTCCACTGCTGGACTGAGGTGGGAAAGAGGAGGAGCTCAGAGAACAGAGGACATTTCCTTCCAGAGTGAAGTCTTCACCCAGACAAGGAAACTGCTTCATTTTGGAAGGGCTGGGCAAGCCAGCTTCCAATTTCCTTTTGAGCCACAGAAGCTGGGGCTGGGACTACAGGGTCATACTTTTAACTTACTTAATATTTGCACAGAAGATTAATTTATACTGTGAGTCTTAGCAAATTTAAACCTAATTTCCACATGTTTTGTTAAAAATTTTGACTTTCCATTTAAAAGTAATTCACATACCTTTCAAGAGAACTCAACATGATTAATGTTCTCTAAAACCAAACACAAAGCAACCATCCTCACAGGACTAGGGGTGAAAAAGATTTGTTCAATGGGGTCTTCGTGACATGTGAGAAAAAGTGCGTGTGGAGGGAACAGGACCGGCCATTTTGGAGATCTTCAGTTAGGCTGTAATCTTTAAAATGATTATTACAAATCTCTACACACATCCAAAGAGTTGGGTGGTTTAAATCTCAGTGCATGAATTTGAACCCGGAGAAGAAGGTGCCTCTCACAAGGTCACAGTGTATGAATTTGAACCCTGAGAAGAAGGTGCCTCACAGCACAAGGTCTTTTGTGGTTGCATGGACCATAGTAAGTTATTCCTGACAGCTGCAGAAAAGACCCCACTATGAAACAACCACAAGCTGCACGTGCAGTCGGAACAAACGGTTACATGTCTCTGCCCAATCCTGTGGTTGTTATTTGCATAATTGGTAATCTGCAATTGGAACAGCTTGCGTGCAGGAACAGCCACAGCACAGCATATTCCTTGGCTTGGGTTTATCTATGTTATTATCTCTCTAAATGTCTTCTGTGAAAAATTCCATTTTGAAGTAAAAGTAAAATACTGGAAAAGAAAAACTTCCCGAGTGTACTTTCTTCAATCTTTTGCCTTCCTTCTTACAGAGAGTAAGAGCTCTTAAAAGGACGTTTTTTTTTTTGTTTGTTTTTTTGGTTTTTTTTTGTTTTTGTTTTCCCATTACCATACATCACTGCCATTCCGGTACAACAGCACTCCCCAGCTCCCTGCAGCGTACGGGACAAAGGGGGAAAATCTTCTAAGCAGACAACCTGTTTGTGATCATGACCTCTGTTCGACTGTATCCAATATCTACAATCATTAAAGATGAAAGGGGACCTAGGATCACATATGGGAGCACTGCTGTCCTGGCCTCCTGATGAGCAGCAACAATGACAGGCCAAGAGCACGCACACTGTAAAATACCTGGTGCAGAACCCGTTCTGTAGGGCTCCGAAGGGCACTGCTACACTCTGTCTAGGAAACTCTCGTCTAATGACAGCCGGCAGGCTCCAGCACGGAGAGCTGTCGGCACCTGGTGCAGGAGAAAAGCCCAGCAGTATCTGTTTCTGAAGCACGGCTGTGTCCACTGATGGCCCCACATCAGGCATGAAGTCCCAGCAAGGCAGGGAGCTGGATTTCATAGCAGGATGTTCTCCACCTGGACAAACGCTGAAGGTAGCACAGTCTGGAACATGAAAATACTGGAAAGACAAGACAGAGGAGCATGCTCACTCCAGCAGCACAAAGCAGCATCTATTCTAAGAAACAGTAACTCTGATTTCACAGAGTGGCCAACATGGAGACACGGTGCGCCAGCGACCCTGCCTCCACTCAAAGGCCCTGCCGTGACAGCGATGGCTGTGGAAGCATCGGCTGCTTCTCAGGCAGAATCAAACAACATGGCATCACATCGACCTGTGAGCCAGTACCAAAGTCCCCTAGGCACTGCCAAAATCCTCCTGGCCTGGGGAAAGAGATGCCATGCACTGGGGAAGGAGTCATATGGAACAGGAGGAGTCTGCAGAAAGAGATCTCAACAGGACTCAGGAAAAGGCACTGGGGACGCAGACGCAGGCTGTAAGGCTCCTCTGCAGGAGGAACATGCTCTGAGCCCAGCCTTCCAATGGAGCTTTACAGTTCCAACTTTAGAGCCTCTTCACACAAATATTTAGTACCTTTTGTTTGTTTGTTTAGTGCGTCTGTACACACACACACACACACACACACACACACACACACACACACACGGAGGTCAGAGAACTACTGTGGGTCTCTCTACTGTGGGTTTTGCAGAATGAACTCAGGCTGTTAAGCTTAGTCAATGACTCAAGCCTCTGAATTTTAGACTTGAAAAAAAAAATCCCTACTGTCCCATAGTCTCCCAGAATGGCTAGGGACTCCATATCTCAAAACGATCCTACCTGCCTGAGGCAGGGTCACTGTTGAAAAGGGACACAGGGAGGAATCAGGCCTCCACTCCTCTGTAGGAAGCTGTGCCAAAGCATGATGAAAATTTCATTGTTCTGACACTTTTGTAAACACCACAACCCACGGTAAGTGAAAAGGAAGACATTCGCCATACTTGATTATTTGAGAACTACTTTTACGAGCTGGAAGGGACAATGCTGAGCACAGACTAGAGAATCATCATCTGCTAGACAGTTTTAACAGTGTGAAGGCGCTTCTACATTGTTTTAAAACGCTTTTCTTTACCTTCTTAAACTATGACTGCTGTTGTGTTGTACAAATTGTACAAAGAATCACATTAGAAATCCCGGATAGTCTCAGATTTCTTTTCTGCACATGTTGCCACTTTAAGATGTTAACAAAATAAACTGGCCCATGAGCACATTTGCTTGCCTGTGGACACAAAGCTCATTGCTCTCAGAGCCATGGCTCAGTTCAGGCACTAGCCTTCATGTTCATAATCACACTCTGGAGCCACTACTGTGCAGTAGGCTGCATCAGGACCATGCTGGCGCCTCTGAGGAGATGCTGCTGAGGAGAGCTGGTTCAGCACTGTCCAGGGCTGCTGCAGCAGCGTTCTGTTCACTTGTCACTGTGTAACTTCAACTTGCCCTCGATGGTTTCAAATCCAGCACAAACAGGAGGATTTCTATATTCAGTGCTAGCTTTTTCTTTGCCCTGGGCTGAAAAGAGTTGAGTAACCATGTTATAGATTGCTTACCTCCTTTCCAGAACAGGGGTTGGAGACAGACAACTGTGGCTTATAAAATATCTGGTACGGTGTATTATTGATTACTGTAGTCTTATCTTCAATCTGGATAATCTGTATGCCATGCTGCACCATGGAGGAGATGCAGAATTGACACAGCTGTGGAGAGCAAGGAAAGACAGCAGTGTTTACACCACACACACACACACACACACACACACACACACACACACACACACACGGAGACTTCTGGACTGCTGTTTCTTTTGTGACAGTTTTTAAGTGCTTGATTACAGGTGTGTACCACTACACCTAACCTCAACTATTCTTGAAGGGTTGTTTTATATATAGATTTGCCCAGGACAGTACCAATTTTACCTTTTTCTGGGAGTACTTACTAGCATTCTCTATTTACAGTAAATGTTAATTAACACAGAGCTCCACAAATGATCAAGGTGCAGAGAGACTGCATATTACTCAGCCCTGCAGGGAATGTATGTATTCTATCACTTCCCAAGGCTCAGAGATCATTGCAGAAGAAGGTGTGATTGGAGTGTAAGAGCCAGAGGCAGTGGATGAAACAAAGAAATGGTGGCCATCTAGACACTGCAGAGCAGCTGCACATATGATCTCACAGCAGCTGTGACAGGACACGCAAATCTGTGCAAGCCAAGCCAGAACAAACTCTGGTATGGAGATGGGAGTTGGGTACAGAATCCTATCCCCAGCAGTGGAACTATTGGAGAGTGTGTGTGCGCTCTAAGAGTGCAGCCCTCCATCCCTTGTAAGCTGTCCTCGATCCAGTGGGAGACCACACATCAAATAATAATATCTGGGCAGCACAAATTGGTCTCGATTTTTTTTAAAGGACACGAAGTTGGGTGGGTATGGTAGTAGGGGTGAATCTGGGAAGAATTGGGGGAGAAGGGTGAATATGATCGAAACACATTGTATGAAACTCTCAAAGAACCAATAAAAATGTTTTACAATCATGCGTTGAAGAATATAATTCCTTCTTATAACATTAATTCCACAAGAGAATCAAATTAGTCTTATCATTTTGGTCAGGATGCCCTTTCCAGCAAGATGACCATTCCTGTGCAGTCTTTGACATTTTCCTTAATGCTCATAGTGCTAGATAGCCTACTTCCTGTTCTGAAGGAGGAGGTCAGAAGCAGTTTGTGAATACTCGGGAGTAAGTCCACTCCCCATACCGTAAATCAAGTGACTGGTGAGTGTTCTGAAATGGAGCAGTTACGGGGTGAATTACGTAACCCAGGATTTATCATCAGTAAGGGAAAAAAATTCCACTGTAAAGCAGAAGTGTAGGAAGTGAAGCAACCAGGTATCTACTGCTGTAAACGACTTAGACAAATGGCACCAGGAGGGGCTGAAGGGGGAGGCAGATGCACTGGACAGTCTAGGAGAGTGGCCGATTATCTCCCTGCAACACAGCCACACAGACCTTACCTTCTGATGTCCTGGGAAAGCACCGAGTCTGATCTCAGCATCAACAAACGCTTCCTCATCCAGAGTCACTACTTCACCGTTGCCGCCATCTTTCCACTTCGGAGAGGTCAGGTTATGGACCAGTTTAATCGCCACTGACTTGTGCACAGTGTTTGTATTTGCCCAGTAAATTCCTATTTGAAAAGCTTCCTGGAAAAACAATGCCTCAATTTTATTGTTCTTAATTCTTCTGTATTTTATTCCAGGATTTTAAAAAAATATTATACAAAGCCAGGTGTAGTTGTACGCACCTTCAGTCCCAGTATTTGGCAGGCAGAGGCAGGTTGATCCCTGAGTTCGAGGCCAGCCTGGTTTACAAAGCAAGTTCCAGGACAGCCAGGGCTACACAGAGAAACCCTGTCTGAAAAAACCAAACCAAACCACATCAAACCAAACCAAACTAAACCAAAATTATACAATAGGTCTATTAAGGCAACCAAACAGTCCCCTGTGCTGCTTTTTTTTTTTTTTTTTTTTTTTTGTAACAACAGCATGTATTTTATTTTGGTTTCCAATATCCTTTTTGGTTCACAATGAAATTCAAGTTCATGGAAGAGAGAAAAACCAAATTCAAGCTATGACTACCCCATGAATTCCAAAGACTTAAAAACTGGGATGTTCCATCTCATTTGACATCAGAATAATATGCAATATTAGGTCCATACGGGCTAACATTCCAATTCAATAAGGTGATGGCATCTGATTGCTTTAAGAAGTAGGAAATATACAATTGAATAAAGATGTTTATAAACTGGAACTCAAAAAGAAGATTCTGAAATTGTTCTCTACTAGAAAATACTTTTTAAGATTTCCTTATAAATTTATATTTCTTCTTGAAATGGGTTAGCTTTAAAAAGTTAGTTCTCTGGTGTCTTTTTGTGAATTTTGATTCTGGTGAGGATTTTCTACCATGTGTCACTAATGATTCTATGGTGTTATAATCACCAAGTGAACTTTCACAGCAAGTCCAGTTATAAGGACAAGAGGCTCAGTGTTTAGTGTTTAATACAGCTCCTGTGCTTGTCAACTATCTTGTACACAACGAGAATGAGAATGTAAACAGTATGTGTGTTTAGATGTAATGATAATTCAGTCATGGGTAGTACTGCTGATGAGGGAAAACACATCTGAAAAATGTTTCAATATCAAAGAACATTCTATACCCTTTATGTATGCACCTACCAGGTCAGTTTTCATAAGTGATTCATCCTGTTAAGATCCTAAGTATAACCTAAGAATAAAATCGAGTTATTGAGGAAAAAGAATGTGCAAGTTTTAAGTCACATTACCTGAAAATTAGGAGGAATGATAATTTTGCCAGCAGGGACCTGTAGAACAATCTTCTCTCCTTCAAATAGCCAGAGGTCCCACTTGGACTGATTGATAAGCAGGGCCCAGGGCAGCAGTTCTATCAACAGGGTTCTCACATATGGCTTCCAGACTGACAGCTTCACTCGCATTGGGCTATCCCACTGACTCAGCTGTTCATTCCTGTTCCAAATAACACATCCAAGTGACTCACTGAAACATGATGAGTTCAGAATTTATGAAGTATGTTTAAGCATTCCAGATACACAATGCTCCCACAGAATACCTTGGCACACCAGACTCACCCAGTGCTGCATCTGCAAGCAGAAGAAAGCAGCTTGTCATGTAATGAAGCTTCACGTTATGAGTAAAGATATTCATAAGGCTAAAACAAACTAGATGACATCAGAATCTGAAAGATGCTTGCAAATGATCTTCTCCACCGCATTTACTGTATCTAGCATAATGGTTAATCAAGCTATAAGCTTGACTGGACTGAGAAATGCATATGAGATTCCCAGCAAAATACCTCAGGGTATGCTGATGAAGATATTCCAAGAGAGGATTAATTCTGAATGTGAGCATCACCATCCAATAGGCTGGGACTGAGAGGGAAGAAAGCTAAGAGCAAAGGCATTCTCTTTCTGTGCTCTGATGGCCATGACAGGCTCTGGTCTGCTCTGTGGTGCCCTCCCTACTATAATGGACTGAGACCTCTGAAACTGTGAGACAAATGAATCTTTCCTCCTGCAAGGTGTTTTCCTCAGGCATTTTGTCACAGCAGCAGAGAATCTGAGTGACACAGCTAGTATTTTGTGAATGGTTATTTCTTTTTTTTAATTTTTTTTTATAAGATGCATATTTTTTTTATTTTTTTTAAGATTTATTTATTTATTATGTATACAGCATGTATGACTGCAGGCCAGAAGAGGGCACCAGATCTCATTACAGATGGTTGTGAGCTACCATGTGGTTGCTGGGAATTGAACTCAGGATCCCTGGAAGAGCAGTCAGTGCTCTTAACCTCTGAGCCATCTCTCCAGCCCCATGAATGGTTATTTCTTAATGGTTAGAAGTACATGTAGAAAATTAATGATGAACGTTACCTGTCAGAATCCTTCTTATTGTAAGGCCAAATGGGTTCATGGGACTTTTCTGGCCCATAGAAGTCATCAAGCATCTGATTAACTGTGCTTCCAGGTTGTATCTTAGTGGTTATTTGCTTAATGAGGGCTGTTGATATGGGAACAGCACAATCTGAAGGATCATATTCTTCTCTAGGAAATGGAAAGAAAAAACATTATCAGATTCCAAGTGATCTATAATTTACTGAAAAAATCCAATTATAAATGTTCTTAGATTGACATACTGTTTTGTGGGGAGTGCTCCCCCTTTTTGGAGATTTTATGACATTTATTAGATGATTTGGGCCCTACCTCTTCCTCCCACCTGTCCATACTTGGGTAAAATCTCTAGCCATCTCTTCTTCTCTGTAGTAACATGTCAATAAAATCTAAATTAAATCACACTTTTAATGATTCCACTTGGTTATTTATAAGCTTAATGAAAAAGGCCAAATTCTATCTAAGCACATGGCTGAGGTAGAGCAGTTTTAAAGTAACATTCTTCTCAGATAAAGACATAAGCATCCAAGCAAACAAAAAGAGTTTGAGGTGACTTTTCAGCCAAGCTTCTTAGGGAACCCGCTTTGCTCATACCGTGCTTGAAATGTCAGGTGGTGTGCAAGGTCGGGCTCTACGTTCTGCAGTGCGTTCTCCTGCCCTTTGCCTGGAATAATCTGGGTTTCACTCAGACCCAGGCTTCTTTTCTCCAAATGTATGATAATGGGGTCTGGAAGATGACTCCTCATGATAAAAAGAGGGCTGAACACGATCTGTAAAAGGACAGAACAACATTCATACTTGCTTTGTTGCGGTATTCCAGCTGTTTGATGCTGAAATAAACTTGTAATAAATCTCTTCCCTGGGTCACTCTGACCTTATTTATTTGAGAATAGGAAAGGTCTGAGTCGTACATCATATTTCAGGATTGGGAAAGCACTCACCATTCGCTGTTGAACTTGAGAGTTGGGTTCCAAAGTCAAAACTGTGCACCATACATAAATAATGGAACTGTTTGAAGCAGGCACCTGCACGTAAGACAGGAAAGGCCCCATTAGATTCTAAACAGCTTGATAATTAAGCAAAATAAGTCACAGAATATCAGTTTAGATGATGAAAGAAGTTTACAGTTATAGGAAAAAGCTACTAAGAAAACCAACTAAGCAAAACCAGACTTTCTAATGGCACAGACAGAATATGGCGAGACAAAGGGAATCCTTTCCATAAAGGTGAAGGATCTGCATACAGATAGCGATGCACGATGGGCCATGAGAATGAAGAGATCCATTTTTTATTTTTTTATTTTTTTTTGAGGCAAGGTTTCTCTGTGTAGCTTTGCACCTTTCCTGGAACTCACTTGGTAGCCCAGGCTAGCCTCGAACTCACAGAGATCCGCCTGGCTCTGCCTCCCAAGTGCTGGGATTAAAGGCGTGAGCCACCACCGCCCGGCAAGATTCATTTTTTAAATGGATGAAAATGGTGGTGAATATTCAGACAGAAATAAAAAGCAACATATCCTCAATGGGGGAGGTGAGGATCACAGTCCCACCTCAGCCTCAGAGCATCAGACTCTCAAGATGCATCACAGTAGCATCTGGGAAGGACTGATAGGGAGCCAGCTGCTTGAAGCACTCACCAAAGTCTTTCTATGCTTTTTCAGATTTCACTTTCTGCACATTACAATTGTAATTTTATTACAGAGCAAGGGCTACAATAAGTGAGGTGCACACGGAGACCATTTCCTCTTTTCAAGTCACTCTGTTAAGATGCCAGTATCTCGCATACCTGGATGACAGTGCTATACTCAGAGGCCTTGGGTTCCAGGCACACATCTCTTGACCAGTCTTCATCTCCTTTGGCCTTCACACACAACTCCGTCAGTTCACCATTTTCTAATATGTATGAAGGCAATTTCTGTTTGGCTGTGAGGCAATCAAAGTGTTCTCGGACTACAGCTTGTCCATCTTGACCAATGTAATGCTGAACAACTTTCAGCTCTATGCTCTGAGACAAATAACTACAGATGATCTGTCTTCCACAGATGATAATCTAAAAGATGACATATAAGTACACAAAAGATTCATCAGTTTGGATGTCGTTAACCTGCAGCGATCCACTGATGCTCGTTACAAATGAAGTAAGACAGGGAAAGGCGTCTTTAAAGAGGAAACGAATTTTGTTCTGATCATACAGAGTTGGTGATATTTAAAGAGGAGATACATATGCATGGACCGGTAACAGCTGGAAATGGTCAGGTTCTTGAGAGAGATGACTGAGCTAAAGACCTGTGACATAAAAGTTGTGAAAGCATGCCAGCGCACTTTTACCTGGCAGGCAGGGTGGAAGCTCAGCCCTACGGATTACCATAAGTAGAGTCAGAGTGAGAAGCCAGAGAAGGGCTGGAGGAGAAGGGTGACAGACATAAAGTGGAGCCTGTAGGAAGCCCTTCTGTCCTATCTTGAGAAGTGACTGGCCAGGAGTGGTGGTTAGTACTGAGAGGACACAGAAGCTGAGAATCAGGGACAGGGAAGTTTGAGCG
Source organism: Peromyscus eremicus (assembly GCF_949786415.1). Taxonomy (NCBI): domain Eukaryota; kingdom Metazoa; phylum Chordata; class Mammalia; order Rodentia; family Cricetidae; genus Peromyscus; species Peromyscus eremicus. The sequence continues at coordinate 63,213,691 of NC_081436.1, forward strand.
GCTGTGCCATTACCATGCTCCCCCAGGCTGCTTTCCAAGAGCTCATCTTATCCATTCAAGCTCTCAGTGGAAACTAATACAAATGAGCTTGGGTTGAAATACAGAATTACATTTTGTTTTTCCACATTGTAGAAGTATACAACTTGAAAAATAAACAATATCATGGATTATCTAATTTTGCACCCAGCTATGAGTGTATAGGCTACAGAGGATAGTAAGAAATATTTTCTAAGTTGATTGAAATTGGAAAGATATTGTGAAATTTACTCTTACATAGGTAATATTTTTAGAAAGCAAATCCATCTGTAATATGAATATTCACCATTACTAAGGGAAACAGGACTTCCTTCTTTTTTGTAGTATTGGAGATTGAACCCTGGGCTTCTTCACACATCCTAGCCAAGTGCACTATCACTGAGCTATAACTGCAGACCCTAAATATAATACTTTTATAAACTGTATCACTTATTTCTGATATTTTCCAGATTATAAAATAATATCAATAACTAATAAACATATTATTACAAGTCTAAGCACATGAAATTTTAATATATCAACTTGGCTGGACCATGGATTGCCCAGATATCTAGCCAAATGTTATCTATTCTGGGTACTTCTGGATGACATTACCATGTGAATGGGCAGACGGCCCCTCCTGCGGTGAAAGGGCAGCATCCAGCCAATGTGAATAGTACAGGGTGTGTATTTTGCTCAGTAGGGAACTGGTCTTTTCGGTCATTTCATGCAAATGGAAATACTGGCTAGCTTTGGGCAGCTCTGCTGTTTCTTAGGACTTCAGGTCAGACTGTAATTACATATTGACTCCTCAACTTGCTGATTGCAGATCCTGGGACTTCTGTTTCCATAGTAATGGGAACTGATTTATAATCAATCAATCAACCCCTCCCCATACTATATTGGCTCTGTTTTGTCAGAGAACCCTAACTCAATACAAATTATTTTCACAAATTAGCCATTTTAATTCTTATAAAGTAGGTGCTGGTATGATTCTCCTTGACAAGAAGAAAACACTGGTCTGCAGATATTGAGTAGCTTGCCAGGTGACTCCCACAGAATCTGTCCCATAGTCTATACTGAAGATAACCCCAATAAACGTGGGTCTTAAAATACCAGTACCTACTCATCAATTCAGACCTTACAAGAAAGAGAATACACAAACTTGACAAGCACCATTGGCTCCCTGCTCATCTCAACAGCGTACCTTGCTTTTCTCTTGCTATTAAACACTTGGAGTTGGTTTAGGTATCAAAGACAGCCCTCAGCTGTACTACAGGTGGTATAAGGTAATTCCTTTCTCTTGTTGCCAATGCCTAGGGTAAACATGGAACTGTGTGTTTAATGTGAATATTTCACTCTTCAATGGTACAGGAGATAATCTGGGACTCAGAAAGTCTCCCGGCATCTGTCATCATGTCTTCTCAGAGGACATGCAGAGCCTGTGTGGCCGCGTTGAGACTAGGAAGTCAAATACAGAAAGGAGCAGGAAGTGGGCTCGGCCCCTCCTTCTGACGAGGAGCCACCCAAAGGCCAGCAGGCTCTGCCTCACCACAGCTATCAAGATTAAGAGGCGTCATTATAACATCAGGTGTAAGCAACCTCGAAAGTCAACACAGCTCCTTTCAGTGACAGCACACTGTGACCACGGTTTCAATGCACCTTTATACGAATCAACACAAATAACTATTTTTTAAAGATTTATTTTTAATTTGTATTTATGAGATGAGGGTGTGTGTGTGTGTCTGCCATGTGTGCAGGTGGGGGGCAGAGGAGGATGTGGATCCCCTGGAGCTGGAGTTACAGGTGGTTGTGAGTCAGCCATTGTGAGTGCTGGGAACCAAGCTCAGGTCTTCTGGCGGAGCAGGACATGTCCTTAACTGCTGAGTCATCTCTCCAGGCCCACGAGTAACTGAATTTGAGTGAACTATTATCTATCCAGGACAAACCTCCTAGAATGAGAGACCCAATATTAAATGACCTTTCTGAGGTACACTGCATTATTTGAGTAGTAAGGACTTGGCATTTTATTTTTAAAGATTTATTTTATTGGCTGGGCGGTGGTGGCGCACACCTTTAATCCCAGCACTTGGGAGGCAGAGGCAGGCGGATCTCCGTGAGTTTGAGGCCAGCCTAGTCTACAGAGCGAGATCCAGGAAAGGCGCAAAGCTACACAGAGAAACCCTGTCTTGGGGAAAAAAAAAAAAGATTTATTTTATTGATGTGTATGTGCGTGCCTGCATGAGTTTGTGTGGATCATGTGTGTTCAGGTACCTCTGAAGGGCAGAGGGCTTCGATTCCCTGAAAGTGAAGTTATTAAGCACTCTTGAGTCCTGGGCCATCTCTCCAACTCCTAGCATTTTTTTCCTTAAACCTTTGCTTCACAATCATTTGTTTCAATTTCTTTAGGAGCACATTTGTGAAAGAAGCTACTCTCCACTGTCATACTTTCCTTAGACATGCTAGCCACTATGATCCTCTCGAGCTATGCTTTCACAGAGGCAAACCATACAACTCAACTGTGAGTCCTAAATAGGCAAGCTTTCCTTTTAACATAGGCCTGGGATTGCTAGGCCCTCTTGGTAGTCCGTCTTATGATGCCATAGAAGCACCGAGTTTTAAATAAACATTTGAAAACTCCAAGGTAGTATCTAACTGGCTAATTCTTAATATAGCCAGGCCTGGCAACATGTAGGCATGAAGCTTACTTCACGGCCTGGGCACCCAGGACTGAGAGACACTCTGGCTCTCACAGAGACCACAGCACCTTTGTAACCATCTGGGACTCACTTCTTTTAAAGGCAAAGATCCTCTTGGTGGGTTTTACAGCTTCATTTTAAAGTAAAAAGCCCTTTAAATAGGCTTTCAAATTTGATAAAAGGGAAAATCCTTAAAAATGGCCAGTGAGGGAAGACTATTTAGATGAGGGAAAATCCAAAATGCCCAGTCACTGGCAGGGTGCTCTCTCAGGGAACCAGGTTCAGGAGAGCTGTCTGCTTTTCTTCAAACTGGCCAACCTACAGTGCCTTTATTTTGCAAATCACAGTTAGAATTTCAAGATTAATTTACCAGTTGAAGACAGCTACTTAATTTTTTTTAAGTGTAGGGTTTCTCTTTAATACACATTTCCAGGTTTCACACTAATTCCTCTCTCCCCAAAGCCACAAAGATGCATACCGAAGACTTCTACACATGATTTCACTTAGCAGGTTTCAGAGCTCCTCTTAGATCAGTGCCAAGAAGAACAGTGATATCAAAGAGTAACTCCAGAGTGCCAGATGCACGGAAAACAGCATCTTAACTGTGATTCCAAGTGGATGTTCAGAGATGCACAAATACATGCATTCCAGCTTTTAGACTGGTAGGTGATTGTCAGTGAAGAGACAGGAAACATAGAAGCAAACGTGGGTACAAGATTTGCACAACAGTAGTTGCACAACACATGAAGATCCCTGCAAACTGTGTACGTGGTCAGGCTCCATTCACTTGTGAAAAGTCATGTAAGAAAGACGACCAAGTATCAACATGTCTACCGCATGCTAGGGACCTGCATCCCATGAGCCTCAGTAATTAGGCAGCTGCTGTTTATTGCAGACTTCTAAATCCAGGTGGGAGAGAAGGAAAGAGGCCAAGAGAAGAGGCAAAGCTCCCAGAAGCTTGGTTACTTTCTTTCTTCGTAACCTCCACCACTTGAAAATATTCTGTGTTTTGGATGTACCAGATCTGAACACTAAATTATCATGGCAACAGAAATGAAATCTAATGGAAAAAAATTTAAATATTGCTTGTGTGTATGAGTGGGAAGGAGAGAGGAGAAGAGAGGGAAAACTGATAAGATTTTTTTAGAAACTGTTTTTTTTGTGTGTGTGTATGTACTGTTGCAACCTAGGGCTTACAAACCTTCCCATCCATGTTGGAATGTCTTTCTTTTTTCTTACCTATTTTTAAATATACTTTAAAATGTTTTTATTTTTATTTTATCTGCATTGGTGTTTTGCCTGCATGAATGTCTGTGTGAGGGTATCACTCTGGAACTAGAGTTACAGACAGTTGTGAGTTGCCAAGTAGGTGCTGGGAATTGAACCCAGGTACAGTGAACCACTTCTCCAGCCCCTTAAATATACTTTTAATTAAAATATAACTACATCACTGCCCCTTCCCTTCCCTCCCTTTAGCTCCTTCATCTGCCCCGACTCTCAAACTGTAGCCTCTTTTTCTTTATTGTGCATATGTATATATGCACATATCTAAATGCAGCCTGCTGAGGATGGTTCTGTTGTTTGTGCTTTCTAGTATTTTTAAGGGACTGTAATATAGAGGCTGCTTGCAGAATCCACAGTAAGTTGTGTGCTGGCTGTGTATGCCTGACAATTATGGAGAACAGTAAAAGCTTGGTAGAAGATGTTGTATCCAGTTTCTGGAAGAACTTCCTAAGCGGTGGTAGAGATTAACAACAGAAAGGACTGTGAGGTATGATGGATCAGGCCTCCTGTCTAAACTATTTGAACCAAAGCTGAATGACCATTTCGGAGACTAGCATAAATAGGAAGGAAGGTGGATGATGTATTTCTGAATGACCACATTTACCATATATGAGTACAACCATATAAGAACTCTTAGGGCAGATAGGAGCCTGCGAATACTTCAGCTCCTTGGGATTCTCCTTCATACAAGCAAGCAGGTCCTCTCATAAGAAAGACTCATTTGTTTTACACTTATGTCTTTGTCTACTTGACTATGTTTGTTTGCAGTGTCCTGTCTTGAAAATCTATCTATTTTTCAAAGATACAATTAAGCATCATCTTCAACGAGGCCTCGACATTCCCTTTCCACTTACTGCCAGTAGTGTACAGGCCAGGGTTTACATGAATTTGTAACTTATGAACAAAGATGGTGCCCCATCCTTGGAGTCTTCCTGTGGACAGTCACTACTCTGAGGAGTGAAGGTCTAACCAGGACTCCCCTCCTCTTCCCTCCTGTCTGGCTCTGCTGGGAGTTCTGTTTTCACTGCTCTTGTCCACAGTCACAAGAACCTCAAGTCCAGATTCCTGATGGCTACAGACCAAGGACGCTGGTGGGGCCTGACGCCCTCCTGCCAGTCGCTGCCTGCTTGTTCCTGGAGAAGAACCCCTGTGGCTCCCTCAGAGGGCGCCCCTTTCCCAGGACTAATGCTGACCCTATGGTGTCCTCAGTTCTTCACATCAGCTCTGCTCTGCCTTTACAATCCAGATGCAGGCGTGTCTGTTAAAACCCTTACGACAAATCCAGCTATTGTGTGTGTGGTGAAGCCAGTTTCCAGATTTTAATACTTCCTTTTTTTTCTTTCTACTTCTGTCATATGCTCCATACTTGAAAAATATCTTTTAGAAACCACATTTTCACATCTTAAGAACACAGAAAAAAAAGTGTCAGATACTTTTTTCCCTTTGCAGTCTTAGAACTTCAAAAACAGCCAAAAGGAAGTTTTATAAAATACGTAAAAATATGTGCTGAGAGCTGAGGTTTTATATGCCAAGAGTCAGCCTGCAGTGAACTTTTACTGCAGTTACTATTAACTCTTAGGAAAAGAAAAGCTTGCTGGAGTGTGAGCTCAGTCTGTCACAGGAGAGAATGGCAACACTTTCGCACATACTATTCTTGTGTGCACATGCGTGAGAAGCCGCTCTTGGTTACCCACTGGTGGATCTCCACTACTCTTTGCTTCTTTTCCTCTTCAGAAAAGGCCTTTTGGTTATTTCACAGCTCATTAGCACCTCTCCCAGAGGTGGGTGGTGACAGGGAGAAAAGGTGGAAGTAACCTCAGTAAACTTGACTGCTCATTAGCAGCTCCTGTAAAGGACAGGGACAGGGGTTTGGGACCACCACCACCACCACCATCAGCAGCAGCATCACCAGCAGGGCATTCACTAAGTGTTCCTGTGCGTGGTGTCAGGAGGCAGAGACACACAACCTCTGCTTCCTTTTCCATATTACTTGGTTACAATTAGGATTCATGTCCATTATACAAAGACTCAGGAGCTATCTGGGCATGAGCACAAGGGAACTCACCTGTTTCTGCACCCCACTGAGGGGATGAACCTTGATGATGAGCGAAGCGGTTCGACCCTTGTACTGAATCGTTCTAATAAATGTTCCGGCATGATCCACACTAAAGGGCTCTGACCAACGCCAGTTGCCCCAGCCTTCAATACAGATGTGTAACAGCTGGAAAGAAAAACAATAATCATCATAATGCCAAACATGCCAACAAAAATCTAGTCCTAAAATGAAAGTCTCATTGCTGGAAAACCTCTCTACTTGTAATCTCTAGCATGTGTTTTCTTTCTAACCTGCATTATTCATCTACTTCCAGCTTATTTCACCAGGCTAAGAATAGCAAATATGCCACAGAGTCAATGTTGTTTTCCAGATCGCATTTTAAAATAATGGTCCTATCAAATGGCAAAAGGTCTGTTGAACATTTGAGGAGGAAAAGGGCCATTTCATTCATTTGGAGGACAAGAAGGTTTAAATGTGAGATCAAAGAACATTGGTCTTGGCTGATAGCAGATTCAGCTGAGTCTGGCTTGTGGCACTATTTTTTACTCTAAATTACCACTCCTTACTTTTTTCTTATGATAAAACACAAAACAAAAGATGCAGTTTATTTAATATACCTCTTATGAAATTGCAGTATTAAATCAGAAAAATCTTCAACATTTTGATATGAGATAAACGCCTTTGGCCCTTCTATTTTTTGCATTATATACTAATTGTAACTTTTACCAACTGAACCTCTGGGTACATATTTTCACTTACTCATTAGAATTGAGAGTGTTGGTAATAACATTTTGTGAGTCATTCAAATATTTACTATTTTGACTATTAATCACTAACTTAAACTATAAAAATCAGTTTATATATTAAACATAATAATTAGTACTTCTTTATAAAATATTTAAGCAATGTTTGATATGTTTTGTAATTATAAAGAAACTGATAGTTAAGTAAAGTGTTTATATGATACAAAAATCTAACACTTTTCATTCTATTATTTAGTAGATCTAACTAAAGGTGAAACTCATGGAACATGGAACTACAGACTGAGGGAAACTGAAAACATCCACAGAGCTACAAATCCACAAAGATGCCCTAAGGTACACACAGAATTATCATCAAAATCAAAGTCTTGATGGAAGCACATCGTTTTCTTTTAATTTCAGCGTTGACAACATTCTTTAGTTTAAAAGTTTCCCGAGGTCACTAGTTGTTACAAGATGTGTTTTGCTGCCGACTGCAGTAGCATTTCCTTTGAGAACAGCTAAGTCTCCCCTAAACCCTCCTAACACCCCTGCTTTTATTCAGGCCTTTCTTCAATTCTTCCTCCACACAATGGCCAAGGGGCCTGTGAAATAACCAGGCTTTTGTAGGGACAAAATGCAAAAATCCAGGACAGCAAGTACCTTAGGGGAAATATGTTCTCACCTACATACACTCCACAATATAAAAGTACCAGAGTATCTTTGATGGTTAAATATTAGTTACAAGGGGGAAAAAAAGAGAGAAACAAATAGCAGTGTTTGGAACCATTTTCTCTCTCTTTCTTTCTTCCTTCCTTCCTTCCTTTTTTTTTTTTTTTTTAATAGCAGCAACTGGGAATAAGGTTCAGGTCCACACAAAGCTAAAGGAAACAAAAAAAAAAAAGAGAGACTCAAGGTCCTCAAGGTCAAATCAAGCTAAATTTTCTGAACATGCCAAAGCCTCCAGAGAAGGCTTTATATAATACAATGCGATTTTAAGTGAGGATGTGCACATTTGCATATGAGCTCGATTAATTAAAGCTTCTCCCTCCTGCACACAACTTTTATTGATTCAGTATCACCAAGGAATACAGTTGGGTTTTCCTTGGCAGTTATTTCTTCTCAATGTGGGCATAGATATTTTCTTTGAATTATAAAATTTCAGATACATTTTGATTCAGTTCATACAAAAAAGTTAAGTGGGAAAAAACCATTTCTCTCCATATGTATCAATTGGGTATTTACAATGTTCTGGGTCTACCATTAAAAAATATCTATCACTGGTATTGCACGCATATAATTTACCAGTTAAGCAATTATATTATTAGGAGGAAAATCTGTGAGAAGAAACTGAGAAGGCCCAGGAGCACATCAGTTCTGCTCATGGTGGAATCACTAGGCCTGGGACTCTGGCACTCATTACCCACAGACCCCAGCTAGGGTGGGGGTCATCTCCTGTTTCCAGTTACTGAAGTTCCCTGCTCTAGGACCTGAACGCTTTCACTAAGAATTAATACTCCTATCTGGATTTTAATTTCTAGACATAAATATAGAATCTGGCACAAAACTATGAAATTTATGTTAGACTACTTAATTTTAATGAGATGTTTTCTGTCATCCACCTAGTACACCTTCATTCTGCAGCTGCATAAGGTACTATGGACGCACTGCGGAAGAGATGAGGCAGAGGTGTTCAGCCACCAGGAGTGGACTATGTCTAGGGAGAATACTCAAGAGCAGATAAAGCAGACCAGCAGTGGGGGGGAGCGGGGGGGGGGGGGAGAGAAGGGGCAGGGGCAGACAGACAAGGGAAAGGCTGTTTCATCAACAGCCAGGTCTCAGTTTGGGTAGAACTTCTATTAAAGATCACAGTTCATTCGAGGCCAGAGGGACAATGTAAGATTTGAAAAGCAGCAGCATACACAGCTCAGAGTGTCAGCTGGCTGGAGAAGGGAGTGGGAGTTGGACAGGTGGCCTAGGTGGAGCAGGCACTGATTTCTGAAGCTAAGGAGTTTGTGATCTATGTAGGAATTAGTGGGTAGTCACAGAACCTTCAGCCCCCCCCCCCCCCCCAGCATGGTATCGACAGAAGAGTCAGTGGTGTGTGGAGGCCCAACAGCTGCACATCAGGACGAGAGGCTGTGTGGAGGGAGGAGGACCAGGCTCCCCCTTCTGCCCAGAGCCCAAGGCTCTTTATGCTCCTCTATCAGCTAGAGAGCTTTATTCGAAGAGTCTTCCTTACTGAGTCACTTCCCTGCTGCCTTCCCATCAACCCAGGCTTTCATCTTCTCTGGACTACTTAGCTAGTGCTGCATATTTCCCACTGAGTTGGAAACTGGACCAGGACTCACTTGCTGGACTTCTAAAGGACAACTTAAAGGCAACAACTGGGCAAGGGACAGTTGCCACAACTGTGGGGGATCCTGAGGACTGTGCGTTATTATTCAGCAGACCCCAGGGCTGTGCTGCCAGCCAGACTAAATGTGTAATTCTACTACTGAAGATTTCAGATGGGAGTATAGACAGCTTTCAACTCTTTTTTTTTCTATACAAAATAAAACAGAATTAGTGGTTGGGGAGTTAGACATCGACCCTGAGGACCACCCACAGACATGTCTAAAGAGAGAATTCCCGAACTGATACATTCAGGAAGAAAGAAAAATAAGATGAAATCTAGAAAAGCAGAGCAGACCAAGGAAGGGAAAGGGATAAGTGAATGTTGTACACTACATTTAAAGTCTACATGATACAGTTGCCAAATACTTTACTGTGAACTAATACATTCATTATTCATTTAAAAACTGTTGTAAAGATTTTCACATCTCAAAAATAAATTAGTGAGGTTTGCTTTTGTGTTTTATAATTTACTCTAGAGTAATGTATCATGTTCTAAAGAGGAACTAAAAATTCCAACAGCTTCAAAAATTTTCATAATTCATTGTACTCATTATAAGGAATTTTTAAGGAGGGTAAAACATTAAGATGTAATTCAAGTGAAATAAGCAACTGGATATATATTGATATATATTAAACCTATAACTTTTGCATATATTAATACATTAAAACTTACACACCATTAATTTGTTAAACCTTTAAACTCATTACTGTAAAATTTTAGTCCACAGTGGGAATTTAATAAATTTATTGAATAAATGAATCAAGTAATGAGACTAACTAAAATTAAATACTCAAATTTTAGTAGAGATATTTATGCATAAAATAAGTATTAAATTAAATCACAATATTAAAAACTTGCCTGTTTTGAATATACTTTCAATATAGGAGCTATGTCTTATATGGATGATATTAAACTACAAATCAATGTGCCCTCTAAGAGTCCAAATCCAGAGGCTGAGACACTGATAGTAAAACATCAACTAGGAGAGAATCTGGGGGGAGAGACCATGATCAAAATATATCATGTGGAAAACTGTTAATAAAAATATGGAAAAAGGTCAAGTAAACAAAAAATGACATGATAGGTGAGCATCATGAATAAAAGTTAGAAAATTTAAAAAAATGTTACTTATACAAAATAATATCTGGAAAACAAAGTTCAACTACCTGTCTGCAGTGTCTGGTTTAAGTGGAACATGTATGTGAAAAACTGGGAAATTAGCACAACAATGAGAGGAAATATGGGAGATATGCCACGCATTGTAACTGTTCAAGGAAGCTCAATTTAAGAATGTTCAGGTTAGCTTGAACCACGCAGAAATAATTCTACATAATGGCTTGATATCATCATGACTAAACACTGAAAATTTCTGGACCCTATAGAGACTTTCACATTTGTAGGATACAATTTCTCATTAGAAAGAATGATTACGTAGAAATAAAACTGTTTTTTAGTGCAGAACTTGGACTTTTTTGTACAGCTTCTTTGGGTAGGAAAAAGAAAAATGGCCGAGTGCTAACTTATGAAAGCCTTTCTAAACAACTTTCTAAGGCTGACTGCCACCGTGGTACGTGTGCTCCTGAGGGTGACTGCTGCCAGGGCACATGGGCCACTGAGTACTTCATTTTTCATAGAGTGTGAAGTGCTTGTAAGTTTTTCCTCAAGATTGTCTGACTTCATTAAGGTTACAAATGCTGTGCGATTACAATGAAATGACTTAAAGGAAGAGAAACCTGGCATCTTGCAAAGTGTTGGTCAGGGTGGAAATATTAGCTAGAGAGTACTCCTAGTGTAAAAATCTCAGTTTCGTATAGTTATTGACCCACCAGCTCTATGTAATAATTTATCCTAATGTCATATAAAAAAGGCAAGGAATATTATATAAGTGTATCCAGTGATTTCTCTAGATGTATTTTTGTTCTGGCACAGTGTATAATGAAAATACACCCGCACTAGGAAGCTGCTAAGATAAAGTACAGTAGATTACTAACCTGCCATCCATGAGACACTTACTATATGCAAGACTAATGCTGCTTATATATTGTCCTAATTGTCCCTTAAAACAAATTTATAAGTCAGATAACCCCCTCCTCACTCAACTTTCACAGAGCACCCCTACCCTCCTCAACCTTAACAACATGGAATACAACAGCCCAAGTGATTTCCGCAGGGCCACAGTTCTGGGAGAGGAAAGTATAAGACCTTTCCATGTGCGAATTCAGAGCCTCTATTATTTTTAAATTAAATTATTTATTTTGTGTTTTATATATATGTGAATGTGAAAGTGAGTATATATATATGTGCATCACATGCATGGAAATGCCTACAGAGGTCAGAAGACGTGTCAGATCCCCTGGAACTGGAAATACAGGTAGTTGTGAGCCGCCTGATGTGGGTACTAGGAACTAAATGTAGGTTCTCTGCAGGAACAGTAAGTGTATAATAGCAGATTAATCTATAAGATTACCAAAGGTATAGTTCATTTTGGTAAAAGGAACTAACAAAATCTTCTGTCCTTCCTTCCTTCCTTCCTTCCTTCCTTCCCTCCCCCTCCATCCTTTCTTTCCTCCTTCCTCCCTTCTTTTCTGAGGGAGAAAAAGATTAGACATATACCAGAGTATTGAGTAATCAACTTTGGGTTATGTTGTAGGCTTCCTTTTTTCATATTGTCTTGCATGCTCTCACGGACTTACAATAATAGTCTCTATTATTCTGCAATCAGACTGTAGTAAGAGTCAGAGCTTCCCCTCACACTTGTCCTGATGGTGCCCTGATCTTCAGCACATCTCTGTAGCTTCTGCAGCTCCTCTCACAGGGTCTGGCTTGCTAAATTTGCTGTCTTACATACTCCTGTGTTACTCAGAGCACTTTGATAGGACGGTTGAAGCTTTGTTAGGGTAATAGTTATTTTTTTCTAGAAATTAAGTAAATATTTTTAAGAGCTCTACAGCTATTTAAATACTTAGCATAAGCCAATTAGTTGTACCACATGTGGGGGTATAGAGAATGAGACTTTGCTTGTCTAAAAATCTTGACAGTAACAGTACTAAAACAGATATCAAACAAGATTTATGTTGCAAAATTCTATTAAACATTAGGGAAAAAATGCTGTAGGCTCCAGAGGTGCTCTCCTGGGAGAGCAGAAAGTTTGACCAGAGGACATATTTTATTTAAAATAAAAATAACTTGAAGAAACACAGGTTGGAGTGTAGTTAAAAAATGATAGTATTTTTATTTTGGAAAAAAAAGAAAAACAAACAAAAGCAAGCAGCAGCCTAGCAGTCATGTGACAACTAGGGATACGGTGGTTCTTTCTGTATAAAATTAATGCCTACAAAGCATACTGACTGCATCAGAAACAAAGACACATCATAAAAGTGGCAAGCAAAGGCTTCAAACTAACATTTTTTGCCAATATAGTTTAGAACATTTTATGTTATTAACTCTTTTGTCTCCTTTTCTCTACTAGTTTTTCTTATAATCCAAATAGAGCCACTGAATATTCATCCTGGAAATGGAAGAGTCATACTGGAATAAAAACAGTTTTAGGAAGTCAAACCCTACTTTTGGGCAGTCAAGAGGGTATATGGAGATGTGAGGGTCAGCAGGAAGAGCTGGTAAAAGAGAGGCAGAAGCAGTGGAGTCTTGGTCAGTTGTGGCCATTTCCTCTGGAAGCCACTGATCAATAAACACACGAGACTGAAGCAGGGAAGACAGTGAGAACAGTGGAAACAAAGAACGTGCTTGGTTGAAGGACATGGTACCCACACATTCTATTGACACCCTCAAAAAGTTCAGTCACTGCACTGTGCCATTTCATCCTGAGTTTATAATAGCCATTTGACTTTCCAGAGGTAAGCTGTGATGTCCAATACCACACCTTTCTATCCAGCATTCTGAAATAGTCACTATTTTAACAGATCTGTATGTGGAATCTGTTCATGGACTTTTACTGTGTACGCATGAATCTCTGTTCAGTTGTTGGCTGCTTACACTATTTGGGAGATGCTAAGAGAAGCAGCATGAACAGCAGCGGCACTTCCCATTTAGACATTGCCTCCCAAACGATGGGCTAGCTCATGGATATTCTTTGCTTCAAAGGTGATCAATTCTAAATGCATCAGACTAGAGGAAACAAAATAGGGATTTTTTTTTTTGGACAAAAAGTTTAATAACCAAGCTTGTTCATTTATTAAAATTATCATTAATGACATTTCAAATATTTCCATCATGAAACCAGATAAAGATATACATGGTTTAAGAAAGTATGCAATGATATACAGGCTTGTTATGAAAGAGTTCATTTCAACATCACATATGTTTCTAAGGGGTGTGGGTGTTCCCTACAGTTAAGTTATATGTGACTAAAATGATCTGAGCTCTGATGTTGACAGATAGCTGTTCTAAGTTCAGAATTTTGTGAGCCTTTTTACTTTTAATTCTACCACATAGCGTCTAAGGCAAGAATTCAATGAACTTTGATATGTGCATGCAGATGAGGATGTTTACATTTTCTTAATTAATAAGTAAAACAATAAAAATGTCTTATTCTTTAATACAGTTATACCTACACACTCTGGTGTTGCTGACACACAGACCCACTCTCTGGATAGCACGGCAGTTGATGCTAGTCATGAACTCAGTCAGGTATAATTCTTTGAGGGAGAGTTTAGAATATGTTGGATGGAATGAAAAGGGTGACTTAGGGGAGCTGAGAAACAGAAGCCAAGAAGATAAACTGCAGAGGCCATCTGACAGCCATTCAGATTTGCATAAATATCCTTGAGTCTGTGAATCAAAATTGTGAGCTTTTGTTTGTTTGTTTAAAAATCCATTGTTGACTAACTAAATGATGGAGAAAGCTATCCAAAGTTAGAATTGAAACTTGATTTTTAAATCGCTCTCAAATGCAACAGTCATTGTTCAGGAAAATTTAGTGTTTAATTTAGGAGACTGCCAACACGTGTCCTAAGAAAAGATTGAGAGGTTTTCTGAGGGGTTAAATTTATGGACAATTAAAATCATTATCTATAATTTTTAATTAGAGAAAAAAAGAAATCAACAGACAGAAATCCAAAATTCATCTCTATTTTCCTTGAACTGGGTTGTGCTGCCACACTGAGAAAACACTTTTATAAAGGCTAAAATAACCACAGTGACTCCGGGTTCTCAGAGCCGCTCCAAGCTGTGCAGTTGGTTTTCTTTCCCAGTGAGGAAATGTGCAGTCTAAGACCTTGTCCTAACTCATGTTATCCCGAAGTGCAAGTCGGGCAAGAGAAACAGCAACTGCTGCCTGAAGGGAAGCCCCTGACTCCACAAGAACGGGTCAGTTCACATTTATCTTAAAATCTGCTCTCTGCGTTCTTAAAATCCACTAACTTGGCAAGTCAAGAATTGTCATGAGAAATGAAATAATCATAACTGAAGTCATCCAACATTCCTTGTGTCTGACACTCACTGGGTTTGGCCATATCTTGGGCATTATTCTGACCTTTAAATAATAGTTATTCAATATCCTGGAAACAATGAAAAGCATGGAGACAATTAGAAGTGCCACAGCACAAGAGTATGCCATTGTCTTTCAGTTAATGTGCTTGTCACACAGACCCATGGAAATGGGTCATGATTAAAGACAATCACATTATGTATGCTGAGGTTGTTATAACATTCCTAATCAGTATTTCTCATAAGTTAAAAATGGCAAAATAGCATCATGCTTAATGGTCCAGCTGCATAGCCTTTTCCTAAGCACTCCATATTCAAATTCACACTTAAAATTAGCCCTGTAAAGAACCTTTATATTTAGACACTGAGGACTCCCATTTGCAGGGTAATGGCTTGTGGAAAGGCTTAGAATGTCTTGTAAAAAAACCTTACAGAATCTGTAGTATGTATTCTCCAAACTATATTTCAATATATGGAATTTACTGCCAGGGAGAGGCAGAGTCAGGCCCAGCATACCCTGGACTTCTGTCCCAGAGGCATCAGCAGTCCCAGCAGCCGTTCCTCTGAGCCTCACAGCTGAAACAATCCTCAGTCAACCTCCAGGCAGCCTTGTAGAAAGCTCCAGAAATGGGCCCTGGGATCGGATGAAGTGCCCATCACAGTCCTATCTTGTAAAAGATTGGAAAGGCCACAGTGCAGATGATTTTTATAAAGAAGTTGCGTCTCAAACTCCTGTGTCCAACTGAAGAAAGTAAGGAGATGTCACCATTGCTAGACACTTACTGTTGGAACCCACTCTGGCCTCATTTAGTCTACAGATGACTCTGGAAGGCACTGGAAGGTCCCTCAGAGAAATGTGACTTTCCTGGAATCCTTGAAAAGAAGAAGAGTGAAGAAACTAGTCTAGAACCCCCTTTAGCCCTTTGATTGCCGTGGAAAATGAAGGAAGCAATCGAGGGCAAATGGACAGTAGTTCCTGGTGCTCAAACAGAGTCAATGTTTACAGAACAGTTTGGATTACAATCCTTGCCAGATGGTCCCAAGAAGTGTTTACCTCACTGTTGATTTTAGCTATCTTGATGTCAGCAACAATAAAAAGAACCTTGTTACTGTCACCACAGAGCAAGGCATAAAAGCCTTCTTCCCAAAGGGATTGCTAGCTGCGGACAGCTGTGCCCTAAACAACAATAAGGGGGTACTGTCGATTCTGGGAAATGATTTCCACGATTTGAGAAAAAGGCAGCATGTGCTAAGTTTAATGTGTAGTGAAGTCTACTTTCAAGACACAACATTTTGTAATTATTCTATGCAGTTTTAGTTCATGGTAAGTAATAATTTCTACAGAATAAATATAGAAGATTAAACAGGAGTGTGAAAACTTGGACATGCATTTAGGCCTGGAGGTTGCCTCCATTCAAAGCATGTACCTCATCTCCTTCTGTAGCACTGGCTTTGTAACCAAAAAGGCAGGGATGGAGAGGACCAGGAACTATTCTTGGTTAAGAATCTGACTGCCCTGATGGTATATACACATACATATATTTTTTAAAAATCTGCATAGTATATACAGAGCCATCCAGAATGATACAGAAGTGGGGTTTATAGCACAGGATTGTTAAATTATTATTTTAACCTCTGGATCTTGAGAACTATTTGAGAAGTTATTGAGTACCCCTAGCTTTCTCTATTCAGTAAGCATCTACTGAAGGCCTATCACAAATCACAACCAGCATCATTATAGTCTCCTATACCTTTCCTCCCTTTCACGCTGGGTAAACCCATTCCATTTAACCTGTCTCTCTGACCTCAGAGGAAGAGACCCTTCTAAGTTGTGAATGGCCACAAATCATCTGTGCAGGTTCTTTGCCAGCCTAATTTTGTAACATGCTCTAGCCAATGTGTCAGAATGATACTAAGAGTTCTTAGATGAGATTTAAGAGACAACACAGTCTTCTTGTTCTCCCAGAACAATTTTGCCATGTGAAGAATTCTGTGCATGCCAGAGAACCAAGATACCTGGCCAATATCCTGCCTACTACCAAGTATGTGGGTGAGGCCATCTTAGGTCACTCAGCATCTGCTGATCTTCAAGGTAACTATGGTCTCCCGAGTGTACCATGATAGGAACAGCAAAGTCTTTGCTGGAGTGGCTCTAGATCTCTCATAGACTCATGAACTGATGAAAGGTTTTAAGCCTCTATGCCTGGAGCAGTTTATTAAGCAGCAATAGGTATCTGCTGTGAACTTCTTCCATCTATGATAGTTTGAATGTAATTGGCCCCCATAATCTTATAGGGAGTGGTACTATTAGGAGTCGTGGCTTTGTTGGAGTGGCCCTTTTAGAGGAAGTGTGTCACTGGGGTGGGCTTTGAGGTTTCCTATGACACCGTCCCCAGCGTCTCAATTGACTTCCTGTTGTCTGTAAGATATAGGGCCCTCAGCTACTACTCCAGCACCATGTCTGCCTGCACGCAGCCATGCTCTTTGTCATGATGATAATGAACTAAACCTCTGAAACTGTAAATGAGCCATCTCAATTAAATGTTTTCTTTATAAGAGTTGCTGTGGTCATAGTGTCTCTTCACAGCAATAAAAACCCAACTAAGACACTATCCAAGGTCAACCTGTGGCTAACATTCAAAATGTCCTCTTTTCTAAGTCCTCATGTTATTAAAAGTTCTTTCTCTGTTCTACATCATCAATCTCTTCACAATGTCTTTTCATATGATTAAATTTATTTAAAATCTTCCCTGGCCTTGCAATTTTTGTGTCTAATCTCCAAATAAGATTTTTTTAAAAAGAACAACAAAAACATGAAACTGACCAATCAAACAAACAAAAACTCCAGGCTTATCCTCCCCACTTTCTTACCTGCCAATCATTTCTCAGCCCACTATAGTATGTTTCCATAGTAGGTTTCTATCTTTATCTTTCCACACAAGGAGCTTTCTTTCAGTAATGAAGCCAACACTGATGTCCTAAATATCCAATATAACAGTCTCTTCAATTTTTGCATCACTCAATCTCCTATGACATCTAACAATAGTGATAACTCTATCCAGCTAGATACTCTCTTTTTTCTGACGTGTGTATGTGTGTGTACATGTGTGCATGTATGTGAGGAAGCCAGAGGTCAATGTTGGGTGACTTCTTGCATGATTCTTCACTTTATTTTCTTGAGACATAGCCTCTTATTGTACCTGCAGCTCACCATTTGGCTAGACTGGCTAGCCAGTAAGCCTAAGAGATTCCCTTGCTTACCTACCTAGCACTGGAATTAAAGGCATATGGTGCTGTCCTTAGGTTTTGATTTTCATTTGTTTTAAACATGGCGCTGGAGATACAAACTCAGGTCCTCATGCTTGCATGCCAAGTACTTTACTTGACTGAGGCATCTCCCCAATTCTTCCTTTCTTGACTTTTAAAATACTAGTATGTCCCAGTTTTCTTACTACATCTTATTTTTTATTATGTATCTTATTCTCCCTGTACAGATTCCATTCTTCAAACTATCCCCCACCAATTCTACTACAGGTAATTATTACCAAGCTCATTTCTAAGACAGTCTAATGATGCTCGATTGTTGGTATCCATTTCTTTGTGTAATCCTTTCCACATTACATAGGCTTGATTTGTTACCCCTAGGATGTTACAGAAATGATAACGACTCCTAAGCTTATGCATAGACACTGGTTCTGCCTCATTCTGTCTTGGATTCCTTAACCTAGAGGAAGCCAGCTGCCACATCAAGAGAATACACAAGCAACTCTATAGAGAGATCCTTGAAGTGAGTATCTGAAACTTCCTACCATGAACCATGTGAGTACGTCATTTTGGATGTCAATTCTGCAGCCCAGTCAAGCCTTCAGATGGTTACTATACTTCAGCTCTTGTTGAAGTCTTATTTACAGTCTTTTCAGACCCTGTGTTATAACTATTTATCTAGTCCTGAAATTCCCGACTAAAAAAACCCTTTGAGATATAAGGCTTATTATTTTAGGTAGTCAAGTTTTATGATAATTTGCTAGATAGCAATAGCCAAAGAAGAGAGATTTTGTTATTTATAATGGGTGCTCTTGTAACAGAAGCCTAAGATGGAGGAGGGGATCTGGAGAAAGGACGAATAAAATCTGTACAGACATAAGAAAGTATTCTTAAGAGATTCCTAAGAGAAGATGAGCAGGAACCTGACAGGCTAGCTGAGGCTGGGACTGAGGAAAGTGGAAAAGGGCTGGCTGCTGAGCAGCGTCACCAAGGCCAGCAGCACTGTCACCTACAGTGTCACAGAAAGTAGCAAATGGGCTTAATAAGCCAAGGGATGGCTAAGGTTTCCAGACAGTGCTGAAGAGCCTCCTAGTTTCTACCTCTGGCTTGTGCTGAAATCCAGGAGGGATGCATAAGACTAAGGAACGGTTGTCAGATAAAAGAAGGCCAGAATTGGCTAGTTAAGAAAGCTCCAGCTTTATCAAATGGAAAATGACACTAAACAAAGTAATGGCTTCCAGGCTAAAATCAAAAGTAGGACATGGCAGCTGGGCGGTGGTGGCGCACACCTTTAATCCCAGCACTCGGGAGGCAGAGCCAGGTGGATCTCTGTGAGTTCGAGGCCAGCCTGGGCTACAGAATGAGTTCCAGGAAAGGCACAAAACTACACAGAAAAATCCTGTCTCAAAAAACCAAAAAAGTAGGACATGGCAAGGAAAAGTGGTCTAGAGATAATACAAGTGTGCCTATACTACTCCTTGTTAAGGCCACAGGCATATTGATATTGCCGTCTCAGACACTTAAGTGCAATATCCTTCACACAGTCAGTAGAGTCTAGAATTTCAGAAGGGCTTATCTAGGAGAGATTTCTGGGTTTAATTTCCTGATATAGTGATCCTCAATAAAATCAATGAGTGATCCACAAAGTTGGTTAAAGGATTATATTGTCAGGAATATTGCCACCTTAGACTCAAAGAGACAGAATATAAAATGAAGGGTCTTCAGACTTTCAAAATTCTGCAAGCAGAAAGCAAGTTAAGAAAATGACACAGAGAGATGACTTTCATAGAAAAAGATGGATGGTGCGGAAGCTAGAGCCAAGGGCCTGAAGCTACTAGCCACGGAGAACCCCTTCCTAACAGAATATGGGGACTAAGAATCAAGGAAGGCCTAGCATTTGTTTGGTGGGGTTTCAGAATGTTTCTAGACCAGCAGCCCTTGCATGTATCCTGTCAACAGGCTCAAGCATCTACAGGGGTTCTCTACATCCTCATAGCATACTGCCTCTAGACCAGCAGCCCTTGCATGCCTCCGGTCAACAGGCTCGAACACCTACAGGGGTTCTCTACACCCTCATAGCATACTGTCTCTAGACCAGCAGCCCTTGCATGCCTCCGGTCAACAGGCTCGAACACCTACAGGGGTCTCTACAACCTCACAGCATGTTGTCCTTTAAGTAGCACTGTGGACCAAAGGTCTTATTCTCTTAGCATTCACTTGGGGATTTGTTAGACAGCCCAGTGCTGCCCAGACTTTGATGATAGGCCAAATTTGAATCTCTAGAGCAGTAGTTCTCAACTTTCCTAACGCTGTGACCCTTTAATACAGTTCCTCAAGTTGTGGTGACCCCCCAACCATGAAATTGTTTTTGTTGCTACTTCATAACTGTAATTTTGCTACTGTTATGAACTGTAATATAAATATTTTTGGAGATAGAGGTTTGCCAGAGGGGTCATGACCCAAGAATCACTGCTCTGGAGACTCTATGCTGCACTCTAGACTCACACACATGAGCATGCCTGTTCTATATGTCCATCTGTGCTGCCTAGTTTTTCCTTAACTTGACAGAAGCTAGACTCCCCCAAGAGGAGGGAACCTCAACTGAGAAAATGCCTCCATAAGACTGGTCTGTGGGTGAGCCTTTGAGGCATTTTTAATAATTGATCAATAATTGATGTGGGAGGACCTAGCCCACTGTGGATACTGCTACTCATGGGCAGGTGGTACTGGGTGTATAAGAGAACACACTGAGCAAGCCAGGAGGAGCAAGTCAGTCCGCAGTGTTTCTCCACGGCTTCTGCTTCAGTCCCTGCCTCCAGGTTCCTGCCTCAAGCTCCGGTCCTGACTCCCATCAGCCAGAGGCCGCAACAGACCTTGTCTCACTGAGTTGCTTTTTTTCTGTGTATTATCAAAGTAATGGAAACCCCAACTAGACAGCCTGGAGTTCAGTTAAGAAGACAGAGGGAAGGAAGCCATAATTGCAGAGAGCAGAGCCTGTTACTAGCTACTTTCTACATTTTTTAGGTGTGGATTATCCAAAATAACTTTTTAATTTGGCAGAAGAGAAACTGGAAGTGCTGAGAAATGAAGAAACTGGTATTTCTTCATTTTCTTAGGAGTGGAACCTGGGATTCCATGTTTCAAGTGTGAATTCTCCTCCATATATTCTTTCTCCTGCACTCCAAAGCAACCTACACCTCAAGGTAGCCCAAGAGTTTTTAGGTTGGTTTTTTGTTTGTTTGTTTGTTTTTTAATGTTTCCAGGCACACCATCTTTTTTCTCAAAATCAACTCTCCCACTCAGTTTTCTGTCATGGGCAACTGTCACCTCCACGCCCAGAGTCAAACAAGAGTCTCCTTCCCATAATAATCAAATCTGTTGATTTTAACCTACAGACTTCTACCATACCAGAGCTCTTAGCAGGTTAAAGCTGAGATTCCATCTCTGGCCTCTTATAGAGTGGGGCCGGTGGAGAGCCTCGCTGTCCTTGTCACCGTGCTGTGGAGATCCTCGCTGTCCTTGTCACTGTGTGCTGTTTTTCTGTGGCTGCTTTTTACATGCTCTGACATGGTGGTTTCTAGTAGTTTCATTATGTGTCTGGTTGTGTTTGGAGTTTTTCTGACCTACTAGACCTACAAATCTCCATCTTTTACAACATTTGGGATGTCTTCTAGGACTAATGCTTTGTGTCCTTTTACCCTCTCTGCTCATTAGGAATTACAATTACTCATATGTTGCACATTTTGAAAATTTCCCAGAAGTTTCTGGGATTCTAATCACTTTGAGTCTTTTTTCTTTTTCTTCTTCAGATTGGATGAATTCTAATCAATATCTTCCAGTTGACTTCCACATAAATGTCTTCCTTCTATGACATTTTAGTACATTTCTATAGACAAGTGACAAGTTACACAGCATCTAGAAGTCTAACTAATACACCTTAGTCTGCAGGTCTGGAGGCAGCAGGATTGGCTGTGTCCACTGCTCAGTGTCACAAGATTGAGATAAGGTGTCAGCAGGACTCCCTCCTCACTGGGAAGGTAGACGTGGGGAAGACCGAGTTCCGACTGCTCCAGTGGCGGCCTGATGAGGAAGGTTGCGGCCTCCCGTGGGCTGCCTGCCGCTAGCACCCCTTCCAGGTCTGTGTGGCTCCTGCAGTGAGCTCACTGCCTACTGCCCTACTCACAGGGTCACAGGGGGTGGGGTGGGGGGCTCCGAAAGGTAGGCAGACTCTTAGGTCTCACTTCACTAAGGTTCTGAGCTTCTCATGGCTTTTATTTGATGAAATTAGGCCCACCCAGGATTAATTAAAAACCAGTCACTTCAGAATCTTAATTGTATCTATCAAATCCTTCATTCTGATGGCTGCTTTAAGGTTTATGTCTGATAAAGCCAACATCTGGATCACTGTGGGTTGGAGTTGTCTTTTACTTCAAAATAAGTAGCTTTCTTTCTTTCTTTCTTTTTTTTTGTTTGTTTTTGACTTAACAATCTCTGAGGTGATTTTTTGATCTATTACATTATACCATGCAACACTGTCAATGCTATGTTATAGAGAGTGAATTCTGAGGAGTGCTGATTTGGGGGAGTCCGTTTGTTCAGAGTCATACAGAAGACTCTCACACCCAGTGAGAGACAGCTCCGTTCAAGTTTGACATGCAAGGCACTCGCAGTCTTTCTGTGCACACGCGTGGCACAGAAATTATAATTAATTTCATGGCTTTCCTCTTTCCAGGGTTCTCTCTTCATTCCTTAGCAGTGCTGGTGTCCTGGGCCAAAAAAACGACAGGCCACCCTGCACCCACCCTGCACCGCTATGGCTATATTTGCTTTCAAGGAAAAGCCACAGAAAGGAGACGAACTCTGTCAATTAGTAGCTTAGTTTTGACCCCTTCCCAAACTTGCCCACTTTGTTTAGAACCCAGAGTCCTCAAACAGCTTCAGTGATGTTCACAACTCCCAGCTGTTATTCCTCAAGCAATCGGTCTCCTGTGCTCAGCACGGCGTCTGTCCAGCTTAGGATATGCAGCAGTGTACAAACCACTCTCCTGTTGTGTGCTTCATCTCCTCCGTCTTTCTCCTCAACTCTCCCAGAAACATCGCTGCTGACTGTCTGTGACTGTGACACTCCTCTGCTCACATAACTCAACAGCTGCCCAAAGCCACCTGCTACACACAGGGGCATATCCAGACGACCAGCAGGCTCTTGAGGACGGAACTCCTCCAAACACTGGTAAACTAGAGTTGGCTTATAATTGATTATGAAAACCAGTCTCTGAGTAGCCAGAGATTTCTAGAAGGTTGTTAAGACATTGACAGCTTGAAGCCAGCTATGGCAGGAATATTTATACCTCAAAATTTGGCCAACCCATCTTAAGAGCCATCTCTTTAGCATAACCTGCCATTTCACCCCTGAATTACAATGAAAACATACTGAATGTCCTTGACCATGACATGCTGTTTATGTGCATGTATCTCCTAGGCTTTGCAGGGTGCTCTCTCCATTGTAGTCTACTGGGTACCTCTACTCACCCTTCAGTCCAGCCTGTGTTGGGTATGTAGATCATCTTACCTTTATGTCATCACATCTCACATCTTAAATTGATTAGCACAACATATCATAGCTCTCACAGCAAGCATTCACCCACGCTCCCCTTTGGCAGCTCCACATATGGACTCTACACTGGCACCAGATTAGTTAAGTTCCCTACCACGCATGCCATCTCATGCCGTCCACGCATGCCATCTCATGCCGTCTACGCATGCCATCTCATGCCGTCCACGCATGCCATCTCATGCCGTCCACGCATCTGGACCACCACCTGCACTCCACCTCACTGGGTTGGTAGCCGGTTAATACAGATCCCGTGTCTGCTTAATATAGAAGCCTTGCCAGGGTCTCACCTCATGTCAGACTTGGAAACATTTCCTTCATGTTCCCATGAAGACTTTGCTTCTAAACACAACCGATTTAGTTCTTAATTCCCTGGCATCTCTTCCCAAAGCGGGGATTTTAATTAGTCAGTGAGCATTTCTCCCTGTCCTGAACTTTTACAGGGATATCCTGATAGGTACTGATCGTGTCTACAAAATTTATCTCAGTTGAGAATACATTCCTTAGGAGGATGTGCACACATTTAATACATACAATAGATCAAAAGAAACTAACCACTATCAATTAAAAAATGAACAGAAGACAGGAGACTAATTAAGGTGGAGAAAAATAATGACAGAAGGACCTGTGAGGAAACTAAGTCAGGCCTTGATTTTTAACACTGCACTGTGTTATATCATATAAAAACCATATCTCTTTCAATATTTTTGTGCATTTTCCTTATATTGTAAAGATGACATTCTATATAAAGAATTTAAATTCTTCTCTTGCTTATAGGAGATGACAACATTCCTATTTCCTATATAAAATCTTTAAAAGACTGATCATCTTATAGGCTTGTTAGATTTTACTTTACTGTATCTCCATAAAAATAAACATTTGGTCCATGGACCCACTGTAGCAGGGGTCTGTGTTGATGTCTGAGGCCCATGTTACCACCAAAGGCCAAGTGGATGTCCATGTGGCTGCCCCCTGAAGCCGTGTTGATGTCCTACTGGTCCTGCCCCTCAGTGGCTGAGAGAGACCTGGGTGCTGGATAGCTAGTCCCACCTCTTGACAGCAGCCACAGGCAGGGGAGCTGGCCATGCCCCTCACTGACCACCCCACTCAGGAGCGCTGGCCATGCCCCTCACTGGCCACCCCACTCAGGAGCGCTGGCCATGCCCCTCACTGGCCACCCCACTCAGGAGCGCTGGCCATGCCCCTCGCTGGCCACCCCACTCAGGAGCGCTGGCCATGCCCCTCGCTGGCCACCGCACTCAGGAGCGCTGGCCATGCCCCTCGCTGGCCACCCCACTCAGGAGCGCTGGCCATGCCCCTCGCTGGCCACCCCACTCAGGAGCGCTGGCCATGCCCCTCACTGACCTGCAGTGCCAGCAGTAATGTGGGCACAAGAGAGTTGGCCTTGACCCTTTGCTGAGGAGGAGGGAGGTCTGGCAGAGATCCTGGCTGTTCAACTCAGCCACCACCCAGGCCTAGAGGCAGGGCCTTGAGTTGACCCACCCCAACACCTACCCCGCTGATGAGCTGCTGGAGTGGGTGAAGGGGCTGGTCCTGCCAAACCACAGCCACAGGACCTCCATGACTCAGGCAACAGCAGGATATCTGAGAGGAGTCTCAGAGAGGGCCCAGTATTGATGGCACAGCAGAAGTCAGAGGCCTTGAACCAGACCAATGACTCATTGCAATGAACATTTGTAAGGAAAGCTGTTTGGACAAAAGGGTGTACTGTGTGACACACCGCAGCTTCCAGTACCTCTACAATGAAGGAACATGTGATGGAGAGGTGTGAAAGATGGAGGAGCAGAGTGGTCCGTGTGCGGGGAACTAGAGCTGTGAAAACTCTGGCTGTAAGTGTGGTTGCCATAAAGAAGTTTCTCTTTACACCCAATGGGACCATTACAGAGAACCACAATTGGACACAATGTAGAGATCAATGGATTGTGGGGATCCTAGCCTCAGTGGGTACATCTACGTCAAAGCTCCTGTATCTAGGGCTCAGAGAACATCTTGGAAGATGGGACAGAACACCAGGAAGTCTGCTATGAATCAGTCTCTCCTCGAAATGGCTACATGAACTAGACAGGTGCAACTGTAAGATCAAAAGGCATGCTGATGTGAAGGTGGGAAATTTCATGGGGCTACCCTACACAAAAACTTCAGGCAACTAATGACTACAGGGAGGGGGAAGTAACTGTCCCCAGGGATGGGCCTCTATTAACTATTCAATATAAAATGGTCATCCCTGAGACCATATACACACAAACAACAAAAATAGATCAGCAGGTAATATTTATGTACTTGTGCATATGTATACATATGTAACAATAATAATCAAATAAAAAGAGGTTATCAATTTGAGAAGGGGACATGGGAGAGGTTGGAGGGAGGAAAGGAAAGCGATGTAATTCCATTTTAATTAAAATGTATTTTAAAACATAAGCATTTGAGTATCTTTTTTTCTTTTTTAGTGTTTTTAAAATTGTTTTAGTTTGCATTCTTTTCTAATGTGAGATTACTAAGAAAGTTATGGGGTCAAAGTCTGGGCTTATTTTAATGGTGTCGGAAGCTTCTTACCCAAACAATTCTAGAAAGGAAGTTCTGGTTCCATTAGCAACTTTAATGTATAAGAGGGACACACCCAAAAAAGGTGTGGAGTGTGTGTGTAGGATCCAGGAGGACTGGGGGAGGGGTGAAAAATTCATTGTGTATATGAATGACATTCTCAAATAATTCATTCAAAATTGTTCATTTGCTCTTTTAAACAGACTTCAAAGTCCCCAGCACCACAAACAAAACCAAACCAGCTTTAACATGTGTGTGCATACAGAGCCTACCTGACACATTTGACAATGTTGTTAACACAGAGCCGTTCCTGCCTATGTCTGTTTTTTGAGTTTTTAAATTGTGACTGAGGCAATAAGGGCTCTGTTCTTTCTCTGGATGTGTGTGAACAAATGTGTTACATGAACGCAGTTGGAAAGAGCGGCAACTGAATAGGAGTTATAGTCCAGTTCACAAAACAGACAATTGGCTGGAAATCTAAGACAGCCTTGAGCCGGGTGGTGGTGGCGCATGCCTTTAATCCCAGCTCTCAGGAGGCTGAGGTAGGTGGGTCTCTGAGCTTGAGGCTAGCCTGGTCTACAGAACGAGTTCCAGAACAGCCAGGACTATACAGGGAAACACTTTCTCCAAAATCAGGAAAAACAAAAACAAACAAACAAACAAACAAACAAAAGACAGTCTTGTACTCAAAATACACACTGCTTTCTTTTTTTAAGAAAATGAAAAAATGATCAGATTTCACCTTAAAATATTTCTACATCCGCAAAGGGAACTGGGGAACTTTCCAAAGCTCATACACTGCCTGGGTACAGAATGAGAATAACAAAATACCTCACTGCTACTTCATGAGCATGCTTATTGTATGAGGTACACTGTTACTTATCATTTCTCAAGGTTTGGAGAAGTTTGGCCAGGTTTGGAAGTGATGAGACCATCACAAAGGTCAGAGTGAGGAGTCCTGTGAATCAAACCTTAGCCTACTGAAGTCTATTATTAGCACAAGGCCTGAAAACAGGCACTGGCACACGGGCTCATGAGCAAACAGAGCATTTTTGGTTAGGCTGTGAACCTTTACATTTTAAAAATTGACTTTAAAAAAGATTTTATTAAAAATTAAATTTATTCTTTTTTTTTTTTTTTTGGTTTTTCAAGACAGGGCTTCTCTGTAGCCAGGCTGGCCTCGAACTCACAGAGATCCGCCTGCCTCTGCCTCCCAAGTGCTGGGATTACAGGCGTGCACCACCACCGCTCGGCAGATATATTCATTTTTATTAATGTGTGAATGTCTTGCCTACAAGTATGTCTGTGCACCATGTGCATGCTTGGTGCCTAAGAAGGCCAGAGGGTGGCACTGGAGCCCCTGGAACTGGAGTTAGGGATGGCTGTGAGTCATCATGTGAGTGCTGGGAATCGAACCTGGGTTTTCTGTAAGAGCAACAAGTACTCTTAACTGCTGAGCTATTGCTCCAGCCTGAACCATTATATTTCTGATGTTGAAAAATAAAAGCATTTCAACATGTGTGAAAGTGGAATGAAATTAACCCCTTACCTATATATAAATCAAGTCTCCCTGGGATGCAGCCCTGCTCATTCATGTATGGACTCTATTGTGCTCTTGCATCCTGAGAAGCTGCAGTACAGGTTGGAAAGCTATAGAAACCTAGTATATTTACCACCTGGCCCTTAGAGATCATTTGCCAACCTACATCTTTAATGTAGGGTTTGTATTTTTGGTGCTATGTCTGTTTATTGAATATTTTGCAAGATCCTGCGCTGGTCATCAAAATTAATTCTTACCTAGCTACATTTTACAATTTAAAAGATGTTCATGAACTTATAAACTACTTTTAAATTCATTGCAGAGAAATATTTTGTTATTTTATGTACACTCTCTAGGAACCCCCTCCCCCTTCTTTACCTTGCTTGATTTCATTACTAAAATGAAATGACTGTGGGGCTGAAGCAATGGCTCAGGAGTTAGGAACACTGACTGATCTTGCAGAAGACCAGGGTTCAGTTCTTAGCACCCATTTAGTGGCTAGCAACCATCCTTAACTCTACTCACAATGGTGCACATATACATGAAATCAAAATAAATCTGTATAATAAAACAAACTAAATCACTAATAATTGGAATTCTACACTTCTAAAAATTTTCATAACTCATAAGTTGTGCCTTTTGAAGGTAAAAAGAAGTGTGAACTCTTACACACAGAGTAGAAGTATTTCCATTCAAGAGATTAACCAAAGTATTCTCTAGAACCAGAAAGGAAATTATTTTTGATAGCTTATACATAAAGCCTACAGTTTATGGAGGTGTTGCTCTACCTAGTTTGGTTAAATCAAACAAGACTTCCCTTATCTTTGAGCTGCACACACTTGCTCATATTCTGGGAAGATGCCATGAATTAGATTCAACTCGGTATAACATGAAAAACTTCTTTGAAGACCAACTCCTTGATGGTTATTGTGGTCATTCAACCTATCTAGTGAGCTAAACCCAGTATTTACAAGTCCTTTGTGGTGTCATCTACAATTCTGTGCAGCTGAAAATGTTCACTTATCCCCTAAGAAACAGCTCTGTTCTTCTTTTGTTTGTTTAGGCAAGAAGTTATTGTGGAATGTCCAACACTTGAAGTGATTCAGAGCATGTGTTAGAAACTATAAGAGAAGTTTATGACTTCTCAACCCTAAGAGGTTCCTCAGCTTGAGATTTCTGGGATTGGCCATGTCCATGTTTCTTCCTGTCCTACGGGGATTCAGTGTTGTTAGCAACCTTCTGTGTGGTTCGAAGATC
Source organism: Peromyscus eremicus (assembly GCF_949786415.1). Lineage (NCBI taxonomy): Eukaryota > Metazoa > Chordata > Mammalia > Rodentia > Cricetidae > Peromyscus > Peromyscus eremicus. Next base: position 63,242,565 of record NC_081436.1, read on the forward strand.
TCCTGACCTCTAAAGCCTTCCCGGGTGTCACGGCCACTTCCTTGATCTCTGTAATATAAGCTGCATTGTTCGGTGGAGTTAGGTCCACGAACTTTAGAAATTCTCCTGGAGACTATGAATCGACTAATCCTGAGGTTGCATAACCACACAGGCACAAACGTTCCCAAACCCAGTTTGCAGGGCAGTGCAGGCTGTGCCTTGGAATCTGGAAAAGGAACATTTTGCTCACTTGTGCATCTCTGATGAGCTCCAGGTGCAGTTAGAGTTAAGTGGTTGGTTTTTCTGATCTGAGCTCAGATGTAACCTCTCATTAGAGCAGCATGTGCTGTTGTGGATGTTAGGAATTCCAGGAGCACCCTCTGGGCCCATTAAGGCCTCTGGCTTCAGAGGTCTTAAAATACATTTCAGCATACATAGAAACATAAAAAGGACATCATTTTCTTTTAAAGAAGTCTGATTTAAACTCAAAGTTTTCTTTTTTTTGGGTGGATGGGGTTGAAACAGGGCTTCACTCAGCTCAGACTGGCCTTGAACTCCTATGTAGTGGAGAATAATCCGAATTTTCTGATCCTCCTGCTTCAACCTCCTGGCTGCTGGGATTACAGGTGCACCATGACACCTGGCTACAGATAATGTTTTACATGAACTTAGTTTATGGAAGTGAAAAGTTACAGAAGTTTGGTGATACAGTTAACCCCTCTGCAAGGGTTCACACCTGGACCAAGAATCCTCTAAATCTTTAGCTTTAGGCTTACATGGTGTACTGTATCAGAGATTCCTCAGCCCTTCTCTTAAAATCTCACAGCTTGGCTAGTTTAACAAACAAATCATGCAGCCAAAATCTAGGGGAAGAAGACAGGACTGTGGGTATAGAACTACATATATAAACTAATAAAAGTCTCCAGAGAAGAAAACAAAATAAGTTCTCTTATATTTAAAATATTAGCAACAAACTACATAGAGATGTGAAATAAACTAGTAATAACTGTTTTAAAGCTTAAATATGACAGGTGTAATGGTGACATTACATTACATTCTTGTTTCTCATTGACCTCTCTTCTACTGCATGCCCCCACAGTCCCGAGGCCTTTCCAGCTGAGCTCCAATGTCCAGGAATCCTGAGGGTCGGGGTCAGGGTGGTGGTGGTGGTGGTGGTGGTCGGGGTGGTGGTGGTGGTGGTGATGGTGGTGGTGGTGGGGGTGGTCCAGGTGGGGGTGGGGGTGGTGGGGGTGGAGGTGGTGGTGGTGGTGGTAGTGGTGGTGGTGGTCCGGGGTGGTGGTGGTGGTGGTGGTTGGGGTGGTGGTGGTCCGGGGTGGTGGCGGTGGTGGTGGTGGTGGTGGTCGGGGTGGTGGTGGTGGTGGTGGTGGTGGTGGCGGTGGTGTGGTGGTGGTGGGGGTGGTGTGGCAGTGGTGGTGGTGGTGGGGATGGGGGTATCACACTGCAGAGGGTTCAGTGTCTTCTGTTTTGCTCTCTGTCAGCTGAGGCCCATAGCTGGCTGTGTGTGGGTGATATGGCTACTAGAGTACACAGCCACATGTTATTGTAGCTACTCGGAGGCTTACTTCCTGCCTTTGGTAGTGCATTGCTAGGGATGCAGTGACCATGGAAAACTTTAGAGGATTAAAAGGCTATACAGCTAGTGTTACTACGGCTGGCATTGCAAGTGCGTGGATGGGCCCTTGTTCTGGGTATATTCCTGTATGCTTCTAACTTTTGCAGCCAATAAGAAAAAAAAAAACCAAACAAACAAGAAGAAAAAGTTGAACTAAATACAATGTCCATCATGTCACACAGGACAAATGAAAACTCCAGCATGGGACATTTTCAAATGGAAATGGAAATGGAAATATGTGTGATTTAGGACAAAATTGTGAGTACAGTATCATTGTGTGAGAAGCTTTTGTAAGAATTCACATTACAAGGCACTGGAGAGATGGTTCTGTGGCTAAGAGCATGTATTGCTCTTCCAGAGTTCAGTTCCCAGCATCGATGTCAGAAAGCTCATGACTGTATATAACACCATCTCCAGGGGATCCTGGCATCTGTGGGCACCTGTGCTCAAGTACATAGACCTACTCACTCCCACACACATAATTAAAAATAATAAAAACAAATCTTTACAAAAAATTTCTATTACAAAAGCTTAGAATTTTAAAGTCCTGTCAGATTAATTTGATTTAAAATTAAGATAGTTAAAGAATATTTCATCGTATCTATTTTTCCAAATTTTATAACAACAATGGGGTCATTTCATGTGAAAAAACTCAAAATAAGTAAAAGACAAGAATCTAGCTCTTTGGGGTACAGAGGAGAAAAGGAAAGACGGGAGGTGGAGCCTGAGGGTGGAACAGACCTGTGGACCACATGGGAAAACATGCTCTCTAATCTAATGGCTTACTTTTAATCACAAGCAGATAGTTTACTGCACGGAGTTTTAGAAATACATCCTTCTTAAGAATACTTGCTCGGATTTCTTTTTCTCATTTAAGACCACATCTTTGCATTTAATTCATCCCTAGACTATCCCTGCAGGGTACATCTCTCTAATTATCCCCATCTAAAGTCACAGGAAAGTGGAATTACACCACTTGGGAAACAGACGTCCTTTGCTATGTCTTTTCTCAGTGCTCCCAGGGTACAGTGTGTCATTATAGTCGCTGTCTTGAGCTGTCCCTGAAACCACTGACTTGCTGTTTTTGCACTGCTAGAGACAAGCATATACCTGGTACAAGGCACGTGCACAGAGGAGATCTGAGTACATGAATGGGTGCTGTGCATGTGCACAGAGGAGATCTGATAAATGAATGGGTGCTGTACATGTGCACAGAGGAGATCTGAGTACATGAATGGGTGCTGTACATGTGCACAGAGGAGATCTGAGTACATGAATGGGTGCTGTACATGTGCACAGAGGAGATCTGAGTACATGAATGGGTGCTGTACATGTGCACAGAGGAGATCTGAGTACATGAATGGGTGCTGTACATGTGCACAGAGGAGATCTGAGTACATGAATGGGTGCTGTACATGTGCACAGAGGAGATCTGAGTACATGAATGGGTGCTGTACATGTGCACAGAGGAGATCTGAGTACATGAATGGGTGCTGTACATGTGCACAGAGGAGATCTGAGTACATGAATGGGTGCTGTACATGTGCACAGAGGAGATCTGAGTACATAAATGGGTGCTGTGCTCAGCACATAATGCTGACTGCATACCAGGCAGCAGTCCAGCACCTTCTACAGAGCGGGGACTGTTTCATCCCCATTCTGTAGATGGGAAAACCAAATCACAGAAGGAACAGCAAGCTTGCCCAGCACAAGACTCAGACCTCTGTGCATCAGCTCTAGAGGCCTCTCTCTGTCCTGAGCAGCAGCACCTATGCTATAGGGAGCACTCCACTCCACGGGAAGCATGGCCTCTGAACATTCCTGGGTTTCCATCAGATGCCACTACACAGGGAAATAACCGGACACACACACATAAATGCAGAATAAACAAATCCCAACCTGAACAATGGCTGTTTGTAAGACTGCTTCTCAAATACCTGTGGGGATTTGTGAGAACGCCAGCTGTACTGGTGACTATGGAGACTGGCCAGCAGAATATTCTCATCAGTGTCCACCTGGCCAAACCGCAGTGTCTCCTGTGTGTCATTACAGATCACAAAGTGGCTGAAGACCAACTCCTCTACCTCAGGGCATTTGTTCTGAAAGAAAAAGAATATGAAAGCCAATGTGTGTATCAGATTAATTGCAAGATGTTTGGCAGCTGTCTGCCCAGTGGCCATTGTTATAACACAAATGTTAAAGGATCTGTTGTCATTAGCTCTGGTATATAGAATATTCTACACTTTCAGGATAAGCACAACAAAAATATCTTAAAGACATCATACGTTCCAGGAATGTGTTTCAATTTATACTCCTACAAAATAAATCATACACACCAGAAGAAGAAAGGAACAATGAGATCCCACAAACATTTAACATTTCTTAAAACGAATTAACATGCTATAAAGAGTGCTGTACTGGGTCATGCACGTTTCTGAGCAGAGTACTAGAGGCTAGAATTACCATGTTCCTAGCCCTCTAAACTCCACAATCAAGGCCAATTACCAAAGCCACAGTTTGTACCCTACAGAAAGTAAGGATCATTTAGGTTACTACAACCCTGGGTTCTTAAGAGGGAGGGAGGGAAGGAAGGATGGAGGAGGTGTGTGTGTGTGTGTGTGTGTGTGTGTGTGTAAATCTGCTCAAGGACAGATATAAATAAAACCATAACTTTCCCTCTATTGTTAAGAGGCTGAACATACAAAACAGATCAACTCCAGAATCCATTTAAAGGCCAAGTTGCAGTTTTTAAGAGGAATAATGTGAGTTGAAAAAGTTCCCAGTGTCTGTTTCATTCAGCAAATAGCTCAGTAGCTAATATGCTCCATTAAACAGCGAAGGCTCATCTGATTAGTAATCAGTTACTATGCTGATACTGTTTCTCAGCCTAAAGGAGTCCCTACTTGGTGCTGGGACATCAGAACACTGGCTTCACTGCCTTTGTCACCCAGCTCGTGGCTTAAGAACCCATCAAATGCTTTTGGGAAACTAAGAGTGCAGCTAAGAAAGGTATCCACTTGAGGAAAGAAGAAGAATTCCCAAGTAGCTCATTGATTTGCAGGTAATGGGAGGTAACAGACAGCAGATACTTCTCTAGTGGCCTCTGTTTTCTGGCTCAGGATCTAAAGAATGCCACACTCTACAGTATGCCTCTTTACTGAGGAGAGGAAAAACAAAGAGTGACATAACTCAGAAGCAGGATGATACAGGGGATTGGGAAGCATGAAGTCCAAGGTGAGTATGGATGAATGTCAGTGATATCCAGCCAGGTCAGAGACCAGACCCACAGCTCCATCAGCAAAAAATTGTGGGAAACAGAATCCAACCCCAGCCATGCAGAATACTCCCAAGGTGTGTGTTCTATAGTTTTGGGTGGTGAAGGGGCCCTGACAGGACTCATTCTCCCAGATAACCTTGAAGATCACTACTATAACTACTATTACTATAACAACTACTACCACACCTGTAACAACTACTACTACTACTATAACAACTACTACTGCTGCTATAACTACTACTGTTACTATAACTACTACTGTTACTATAACTACTACTGTTACTATAACTACTACTGCTGCTATAACTACTACTGCTGCTATAACTACTACTGCTGCTATAACTACTACTGCTGCTATAACTACTACTGCTGCTATAACTACTACTGCTGCTATAACTACTACTGCTGCTATAACTACTACTGTTGCTATAACTACTACTGCTGCTATAACTACTACTGCTGCTATAACTACTACTGTTACTATAACTACTACTGTTGCTATAACTACTACTGTTACTATAACTACTACTGTTACTATAACTACTACTGCTGCTAAAACTACTACTGCTGCTATAACTACTACTGTTACTATAACTACTACTGTTACTATAACTACTACTGTTGCTATAACTACTACTGTTACTATAACTACTACTGCTGCTATAACTACTACTGTTACTATAACTACTACTGTTACTATAACTACTACTGTTGCTATAACTACTACCCACTACTGTAACAACTACTGCTGCTACTATAACTACTACCACTGCCACCACTACCACTACCTACCTACCACCACCACTACAATTACTTCTTTCTTCTTTCTCTTCTTTTTAAATCATCTATCCATTCTTGCTTAACCTCTCAATTCTTATGGTGGAGAACCTTGCTTGACGGGCACACTAATCTGGCTGAGACCCAAACACTTATAACCATTAATGCTCTCTGACATGGCTTTTAACCATTAGTCATGAGCTTAAAACATATCTGTTGCTGGGTTTCAGGTGTCTGCTTTTCCTGGGCTTGTGCCTACAACACTAGTTGCATTTCAAGTGCCATTTTCTAAGGGCACTCCAGTCCTGCCCCTTCCCCCAGGCACTTCACATCCCTGATCTCCTTTATTCAGTCAGGTGTCCAGCTGCTTCCAGGCCCAGTCCCTTCCCTCTGCTGGGACCTCTTTTCCTCTACCTCTTGTTGGACCGACTTGCGTGTATCCAGCTTGTAGGTTCCTATGTATAAAGCCAGTGCCTCAACGTAGCTCTCTGAGCCTTCCCCAGGCCTGATCAGGTTTCTCTGTTTGATGCTGGCGTATCACCATGTATCAGCTCAGAGGACTTGTTAGTTTGCTCCACTCAGATGCTATGCTTGCTGTCTATGGGAAGGAACAGGACCTGGATCTTTTACAACTTTACCTCTAATACTCATAGTAATTGCTGATGCTTGAGTTCTCAATAACCATTTAGGAAACAACAGAAACAAGTAGGTGTTTGTTTTCTAACTATGCTGGGAATTGAACCCAGGGCCAGATGCACACAGGTAAGCACTCTACCAAAGAGCCATACCTAGCCTAACATTAATAATTATATTGGTAAAACATATTAATTTTATAAAAACTAGAAAAATATTCAAAAAGTGACTTTAAGCCATCACTTTTATGCTCATTTGGAAGGGTTTTTCCTGATTGCTCTGGCCCTGACTACTTAAGCCTGCTCTACCCAATCTTATTTAATGTATTTATCTAAAACCTTTAATCAAACCAGAGTCACAGTGTGTGATTAGTTTTGATTTGATTTTTCCACTTGGTATTATATAATCAAAGTAGACTGCTCTCCTTGTAAACATTTCTCTCTCCTTTCCATGCAAGAATACAAACACGAAGGAAGGCTATGACTACAGTTCCCACTCAGTTCCACACCCTGAGGTTAAAATTGAGTTTTCATAATGAACTAGGATCAATCTCAACACAGAGGTTAAGTTACCAGCTGGAGGTTAAAAAAAAAAAAATCACATCCCTCTCCTCATCCCTAAAACCTGATGATGGTTTAATGTGATGAGAATTTTAGGAGGAAAATGTAAATTAAAGAACACAAAGTGATTGTTTACATTTTTTTAAAGAATCCTTGAGGTCCTTGGGGAAGTTTCTCAACTTCTCCTTCATCTATGGAATTTACTATAACTGTAATAAGCCTCAACATTTCTTGGAATGTTTTAGATTCTATTATAGCATATAAAATGTATATATTCATTTATGTGACATCATCTACACTAAGTCCCAGAATGCCTGCAAGGATTTGTAGTTAAAAGATGGCTTATTCATATTGCAAGTTCATGTCCTGTTGGACAGGAATCGGCAGAGTAGAGCTAACATTTGGAAGAAGGGAGACATGTGAGCGTGACCTCCATTTAATGCTATTTTGTTCAAACCTGGGAAACTGACAGGAAACAGACAGGAAGTGGTGATTTGAGTTCTTAGTTTAGTTTCATGAAAGTAGCCATCATCATTTGACACACACACATACATACAGAGAGGGAAGGGGGGTGGGCGTTCTACAACCACAGAAATCAGAACTGATGCAAAGTTCTGTTAATTTTGAACTTATGACCTGAAGGTGAAGGGCCAAACTGTTTCATGCCTGATAGTAAGCTGATTTTAAAGAGTAAATGAAGAACTCAAATCTCTTGTTCTACTTATTAAATTCATTTTTCATTGCCAATAACTATACTATATGTCAGCATTATTAAACATACAATAAAATCCAAGTTTCAAAATAAACTTCCTTCTAAAGGCAATAAACTACATTCAGGACAGAAATAATGAATTTAATAAGCCTTTATCAGCCCATTTCAATGTCAAATGTCCTCTGATTTCAAAGTAGTATACTTTCGTATTTACTTTAGAATACACAGGGTTTGACGCCTACCACTTTAAAACTTGGTGGCAAGTACCCTTGACATGGGAGGAAACAAGAAAATTACAGCAACAATTACAGAAGCATATCCTCTGTGGCTCATGTTAACATTGCCAAATCCCTGTAT